>NC_090936.1:770299712-770606495 GCF_040938575.1 Ambystoma mexicanum
GATGCAGTGCACACTTATTGATGACAGCACCAGCACAGATAGTGCAAGTAGTAAATGATGGATGCCTTAAAGAATGGGCCAAGTATTAGAAGTTACTAACATGGGTTGGCGACGAAGCAGGACAATGTGTTTCAGAAACAGTGCCTGACCAAAGTTGGAGAAAACAAAGAATGCATGGAAATAAAGGATGTGCCAGGAATTAATGGAGGAACTGCTGTGCTAATGAACTACTATTGAGCCTGTGGATCCACAGCTTATATGAAGCTGCCTAGAAATTGGGGTGGAATATGTTCCATAGTGATAGTACATGTGCCTGCGTTGGTGCTCCCCCAAAGTGATCTCTACATCACTGCCTTTCCGACAATGGATGCACACCAAAGGAAAAAGAGGACGCTCAACCGACAGGAGAGAGAACTATTTTTGGTCAAAATCAATAAAGGCTTATCACGACATTCCAGATGAGCAAAAATGTTTTGACGGAACAGCAGTGGTACTTACAACTATATTCCTACCAGGGCTTCAGGCTGCAGCAAATGCCAAGTGGTTACAAATCACTAGATGGGAGCTGCGGCAAGCGATTAACACAACAATAAAAGGATTTCATGCGATTAAAGAATTGAGGGTCATCAGACTCATGACATGTCCTGGTATTGATTACAGCAATGGATGGAGACGTGTGCAATAAGAGCAGGCATTCTTGCGGCCCATGATAGAGCAATGGAACCCTGACAGAAGCAAAAACTATGCTGTAAACTCTGCATACGAAAATGGTGGAAGAAGTAGATGAGACTGAAGATGAAGATTGGTTTTCATCTCTATTCTCGTGGGTTCCAACATGGATGGCAAATTACTTCAAATTGTTAGGAGCAATATTAGTGTGGGTGTTGCTAGGGTTCTGTCTTGTAAGAAGAATCATAGGACAATGTAAGAAGACAGCAAAGAAAGCTATTGGGATGAAGATGATAATCGATGTGAATGCTGTGGCCGACAAATACACGCAGACTGAAAGCACCACCCATGAACACCTGAAAGGAAGCCCCTTGACACCCCCAGGAATGAAACACTATTATCCCAAGGATCATAAGAACTATGTGGGACATTGGGTGTTCTGTCAAGTGACAGGGGAGTATTGCCAAACACAAAAAGGAATGCAGTTGACCTGACGGGGGTGACAAAGATATGGATTCCGAAGAAAAGGTGAAGAAAATTAAGGAGGTAGTTGAGGACTCGACCAGAGGGGGGAATGTAGAGAGGCAGATGTACATGTCCCCTATAGAGCCCACCCCCTCACCTGTGTCATACTGGAAGAACAGCAAAAGAACAGTTCAGGACCCCTGGTGGTATCCCAATACCACATGAAAGGTACGAGAGACCTTATGCACGGAGACAACCTTACCAAATGTATCGCCAAACTGATGGGGTAGACATGAGAACATGACAGAACTATAAGTAAACTCGGACTGAAGAGAAGTGACGTCATGAAGAGAGAAGATAAATAGAATCACTGAATCTGGTGCATGGATGTCCAAAGAATGAAGATATAACTGAAGCAATGAAGTGAACCTTTCTTACCGAATATGAAGAAAAACATATACATGTAGAAGATGAGTGACAAGAGATGGAGTAGATGTATATACACAGAAACACAGGGTAGATAAGACAACATTGAAGCTTGCTAAAGTAGGAAATCTCACACGAGTAATGCATGCATGTTGAGAAAATGGACATCAGCATTGTATAATAGTAAGCATGAAATCTCGAGGAGAGACACCAAGGTTGCAGAGCCGACAGGCACTGGAATTCAGATTTGTGTAAGAACAAAAGGTATTTGCTTGGCTCAGTATAAATGATGCCACAGCAAGAAGCATCTGCAAGAAACGAAAGGACTTGAAGTGGATAAACCATGTGCGTAAGACATATTTCTCTCAGATTAAGTAAAGGAGTGAACATTTGTGAGAGTGAACATTTGTGAGTGCCAAGTATTGAGCATTCAAAGATGCAGGAAGCATATGCAAGATGGAGCAATTGAGTCTCCAGAGGTCAAGGCGAGAAATGGCACCCAATATAATTGAATCAAATAGCACTAACTAAAAGGTCAGAATGGACAAAATCATGGTCTCCTAACATGTGGTGCAGGACTGGAAAACGAGGCCCAGGCATAAAGCTCCAGACAAAGTTAGAAATGTATCTTCACTCCGTTTTAAAGTTCTGAGGAACAGAACGGTCAGCAAGGTCAACTACAGAAGCCTTGGTTTAGGGCCTAACGGATAAGAGCTATTATGCTAATTAGCTAAGAAAGGCAGTTGTCTGATATTCCCTTGCATCTGGGTTCCGTTGCTTACAAGCTGCTAACGAACCGAATGTCCAAGTTTCGAAGGGTGCCATCCAATCAGGAGGGCCTATGTGATGGTGGACTATACATTGTTGCAAAAGCCGATCTGCTGCTGTTATGCTGCTATTAGTATTTTTTTTTCCATAACATTTTATTGTTTTTTTTCAAAGCAATATAACAATTACAACAATGCAATAACTATGAATTATTTCACGGTGGATTGTCTCTCGGAATGTTTGTGGGTTGGGGGACTCTTGCTGGCCGCCTTGCCATTATCGATGGTCCATATTGTTCGTAAACGGGTGTGACCTTTGTCTTTGGCGTGTTTTGAGTGAGATGCATCGATCAATAAAGTGGGCTACATTGAAGCCATCTGGTGAGTGGGGGTCTCTTTGTGAGTGCTGGGAATTCAGCCGCGTAGTCCATAAACGGGTCCCATATGTTTGAGGTTCTGTTCAGGGAACCTGCTCGGATTGCCGTGATTTTCTCGGCTACTGCTATGTCCCAACATTTGGACCACCATAGGGCTATCAAGGGGCCTCCCTCGTCTTTCCACAATCGGGCCATTGCGATTTTTGCCGCTAGCAGTAGGTGCGTGCGTAGGCGGGGTATTTGCCCTGAGATCGGAAATGCCCCGTTTGCAGTTTCGCCTAGCAGGACAATTCTTGGGTCCCAGGGTATGGAGAGTCCAGAGATTTCTTTGATATGTTTCAAGATTTCTTTCCAGTATGCCTTTGCCTTTGGACAAGACCAAAGCAAGTGAAATAATGATCCGGGGACTGGGCAACCGCGCCAGCAGGTACCAGGAATATTCGGGTTGGCCTTGTGAATTTGGGTTGAGGTGATATAGTATCTATAGCAAAGTTTATAACCCCCTTCCCTGTTCGTGATACATTGCGAGCTTCTGTGTAGTCTGTCCCATATTTTCCCCCACTCTTCCCCCGCTATTTCTCGCCCTAGGTCCTTTTCCCACTCTAGCATATACCTTTTTTTTTTTTGCGGGGTCTGACCTGTCTAGGAGGCGGTAGATGAGAGAGGTCCTGCCCCCACTGGTTGGTGTTGTTAAAGAGAGCTCCAGTGCTGTTAGTTCTCTAGAGCATTTTTCTCCGGTTATCCTGTGGGACATCCATTGGCTGATTTGGGTGTAGCGGAATCTTTCTTGCTCTCCCACTCCAAATTTTATTTTGCACCTCTCAAATGTGATGGGTGAGCCCTCTTCTAAAAAGTCGCTAGTTTTACCCAGCCCCCCATCTATCCAGGCTTGGAAATCCAGCGGGGGCCTTCCCGGTGAGAAGTCAGGGTTATTCCAGACGGGAGTCAGGGGTCCCAAGGCGCTCTGTATGCCCCATTTCCGAGCTGCAGCTTTCCAGCAATGGGCCGTTACAGTCGAGGCTGATAGGGGACCGCTATTTGCCTGTGGCTTTGTTTGGTAGGTGTGGGAGATCAGTTAATGGGCCCAGACACCAGAATTCTTCGATTTGCCTCCATTTCGGGGGGTCTGTTTCTTGCACCCAGGAGAATGCGTGTGATAATTGAGCGGCTAGGGTGTATCTAGCTATGTCTGGCACTCCCAGCCCCCCCTGTGCTTTCCCCCTCATCATAATTTGTTTATTCGGGGTTTTTTACCCTCCCCATACAAATTCTAGTATTTTCTTTTGTAGAGCTTTTAGGGCTGGGCCCGGGATATGTATTGGTAGTGCTGCGCAGTGGTACAGCCATCTGGGAACCAAGTTCATTTTGACGGCGGTAATTCGCCCGAACCAAGAGATTTCATGCTGCTTCCACTTTTTAAGGTCGTTTTGCAGGTCACGGATTAATTGCGGGATGTTGCTTGAGTACAACCGTGTTGGGTCTTTAGTGATTTGGACCCCAAGATATTCGTTGCGCCCTTGGCCCATGGGATTGGATAGAGAGTCTTTCTTGTGTGGAGAGATTGATGGCTAAGGCTGAGGACTTGGATAGGTTCACCTTGAATCCTGATAGGGCCCCGAATTCCCTAATTTCCTCCCATAGTGCACCCAGGGATGTTGCTAAATTTGATGCTGTGATTAATACATCATCTGCGTATAACACAATTTTGTATTCATGGTCTCCCACCGTTATCCCCTTTATGCTCCTGTTCTAATTCTAGCAGCAAAGGGCTCCATGGACAAGGCGAAAACCAGTGGTGAGAGTGGGCAACCCTGTCTGGTGCCCCTAGATGTGTGTGTGTGTCCTGACCTGGTGCCGTTGACTCGCAGTTGCGTCGTGGGAACTTGGTAATTAGCCATAACCCAGGTGGGAAAGTTTGGGCCAAATCCAAAGTGTTCGAGAACCGCTTGAATGTAACCCCAGTCCACCCGGTTGAAGGCTTTGTGGGCATCTAATGCGATCACGGCCATCCCTACCTTCATTTTGTGGGCGCTTTCAATTATATTTATTGTTCGCCTAATGTTATCATGGTCCTTCTTCCCGGAATAAACCCGGTCTGGTCTTGGTTGATTAAGAACGGGAGGACCGGCCCTAATCTCCTGGCTAGTACTTTGGCGAAAATCTTGCCGTCATTGTTCAGGAGTGATATTGGGCGATAAGAGTCAGGTAATATGGGATCCTTTTTGGGTTTATGTAGCAGGACTGTGATCGATTCGGCCATAGATCTAGTGACTGATTTTGCGGACAAGAAAGAGTTAAATAAGGCGGCCATCTGGGGTGCTAAGATTCTGGCAAATTTTTTGTAAAAGTTTGCGGAGAGGCCGTCTGGTCCCGGAGCGGTGGGTTTGAGGGTTTTGATTGTTTCGGTAATCTCTTCCACATTGATGGGGGCTTCCAGGGATTCCAGCTGGTTTGAGGTTTGGGTGGATATAGCACTCGGGTATTCCGGCAGCTTGTCTAGGACAATAGGATCTCCGTACATTATAGATTTATGATGCCTCATCAGTTCATTTATTTTATCTATCTCGGAGTAGCGCAGCTTCCCATCTTCGCCTCGTAGTTTGAGAATGTTGTTTCGGCCGTGGATCGTTCTTCGCTTCTGCGCTAGTTCTTTGTTTGCTTTGTTCCCTTTGCTGTAATAGAAATGTTTTGTATATGCTAAGCTATTATTAGTATTTTTCGTAGTTAGGTTGTTCAAGGCATGCCTACCAGATACGAGGCAGCCAATGATGATACTTACCCTTATATGAATTATAGGTATATACGTTCCCTTAACCAATCCCTCCACTGCATAGGTTTTTACTGTTTGCAGTAAGATAATGTCATAGCTGATGTACATCGAGGTATAAAGCCTTTTGCGTAATGGAAATGTGCTGAGCGAGAGAGCTACAATCTGCCTGTTCGCCAGGTTTCCCTACTTTATTGAATTGATAATAAAGTAGTATTTTGCCATATTCTTTGTCTCTCCGGTTATTTGGGCATGAGATTATTTATTTGGTAATCCCATTCAGCACTTTGAACGCTCCAGGTGCTACTTCAGAGCCTATTAGAAGAACAAATTGCTTACCTTTTGGTAATGTTCTTTCTGATGGATGTTCCTCTCACGGATTCCTCATAGCCCTGCCTACCTCTCCCTCTTGGCAGATAGGTAGTACACCTTGGCTCTGCGGTCCCTCTGAGTGCTAGGGGAAAAGGATGAAATTAAGGTCACGGAGCACAGTGACACTATATATATACTGGCCCCAATCTTGTGTCTGGCGCAGGGTGTGTAGAGACATTTGGTGTATCCACCCTACACCCCCTTACGGCAGAAAGGTTTCCAAAGAGCAGCTGTGCTGGGAGATGGATGTCAGAGATGAGGCATCTATGGGCGGAACGTCCATCAGAATTAACATTTACCGAGAGGTAAGGAATTTGTTCTGTTGGATCATAGGCCTCCGGGGAGGCTAAATCTCTCAGTGAGATAACTTGGTGACTTCAGGGTGGTAGCCTTGTAGATGATGCAGTGGGATTTGAAGATGATACGGGCTTGCCCCAGGAGCGAGTGCAGTTCGATGAGGGGTCCTTTGACTCCTGCTGCAGCATGCAGGACACATCTCAGGAGTGCCAGGGTTGTCGCCAGAAGGCCTTCCAAAAGGGCATTGGCACTCTCCAGTTGGTAAAGGAGCAAGGCTTGGACAGCGGATTTAAAGCCATTTTCCCAGATTAAGATTTTGATTTTCTGCAGGAAAGAACATTGGTACCAAACCGTTTGGGTCTTACTTGCTTTATACCATTTGAAGGAGAGGTGTCTGTCGAAGTTGAACCCAAAGGACCTGGTGCAGGCAGTCATCTGGGGTGTGAAGCCTTGAGGTTCATAGCAGAGATCCAGGTCTGGATGTCAGGGTGGTCAGTGTTGTTGGTCAGTAGTAGGAATTTAGTCTTGCAAGGGGTTGAGCTTCAGGTAAGCACTGGACATCCTCAACTGGATCATTGTGAGGCAGGCCTTGAGCCTGTGGAAGTCTTCAGAGGAGGATATGTTCAGGGAGAGAAACATCTTCATATTAGTGGATGCAGTGTATAGGGTTCCGAGTGGTTCCATGTTAAGATTGAAGATCACAGGGAGAGGATGGACGATTGCAGGACACCACAGCTGATGGGTAGAGTTGGTGATCCTGAGGAATTCATTTGCACAAGCTGGAGGCGATTAGCAAAGTTGTATTAGAACCAGCTGAGGACGATCTCGCTGATCCCCCATACAGTGATGTAGATTGTCAGTGAGTGTCTGGTGGTCTACTGTGTTGAATGCTGTCAAGAGGCCAAGGAGAACTGGGAGACAAGGATGGCCATTATCGAGGATCTGAAGGGCATCCTGAGTCTCAAAGTCCAGGCCCTCTTCTAGAAAGCACAGTTCAAAAGCTACTAAGTCCTCTGAAGTTGTAAGGTCCCTTTGCCCTTCATTCTTTGTGGTGGTGTCGAGGAGGAGCCAAGTACCTCTACTGGAAGTTCCAACCCTATTCTGCCTGAAATTGGCAGTGGTGTGCTGCTAGCGTGTGGAAACGTCTGGAAGGGTACTAATGTGCCAACCAATTGTAGCGGGCCACGTATTAAGGAGCCCTATAGTTTGAGAAACCAATATTATGTTGTATATTTTCATGACACAGAAGATGACTTGTACTTGGGATGGGCTTAGTTGCCCACCTGACCTTAGAGATCGTATCACATCCTTGTAGCCCATAGAAAGTATATGTAGATGTTCCCCGTTGACCAACTATAATCCTGAGTAGGTTTTTCTTTTTATTTTGCCACGTATACTGATGTCACTCATGATGAGTTTTTACTTTTATATGAAATGCTTTGAGATAAGTCTGTGCAGTGTCCGTTGATGTCTGTTGTACTCCCAGTTTTAAAGACTTGTTATTTAAACAGCTTACCCTTTTGCCAATTTCTTGAGTCGGTCTGATTATCGATGTTTGAGTAAGATCTGCAGCCCCATCCATCTCAGATACTGTTACCTCGTCTTAAAGGACCCACTCTCCGGGTTTACGCGGTAACAGAGGATGGTTCAGAACCATCAACCTAGTAAGTCCTTATAGACTGTGGCATATCGGGCATTCTCCGCCATCTAGCTGGAAGAACGCAAGGTTTCCTGTGGAGAGCACACGAACATAGACGAACTGAAAGTAAAGAAGATTCGAATGGATTGTGTCCTCCAACTATTCCACATCTTTGACATGTAATGTGCACAACTGTGCATCCTGTGTTGCTGGCGTTGGGTCGATGTTCCACAAAGGCCTCCGTCGAGGGCGATGTCACCGGATGTTATAAATAGGATGCCGTAGCCTCAGTTCTGTTTTTTCCGCAAACGTGTTTGCTTCGGAGACTTGGCGCGCCTCGTGTATTCCTCGTGAATGTCTTCTTCTTCAACCCCTCCGACTCCGCGGTCTGGCTTCAAGACTTGCAGGGACTGCAAGTCTAAGATGTCGATTACTGATCCACATCGCATTTGTTTGTGGTGCTTGGGCGAAAGTCATGACACCGACGACTGTTCCAAATGCCAGTCGCTGGAAAGCTTCAGGTAGGGTAGGGGTTCTAAACCCAGTAAGTCCTGTAAATCTAAATCCAAAGGTATGTCCACCGACGATTCGAGGGGCGACTCTCCGTGTCGGAAGGAGTCCCGGGGGTCTCGGTCCCAGAGTGGTTCCCACCATTCGTCCATTCGTCGTCCTCGTCTCTGCATTCTAGGAAGCGCCATCACTGGTCGCCTTCCGTGTCCTCCCCGGAGGAGGGAGCCGTGATGAAAATGGCTTGTCCGATAAAGTCCTCGACTCCGGAGGAATGGGCTGCCTTCAGGGAGCAAATGTTGGAGATTTGCCAATCACGCAGCACAGTTCCATCCGCACCTTCTAATGAAGCCGGCAAGGATGTTGTGCGCCTTCGAGCCTGGGTCCTCGGTGCGATCTCCATCGGGGACCTTCGAGGTCCCGTTCGTACAAGGCTCAGGATGGTCGCAAGAGACGTGCTTCCAGGTCTCGGTCCTCGTCCCCAGCGAGCCTGCAGAAACCTGCTAAGTGCTCGAGGTCGGCGTCGACTCTGTCGGTGCCGTGTCCGTCGGATACGGATGTCAAAGCTTTGCCTTCATACCAGCCCTCAGTGACGTCGGCACCATTGTCGACGCTGAAGCCGTTGGCGCTCTCGATGCCGAAGCCATCAGCTCCCTCAACGCCTTCGAGGCCTTTTGGCTGGGATTTGCCATCGGAGGTCCCTGGTATGGTGGATCCCCCGAGGAAGGCTACTTCTGAGTCTGTAGGGCCTGTTAAGGACTCAGACCCTCGACTGTCCCGAGACAGGACTTTTATCTCTCTCTGGATGACATCTATGAGGAGGAGGAGGAGAGGTCGGATTTAGATTTTGACCCTGTTGAGCCTGATGTGGCTCCTGTCTTTTCAGGGTATAGTCAGTTGGAAGACTTAAGGCAATCTCTTCATGATGCTATTGGCCTAGACACTTCTGACGTGGAATTTGGCAGGCCTGAGCCTGGGGCTCATACTGAGTCATCCTACAGGAGACTGATGGCTAGGGTCACGGAATATCTTGGTTGGTCCACTCCTCCTGAAGCTTTTGTTCGCGATGACTTGATGGATATTTTGGATCAAGGTCCGTCCTCTGACCTGGTGTTGCCTTTTAATTTGACCTTTCAGAAAAGGGTGGCGGCTGCTTGGCAGACCCTGGAATGTCTTCCGGCAGTTAACAAATCGTTAACTAAAAAATACTGCCCTTCCGGTAGCGACCCCAGCTACCTTTCATCTCACCCCACTCGCACGAGTTTGCTGGTTCAGGCGGCTACGGCCACCTCGAGGCAGGCGGCGTACCCTACCATCCCTCCCGATAGGGACAAAAAACGCTTAGACGGTTGGGCACGCAAGATGTTTTCTGCAGGGAGTATGATGCTGAAATCGGCCAACTCCACTTGTGCCGTGGCAAGATTTTCACACTCTGTGGAATTTTCTCTTGCGGGTGAGCATATTCCCGAGGTGGAAGAAAGGGAAGGGTTCCTTACACTCGTGCAAGATGGCAAGGATGCCATGTGTGAATCCCTTCAGTCGGGTTTGGACACGGCCGACAGTGTTAGACGGTCCATGGCTGCGAGCACCGTTAAACGCAGATTTGTGTGGTTGCGGAAGTCGGATTTGGCCCCGGATGTGCAAGCCCGTCTTTTGAACATGCCCTTTGATGGTGCGCTTTTGTTTGGCAGCAAGACTGACGAGAGCCTTGAGAGGTTGCAGACCTCAAAAGCTGTGGCGAAATCTTTAAGCACAGCTGTGCGTCGACCTCCACCTTTTCGTCCTAGGGGACAGCAGTGGAGGTGAGGTTCTTTTCATTACTACTCCTCTTTGGTTAGAACGAGAGGAGGCGCCAATCAGAGGGCGCAGCGTAAAAAATTACCCGTGGTGGTCGGGGTAATGGAGGTGCCAAAGCCGCTCAGGCAGCTGCCTTTTTGCCTTCAGGCACTGCCGCAGCCGCTCCAAAACAGTCATGAGGCCATGTCCCATGGTTCGCCGGTTGGGGGCAGACTGTCACAGCATCTCCAAGAATGGCGAGCTATTACTTCGGATGCGTGTGTTCTGGATACAATAGCCCACGGCTACTGCCTTCCCTTCCTACAGCGGCCTCACGGCAATCCACTGAGGAATATCTTTGAAGCTTCCAGATCCGCTTCTTGTGCAGGAAATCTTGACCCTGCTATAGAAAGGCGCTATAGAACTGGTGCCTGTAGCAGAGAGGAACAAGGGATGGTATTCCCCATATTCTTTTATTCCAAAGAAAGACAGGGGATTGAGACCCATCCTGGATTTGCGTTGGTTGAAAAAACTTCTCAGGAAGGACAAATTCAAGATGGTCACTCTCTCAAGTCCTCCAGGCCCTTCAACTTCAGGATTGGTTGGTGTCTCTGTACCTACAGGATGCTTACTTTCATGTGCCGATTCATCCCAAGCACAGAAAGTACCTGAGGTTTGCGGCTGGCGACTCGCACTTTCAGTTTCGGGTCCTGCTATTCTGATTGACCTCTGCCCGAGGATCTTCACCAAGCTCGTGGTGGTGGCAGTGTATCTCGGGTGAGGGGGGATTCACGTCTACCCTGACCTGAACGACTGGCTGATCCGTGCGTGTTCTCCCGAGCAAGCACTGGATCACCTCGGTCTCACCTGTCGCTCCCTCCACAAGCTGGGCTTTGCCCTCAATTTCGAGAAGTCTCATCTGACACCTTCCCAACAGCTCCAGTACATCGGGCTGTGTTGGACACGTCCTTGGGTAAGGGCCCATCACATTGTGCAGATGGTGGAGTAGTTTCAACATGGCCAGTCTCCCGGCTTTCGTATTAAGGTTGCTCGGCCTCATGGCATCCTGCATTTTTCTGGTGCCAGAGGCCAGGCTGAGGATGAGATCCCTGCAGTGGGCCAAGATGCAGTGGTCGCAGTTCTCAGGCAGGAGGTTGGATCCCGTTCAGATTCCAATCTCGCTCTCACAGGCTCTTCTGTGGTGGGCCAACGAGGGGAACCTGATGAAGGGGAGCCATTTTGGAAACTGTGGCCGGAGGTGACTGTAGTGACGGACATTTCCCTCACAGGATGGGAAGCTCATGCCGAAGACTTGACAGCCAGCGGTCGTTGGTCTCTGTCGGAGTCCAAACTCCATATCAACCTGTTAGAGCTGAGGGCCATCAGGCTGGCCCTGAAGGCTTTTCTGCCATCTGTGCGGGGGAAGAGTGGCCATGCATTACCTCAACAAAAAGGGGGCTAGGGTCACTCCTGTTGTGCAGAGAGCCAATGCAGCTCTGGTTCTGGGCAATCCAGCAAGGAATTTAGCTCTCAGCGGTTCATCTGGCCGGAGAGGACAATGCGGCGGTGGACGCTCTGAGCAGGCAGAGCACAATCTTTCACGAGTGGGAGTTGGCTCAGGAAGTCCTTCTGTAGATGTTCGCCCTTTGGGGAACCCCAAAAGTGGACCTCTTCACCACTAGTGCCAACCGGAAGTGCGAGAGATTCTGCTCTAAGGGAATTTTCTCAGAGAGGAGCTTTAGGAGACTCATTCGTAGTGATAGGTCATTCCCACTGCTGTACACATTTCCTCCAGTCCGTGTCATTCCTTAAGTGTTAAGGAGGTTATGGAGGTTCGGATCCCACATGATCCTCATTGCTCCGGATTGGCCCAGGAGAGCGTGGTACCCAGACCTTCTAGAAATGTCCATCTGCCCTCCACGCTGCCTTCCCTACTGAGAGGATCTGCTCTCGCGCAAGGAGGTTGGGGCGTGGGATCAGGTTCTCCATCCAGAGGTCAGGACTCTCAACCTTCATGCTTGATATCGGAAAGGTTGAGGTATAAGGATTGGGACCTCCCGGATGATGTGATGGAGGTGTTGCTTTCGGCCAGGAGGCCAGTGACAAAATCCCTGTACTGTTGGCGTAAGTTTTGCAACTGGTGCAGAGGACAAATTGTTGATCCTTTTCCATTCCTGTGGTTCTGTCTTTCTTTCTGTGGCCCACAGGGTCCTTCAAGTGGGTACCATTAAAGGTTACCTGGCGGTGCTATCTTCAAGCGCTCATCTGAAGAATGTTCTTACTTTAAGATTCCTTTGATTTCCCAACTTCTTAAAGGGCTCACTAATGTGTTCCCAGCGTCCCCTTTCCAGGTGCCGGTTTGGGATTTGAATTTGGTTTTGAAATTCCTGATGGGTGCTCCGTTTGAACCTTTGCACTTTTGTCCTTTGAGATTGTGTTTCAAGATGGTGTTCTTGGTTGTGGTTACTTCCGCTCGCAAAGTGAGTGAATTGCATGCACTTTCAGCTAAGCCACCCTTTACTGTGTTCCACAAGGATAGGGTTGTACTGAGGGTGTGTCTTTCCTTTCTACCTAATGTGTCTAAATTTCAAGCCAGAAAGTGGTTCTTCTGTCTTTCTATCCTCCTCCTCATCCTGGTAAGGAAGAGGAGCGACTCCATCGGTTGGACCCTAGGAGAGCTCTGAGCTTTTATATTTCTAGGATGTCCAGGGTCAGAGTGGACAATCAACTCTTTGTCGGATATGCTGGACACCGATTGGGCCGGGCTGTTACCCAACAGACCTTGTCCAGGTGGATTATCTTCAACCTTACTGAATGTTACCGATTGGTGGATAAGGACCCTCCTGAAGGGTTGCGAGCTCATTTCACTAGGAGCGTAGCTACTTCCACAGCCCTACAACAGGGAGTTCCTATTAGGAATATTTGTGATGCAGCCACATGGGCTTCTATCCACACCTTTGTTAAACATTATTCCCTGGATACGATCCATGGTCAAGATATGGCCTTTGGTGAGGCGGTTCTTTATTCCGCCATCTGATTGGGTACTCTAAATTCTTTTCCCTCCTACATTTTCTGGTACTGCTTTGGGAGTCTGTCAAAGATGTGGAATACGTTGGAGGACGCAATCCATTCAAAGAACAAGTTACTTACCAACTGGTAACGTTCTTACGACTGGATGTTCCTCCAACGTATTCCACATTGCCCTCCCAGCCTGCCCCTCTGAAGAATTTCCTATGCTATTGCAGCTTACGTTTCCGCAAGGCTATGTGCAGTCAAGCAGGCATTGGATATGTGCATGTCTCACGTTATGGAGGAAAAAACATAAACTGAGGCTACGGGTGCCCTGCGTCCTATTTATAACATCCGGTGACGTCGCCCTCGACGGAGGCCTTCGAGGGACATCGACCCTAAGCCAGCGACACAGGACGGCCTCTGCTAAAATTTTCCGAAGTACACAGCTGTGGACATTACATGTCATTGATGTGGAATACGTTGGAGGAACATCCAGTCAAAAGAACGTTACCAGTTGGTAACTTGTTCTACAGGTGGGAAGGGTCCCTCTTTCACAAAATCCCTCCTGGTTTCCGCGGGCAATAAGCAGACCCAAGGCAAAAGTGGCCGATTGGAAGAGGAGACGATCCTGAGTGTCAAGTGCCGAAAGGCGAATGGTGAGTGGATTGAAGGATATGACAAAAAAGAAAATGCGAGAACGGGTTATTGTGATAATAGTGAAGAGTAATGGGGGGTGATTAAATAAATATATATATGACAAAGAACGTCAGGGGTGAGGAACTTCCAAGATAAAGCCAAGTGTCCTAAACTTTAAGTGTCTAGAAGGAGTCGTCTCAAAACCCAAGTGGGAAAACCTAGGCTGCATATGGATAGATCTATAAGAGGAGACCACTCTCACTCCTAC
The DNA here is from genome assembly GCF_040938575.1 of Ambystoma mexicanum. Classification (NCBI taxonomy): domain Eukaryota; kingdom Metazoa; phylum Chordata; class Amphibia; order Caudata; family Ambystomatidae; genus Ambystoma; species Ambystoma mexicanum. Next base: position 770,313,691 of record NC_090936.1, read on the forward strand.
CGGAGTAATTAGGTGCAAGGAAATGGAAGCGAAGAGCACTGAGGAAGTATGTGTTGAAGAGTCAACTAGTTTGTCTGTCTGTGTATTTCGTGTATAAGAGAAGTGAAGTGTCGAGGAGCGACAAGGACAGGTTGTGTTGGATAGAGATTAAAATGTTATAATCTTATTTATTATTGGCGCCAGTTGAAATAAGTAGATTGGAGTAAAATTGTGAAGTAGAGGCTTTGAGCAGCGACTGTTGGTGCATGCTCATATTTGATCGTTTTTCTGAAATGTTTTTTGTGTAAAGTAACGGTAAGGTATTGACAGTCAATTCAGAATTGTCACAATGGGGGATGATACTCCACTAATGCATTTATGCAAGCAATTTCCAAAACATGCACCAAAGCTTAAACAGTACAGTGCGTAATGGGTTAAGGGTACCACAGACAAAATGTTCATGCCATGGCCACAAGGAGGGATTGTCAAAAGCAGTTTTTCAACACATGACCACATAGTTGCATGCTGCGTACACAGGAAACAAATTGGAGAAACGGTTAGCTATCTTAGAGCTTTGGAAAATGTATCAGGAGGAACGAGAAGATACGCCTCCTGAGAATTGGATACTTAACCAGTATAAGGAGGAGGGTACCGAGCCATCTGCTCCCCCTATCGTGCCTGAAGTAAATGGCAATAGTATGAAAGATGACTGGTTGTACCCATTATCTGAACCACCTACTTATAGCAGTGATAATCCAGAGAGAGAAAGGGCTAAAGGAAAGGAGGAGACCTCTATGGTCCTGCAGGATAAAGAGGAGAAGAGTGAACGACCAAGCGTATCTTTAGATATAGAACAGGCGATCAAAAAGATGGAAAGGAGAAAGAGATAGAGCTGACAAGGTTACGCTTGTACAGAACAAATGGATGGGAGGACAGATATTGCTTAAACTCCAATGGTAAGAGCATCGTGGAAGTAAGGCAAGGGGAAGATCAAGACGAGCAAGCTAGAAAAGACGGGGAATGAAAGGCAATTGAAAGAAGATGAGCATAAAAGAAAGAGTAGACAAACGCGAGAGCAAATGTATCCAGATGAGCAGCTCAGAAAGGAAGAAAGTGTATAAGAACAGAGAAAGTATGACAACGGGCAAAGAGCACTTGAAGAACGAGATAGACTAGAAAAGGAGAGAAGAAGAGGAATGCAAAGATGAAGATGTGCAAATGAAAGAAGGGAAGAGAAAAGGAAGGAAGAAGATATAGTTAGATGGGAAGAGAAAACGAAGGGAGTTAGATGAAGAAACAGAACAAAGGAGACCGAGCACGCGATATTGATCGCATTGAGAAAGAGCTGATGGAACAGAGTCCAGTAATATCATGGGAGACATAGTGGAGTTTCTTCCATCGCAAGGGGTAATGCCAGGACCATCTAGGGTAAACCTAGATGAGAATCTTGAGATAGGAAGCATCAGAGATGGACTAGATAAAGCTTATCAGGAGATGAGGCCAAAAAATGAGTCGAAGGAAAGGAAGATCAACTCACTGGTGCCCAGTCACGAGGCAAGGAAGGAAGCCTGTTGAGTCTCGAGCATAGAGCCTTGTCTTTGGACAGGCTAATGTTAAACAGAGATGAAAAAGACAAAAGCCACACTAGTTGGGGACTAGACATATCAAACGAAGAAACAGAAACTTCCCATGGGGAAGAGGCAGAAAGTGCTTTTGGTCCTGAGGGATGTCTGCAGACAGATAAGGAAGTAAGGTGGTTGGATTTAGACCAACCTAAAGATAGGATGCCGGATCCTATGGCGTACCCAGATCGACCTCAAGGGAATTCACACAGTGAAAGAGGAGAATCGTCACCATATGTGAGCAGTTTGAGACTATTGTTCCTACTACGAGTAGGCAGACGATGGGAGCGGATTTAGGTTTACGCGATTCCCCCTACTAGAGAAAGGAGGGGCAAGACTGCAGTATATTCCTTGGCCCCAGATGGACAAGGACAATTTAAGATGTAAACTCCTCAGCTTAACGGCGGGTGCAGGGAAATTGATTTATGAGTTAGAAAAGATGACTGGAGAAAACACTTTAGCTATAGGGGACATTAAAGGCCTTCTTGCAGCCATTCTTGGGGAAAGAGCTCATAATATATGGACGAGAGCAGGATATTCGAGTGTCACAGCACAGAACACGGCTCATGATGGAGCGCCATTTAATAATTGTAGGGCGGCTGTCTGGAAAGCATATCCTGACACGTCAGATATGGGTGCAATTATGGCATATAAGATGCAAGAAAATGAAGATTTGCTTGCTTATATTCAGAATTTTCAGGAACGGTGGACCTTGGAAACCCGAGAGCCTTGGGGGGACATCTGTGCCAGTATTTTACCACATTTTGTGTTTGGGTGGCCAGAACAGGTACAGAGACCCCTCAAGAAGCTGGTGTGAATGGAAGCAAAACCATGGGCAGAAATACAGCTAATTATCGTGCATCATTGCCGATTGCTGCAAGAGAAAAATAAGAAGAGGTAGGATGCTAGGAAACTTGAGGAAGTGAAGTTAGTCCAGAAGAAATTATCAAAGTATGCTATAGAAGGAGCATTAGAGACAAGCGAAGAGGGATTGGGAACACAGCAAATAGCAGGTGTCCAACAGGCAAATGATCAACGCCAGTTTGATCAAGGAGGAAATGGGTTTGTGACGAGCGGTAGAGGTACAGGCTTTAGAGGGAAGAGGTGGTTTTCAGAATTATCAGGGTGATTTTCCAAATAACCAAGGTGGGTTTCAGAACCTGCAGAATGATCACCAAAATTTGCAGGGAGGGTAATTGAGGAGATTCCCTCCTATATGTTGGAAATGTGGTATGACAGGGCATATTGCGCGAACATGTGGCAGCCAAGGGTATGTACAGAATGGCAATCCTCAAGATGGGGGACAGCATATAGCCCACAAGGTAGGGACAGGTTTGGCCAAGATCAGACAGTGCATCAAGCCCAAGTACCGCAAACGCAACAGGCTTTGCAACCACAGCAAGAACCATTAAATCCGTTGCAAGGACAATCGCAGCATGCACCCATGCAGATACAGCAGAGTGCAAACACGGGACAGTTGTTGACTCCTAGAGTAGGGGGTGTCACTATTGCAGGAGTAAGTCCTTTCACGGGCACGGGAATAAGCATGTACCCACAATAGGACAGCTCACAGGGTGACCTCATGTGTTCAGTACTATAGGTGACACCAAATCCTCAAGAGGAACCAAGGGTCGATGTTACCATAGGAGGCAATTCCTTTTCTTTTTTAGTCGACACTGGAGCAACTCGCTCATGTATATGAGAGAGAATGTTTTCGTTATCAGGAAATGCCATGAATGCTCAAGTCTTCTCTGGAGCTACAAGTAGAGTTAATTTTACTAATGAACTACCAGTCTCTATAGGAGAATGTGAGATGTCTGTACCTTTATTTTATTGAAGGCAGACGCCAGTTAATATTCTGGGCAGAGATGTAATGATGAAATTAAATGACAATTTCCTTCACTAATGAGGGAATAGTGTGCTCCACTCCAGGGATACACTATTTAAACGTGGGTGAATTTATTATGGCTTTTACAGGGCTGATACTCTACGAGGAGTGCCATTAGAGCCAGAAGTGTTTCTTTATGGGGTACGTAAATACCTTCAACTCTCTCTTCCTAAATATCTTCCTTCACGAGCCCTTCGCTCATCCGTCTCCAACTCCCTCATGGTCAGCCGCTTCTCGAAGCAACGAGCTGGGGGTAGATCTCTCTCCGCAGCAGGGGCCTCCCTCTGGAACAGCCTTCCTGCCTCCCTGAAACTTGAGGAGAACCATCTCCGGTTCCGGAAGCACCTCAAAACCTTCCTCTTCGCTTCTGCCTTCTCTCTCCCTCTCCCCTGCTAATCCTGCTTAACTCCCCACTGAATTCAGCACTAAACCTGCATCTGGGCCACTCTCAGCAACCTCGGTCCAGGGCCCAGCCACTCTCCACTTGCACTGCCTCCCTGGCTCCCCCTGCACTGTGGGACTGTCACTGTATCCCTACAGCCCCCTTCCCAGCACTTGCTCTGCACTTACCTCGCACTTGCCACCAGCTGGCCCTTTTTATTTATTATTTATTATTTTTGACGCTACTTACCTTGTACTGCACTTCCCCCCCACCTCCTCCCCCTGCACTTCCTCCTTTTCCCCTTACCTCTGCACTTGCGCGATCTGAATGACACCTGGCCTAGTAGGATCGTTTGTCTGTCTTCCCCTTGTTTCCCTCCCTCCCTGCCTCGTCGCGCCTTGAAACACTTGTGTATTGGCGCGTTACAAATACCATATCATATCATATCATATCATACGTATTTTGTTAACTTGGTTACCTGGCTTTGTATGAAAGATTGAGAATACCTGATGAATTTTTGTTCAGGCCACAGATACCTATGGACGAAGAGGGGAGACATATTTTTTCCCCTGCAGTTGTAGGCAGCTATAGTGCGAGGGGAATTAGCCATGCTTGAAGGATTTGATGCTGTAGGCAGACCATGGAGAACAGTATTGCTATTGGGGAAGGGTATAGATTGACTGACGTCACTGAGGAGTATATGTTTAGGGGTGATCCATCAGATGATGTAATATTTGAGATGAGTATTACATAATGGGTCAGAATAGAGAGAAGGAAAATCCCACAGCGAATGGTTATTGTGCGGCAGCACTCCGCATTTTTTGATGAAGGACATGGAGAAGGTACCGACGACTTTATGGACTACAGGTCATTATGACGTAGGCCTATTGAGGGAGTGGGAGAAGTTCAGATTAAGTTGAAACCAGGAGCAATTTTACCTCGAGCAAGGCAGTATCCAATATCTTGAGTCAGATGAGGGTATTTTTAAGACTTGATCGGCTATGATGGAACAAGGCATTTTGGTGACATCAGAGTCACTGTGTAATACTGCATTGTATCCTGTGAAAAATTGGAAGGGGGGGTTTTGGCGTTCAGGACGTGAGGCCTATTAACCAGATTGTAGAGGCAGAATTTCCTTTAGTTACGAATCCTGCAGTGATTTTTATGTAGTATTCCCACAGAGGCCCGACATTTCATGGTGATTGACTTGAAAAATGTGTTTTTCTCAATCCTGTTGTGTAAGGGCTCTCAAGACGTCGCATTATTTATGTTCCATCAGACTAAGCTGAAGAGTACTTGTTTGCCACAGGGGTACTGCAAGTCCCCATCTATCTTTAATAGATTCCTACAGATGGACCTAAGCAATATTGATTTGCCAAGCGTTGTACTGCAGTACGTAGATGATATTTTAGTTTGTAGCACGACAGAAGATGAGTGCAGGCAAAATTCAGACCGATTGATGACTATTTTGGCAGACCAGGCATATAAGGTAGAAAGAAGAAGTTACAATATCGCCAGAAAAAGGTACTGTACATAGGTCAGTTGATTTCACAAGAAGGAAAGGTTACACATGAAAAAGCTGAGGCGATTATGAAAACATCAAAACCGCACACAATAAAGCAAATACAGCAGTTTTTGGGATTGTGTAACTATGTTAGAGCATGGGTATTTGATTATCGTTTATACACGAGACCTCTTGCAGGCTTTAAAGAAAGCCCAGGTGAATAATGAGAAAATAAAATGGACTGAGGGAAATGGAGGAAGGGTTTGAAGAATTGAAAAAAGCAATTTGTACAGCTCCAGTTTTAGGAATTCCCAATTATTCTAAGGAGTTTTTTTTATTCTTGCACACAAATGGAACAGTTATGACAGCAGTGCTTGCACATAGAACTACACTTGGGTATAAACCTTTGGCATATTATAGTGGGATTTTAGATCCAGTTTGAGAGGACACTTCCCTTGCGAACAATCGCTGGCAGCAGCCGCGTTCGTTATTGAAAAGTCTGCAAGCATTGTGATGGGGTGTTCCATGACGTTGTTTGTTGAGCATGCTTTGTTTGCTGTTTTGGAGAAACCTAAGGGTACACTGACGTCCCAGAGAGCCTCAGCATACGAGGAAGTTCTATCAAATCCAGCAATTAAAATAGTCGGGTGTAAATTAGTGAACCCTGCCACGTTTGTAGAAGGACCTGTGACAGACGACTAGCAAGTGGACGATTGCTTGATCTATGAGGAATTATATTATGAAATCCCGAGGGTGAAGAAGAATGCTCTAGCGGGGGAGGTTCTCTTTATTGACGGGTCTTCCCAAATTGATCAAACTGATGGAGAAAAGGCATTCGGGTTCAGCTGTGGTAAGGCACAGAGCTAATGGGGAATTTGAAGTGGTAGCACGTACAAGACTACCGTCTCATTTTTCAGCACAGGCTGCAGAATTGGTGGCGCTTATTGTCGTGCTCGAGAATCAAGCAGAGCAGGAAGTGACAGTGGCTCCATCTACGTGATGTCAACCGTACACGCAGGGCTAGCACGTTAGAAAAGGAGGGGCTACCTCAGAACAGACAGCACTCCAGTGTAACACGCAGCATTATTGGCTAGGCTTATGAAGGCACTGCAACTCCCAGTAGCCGTCGCGATAGTTAAGTGTGCAGCACATACTAAGAGAACTGACTTATTTCACGCGGAAACCAAGCTGCAGATGAAGAGGCCAAAAGGCTTGCATATTCACCGGAAATTTCTAGCTTTGATACCCCTCATGTGAAAGGAAAAAGTGGTTACAATTATGATTGCAAATGAAGGATTTAATAATTTGTCAAGAATGCAATTGATTAAAGTTCAAGGTAGTGCTCCACAGGAAGAAAAAGAGCTGTGGACACGGAGGGGGTGTTCTTTATCCCCCTCTGAGGCATTGTGGTGACAGGACGGCACTGGTAAAGCATTGATGCCTTTAGCCTTATTATGAGTAACGTTCGAACAGCTACACTATCCGGCGCATGTAACTAGGGAGAGTCTCGCTAAAGCTATTGCAGAAGACTGCTTCATACCGAACCTGTTAGAACATGTTGCATTTTATGTAGTAAATTGCATCGTATGTCAAAAGTTTACTGCTGGGCACACACTGCAAACAATTAAAGGAGTGATTCCTAGACCAAATGGTCCATTTCACCATTTACATATTGACTATGTTGATATGCTGCAGGTATGTAGTGGTTATAGGCATTGATAGTGTGCCCTTTTTTGAGAGAGATTGAAGCTGGTTCATGCACACATCCTGATGCCACTTGCACTGCAAAGTTTTTAGTCCGAGAGGTATTTCCTAGATGGGGAGTATGTGAGGTGCTGAGATCCGACAATGGGCCCCATTTTGTGAATGAAGTGTTTGAGCAAATGAGTCTATATACGTTTTCTTCTACTTCTCAGCCGCAAGCGGACGGGATATGTGAGTGACTCTATGGCCTTCTCAAAGAGAGAATCGCCAAATTGAAATTGACACTGAAGAAGGGGTGGCTGTATTGTCTGCCTCTTGCATTATATGCATTGTGAAATCAGCCCGGGTCGGACCACAACCACCTCACACCCCTTGAATTAGTAACAGGGAAGTGAATGAGGATGCCTCCAACTCCTCCATCGAGGACTAGGAGTGTTGTACAGACAACTGCAGAACTGTTAGGAAATGAGCTACATGCGTATTTAACATGCATGTCCGCTAGTATCTGTCATTTCAGATCAACTCGGGAGTAAGGGGTGCTGGTCTCAGGACACAGATGAAGACCATTCAGCAACCGGACACCAAGAACTACCTGTTCCTAAACTATTTAATGTAGATCTCATATTGATCTGCAATTTCACAAGGAAGTGGCATGAGCCCCGTTTTAGTGGTCCTTTTATAATGGAGGACATTATTCCATCAGCAGTAAAAATTTAGGGAAGGCATGCCTGCATTCACCTGAATGACGTGACGTCATATACTGGTGAGACGGAACACCCCCACCCAACTCGGAAGCAAGTAAAAAAGAAGCAGTTCAGCGCATGCAGACTCGACTGATGATGATGAGGGAGGGCGCAAAGATTGTAGAGCAAATAAATGCAAGTGTGCTTTTGGACTGTGGCTCCCCTGGACCACTCCTTAGAGATATTTCAGAAGGAAGTGAGAAAGTTATTGTTCTTGAGCCACAGGAGCTTGTTGACATTGGACCCTAGGAAGTATTGAAGTAAATGAAAAATGTCCGATCTAGACTTCCTTTTTGATGATTGGAAAAGGGAGCAGTTCCCAGTTTCGTTTCTCAGTTTCTCTTTGGACGCATAAATGGTCCTATCTGATGTTGATGTCCTTAAACTTCTCCTTGCTGTTTTTGTTTTTATACTCTGAGTTTATCGTGCTCTTGTTGGGCACAGCACTGACATGCGTGCTTTTGTGCAGGATCCTAAAAATGGTCCTGCGATTAGAAGATTACTGGCAGCAGAGCAGATTCGGCAGCTTCCTGAGCATTTAACGGGGCTGCCTGATTGAAAAGGTTTTATCCTTCCTTAAAAAATAAGTACACAGGCACAATGAGATTTATTGAGCTTGATGCGTTTCCAGAGAGTGAGCAAACTCAACTATGTGTGGAGAGATATCAGTGGTGTGGGGCTTTATGTACTGGTGCATAATTTATATATGCACGGCACCTGTTGTTTTCCTATTCTTGCTGATTAATGCTGCATATCTTGTTGGTTCTAAAAGGATAGAATTCCCTTTGATTCTTCCCACTCCAGTGACCTATGCAGAGTTAGAGGTTGTAAGGAAGCCAAGGCCATATGTGATTGTCCCTACACCAGTGACGCACGAAAGATCACCCATTTCTCTGACAAGTGTTCCTATAATTTCCCCCAGTAGGAAGAATGTATACTGATGTATTAAATGAGATGATTGAGAGCTCACCGAGCAAGAAAGAGACCCAAGAGGAGTGCAAGGGAAGACGATAATGAATTAAATGAATATTTGGACAGCACAGCACATATGGGGAACAACATGTGGTATTAACACATGAAAGAGGTTGGAAAGAGAACCTCTGAGGAGGATTATGTTTGTGCTCTCATACCTTATGCTATGGGAAAATCTTAAAATATGCATAGCTATAGTGCTAGATGTTCAAACAGCTCATTGCTTGACTCACCTTGCACTCTGTCATACAAGAGGTCAACTCCAGGGTCAAACAGCATTTTTGGTCTGGGCAACTGAATCAACAGCTCCAGAAGAAGACGACTATGTTCAAGATTTGAAGACAAGAGCAAGAGCACACACCAGAGATCATGTGATAAGATATGAACAGCCAGACATGAAAGGAGCAGGAATCCGCTGGGAGATAAATAAGAAGCTCAATTGCCAAGGAAAAACGGATGAAGAAATACGAAGAAGCAAGGAAAGAGGACAGATGCAGATCTGGGGACAATACTTTCTCCAAATGGCTGGGAAGAAGGCATAGTTGTATGCAGAGCTGTGGCAGTAACTGGACACCATAAAACATTTATAGAATGTGTGGAAAAAGGATGCAAACCTCTCTGACCGAGGCTTGCAAAGTTGCTAACGTGGGTTGAAGAGAGAGGCGGCCTGTTGCAGATGGTGCCTTTGGCCAGTGCAGAACTGTGCGTCAAATAATGGCACAAGAAAAGTTGGAGAAAATCAACAATGTGGGCAAATTCTTGACGTGCCAAAAATGAAGGATGGGACCGTAGTGATATTGGACCACTACTGGGCCTGTGGATCCAGAGCATATATGTAGCTGCCCAGAGATGGGGAAGACTGGGTTCTATGGTGATTATCCATGTTCCAGCATTAGTGATTCCAAAGAGTGGCCTGAACACTGGTGAGTTTCCAAAAGCAGATGCTCACCTGAGAAAGAAGAGATCTGTTGAACTTCTTGATCAAATGAAGAGGGGAAATTATTTTTCAGCTAAATCAGTAGAAGCTTTTGATGCTATCCCATATGAACACAGACTATTAAGCAAGACTGCTTCAGTTTTTACAATTATCTTCATGCCAGGAATCCAGACGATGGCGAATGCCAAATGGTTACAAATAACCAGATGGGAGCTTTTGCAGACAATCAACACTACGATAAAGGGATTCAATGCTTTCGAGGAAGAGCTGAGAGCCATACAACTTATGACTCTTCAGAATAGATATGTTCTGGACATGATTACAACTATGGATGGAGGTGTTTGTGCCAACATTGGAGAATCATATTGCACATTCATACCTTCTCATGATGACGAGAATGGCAGGTTGACAGAGGCCATAATGGTGTTGACAAACCTTGCGCGTCAAGATGGAAGATGAAGTGTAAGATATTGCTGATGACGACTGGTTTGTGTCAATCTTCTCATGGGTTCCACAAAGGATGGCGAACATTTTCAATTTCCTTGGAGCCCTGTTAGTGATGATCATGTTTGGATTCTGTGTGGTTAGGATTATAATCCTACAGTGCAAAAAGACTGCAAAGAAAGCAACAGGAATGAAGATTATGATTGATGTTGAATCTGGATTCAAACCCAGAGCTGACAGAGGAGGAAATCGGAGACTATGTAAACGCTAGTATTCATGCACCTGAGGGAATAAAATTCCTGTATCCAAGGAACCACAAGAAGTATGTGGGAAGATGGATCTACTGCAGTCCTAATGGACAGTGCAGATTTATGACCTAGAATATTGATGAGCATGTTAAATCAGCAGGATGCCTGAAGGGAGTGATAAAGATATGGACTCCAAAGAAACATTTCTTCAGACGTGGATGTCTAGATGTGAAGAGTGATGGGAGAGTGGTCTGTGAATCGCCCAGAGGGGGGAGTGCAGAGGAGGAGCCAAGTAACTCTACCTGAAGTTCCGCCCCTCTTCTGCCTATATGTTGGCAGCCAGAAATTGCGACATGTGCAGTACCAGTGAGAATGCCAATACCGTGAAAAGCCCTTGAAACAAGGTATCTATTCAGAAAACACTACATGTATCCATAAAGAAATGGGGATCTTCTGTAAGGAAGTTCCAGAAGAAGTGGGAAAATGGATGAAAGAACTTGTGACGTCACATGAAGTTGAGGTGACCCACACAGAAGAGAGATGAATGAAGTAAAGATGTAGACCCTGATGGCGAAGTAATGAAGTATGTAACATTTTGCCCTTGAGGTGAAGATTGCATGTGCGAAGAAGCACCGGAGAAAATGCAAAACCATTTCACAATTGTACAGACGCATTAACGCAAGTAGACGAAGTAATCGTAAGGCTGGCTACGTAGTGAATAGATAGTGGCGATGCGCCAATATATATACATAGGAATGCATAGAATCTGGATGTTCCACAACACACTTTAGCAAACTTAGACCGTGAAAATGGAAGAATTGGAAGTGGGGCGCAGCAGAATAGCAGCTGACGACTAGGGAAGATTCGAGAAAGGCTTGCCTGGCCCAGTGTCAAGAGTTGAGGCTGCCGAGAGCCTAACCATGTGCCAGATACAAAAACATGAGAAGCAAGCTTAGCTTCCGTTTGAGCTGTAATGAAAACCATTGAGGGTGCCAAGATTTCTTAATTTAATGGTATTAAAATACAACGAAGAGCTCGAAAACATGGCCTCCAGTCACGTGCTCGGATGAGAATAGACTTTGGGTCAAGCTACACCGAGACCAGAAGATAAGGCCATACTTCACTCCCTCTTATTCCCAGGTGCAGTTCTCCTCTACAAGGCCAAGTTCAAATGTATTAATTGAATAACAAACCACAGGAGTGATGATGGATGTTGAGCTAATGTAGTCCCAGTGGCATGCTACTAGCGTGTGGGAGCTTTCAGAAGGGTACTAATGTGCCAACCAATTGTAGAGGGACATGTATTAAGGAGCCTTATAGTTTGCGAAGCCCATAGTATGTTGTAATTTTTCATGACATGGAAGATGGCTTGCACTTGAGATGGACTTAGTTGACCACCTGACCTTAGAGATCCTATACCATCCCTGTAGCCCATATAAAGTACATGTAGATGTTCCATGTTGACCAACCCTGATCCGAAGTAGGTTTTCTTATTTTGCCACGTATCCGGACGTCACTCATGCTGCGTTTCTTACTGTAAGTGTGTTTTTGTGTTTTTCTCTTTAATGAAATGCTTCGAGATAAGTCTGTGCCACGTCCGTTGATGTCCGGTGTACTCCCTGTTTTAAAGACTTGTTGTTGAAACAGCTTACCCTTTTGCTAACTTCTTGAGTTTGTCTGATTATTGTAGCACGCTAAATGTAACAAGTATACTTTATCGTCACCGCTGTACACCAGTGTTAGGCAGAGTCACATGCAGTACCCTTTGGGAACACTGCATGCAATTAATACTACAAGTGTAAGCACAATTTCACCTTTGGTACAAGCCTGTACTACACAGTAAAGTGGTAGCGATGGCTGAGCAGCCAGACTTATCTCAAGAGTTTAAGTGAGCAGTAGAACAAGTTGCACAAAGGACCAATTATTCTCCAGCATGGGGTCTGGCATGGATTCACATGCTCATGCTCATGAATATTCCCCGTCGTCAGGCTGGGAATCCTTGGTAAAGAAAAAATCTGTATCTGTTTCGTTTCTGATCTGTCTTTCTTAGTAGTAACCAATCACTGATCAATGGGTCATACTGCCCCCAGCCAATGACTGCCCTCTCCCTAAGCCCCTCCCCTGGCAGCCATCCTCAGATTTTTACCGCACGTTCAAGTGTTTGGAGTCCTCGTGCTTTATCTCTCGAGCTTTTACTGCGTTGTCGTGCTTTTTCTGGAGATTTTCTCATTTTTTCGGTTTAATGGAGCCTCAAGCTCCACCGTTTCTACTTCTGATAACGGGGACCCGTTTCAGAGTTCTTCTACGCCCCTCAAGGGTGAAGTTTTCATCGAGTTACTCTTCTTGGAGGATTCCAGAAGATCTGAGAACTACCTCAACGGACATGGCCCAGGACAAGGGAAGCTCGACGCCCGGATCCAAGCTGTTCAGGAGCTGCCCGGGATGCAGATTGCAAAATGTTTTCAAGGGGGACGAGCATTCGAGATGTCTCTACTGCCTTCATGAGGACACAACGCACGTGGAGAAGGACTGTGCGTTCTGCAAGAACCTATCGGAACGGACCAAGCAAGATCGTCGTTCCCGCCTCGCTGCCTGGCTGCAGAAGGACACAGCAGGTGAGAAGGCGAAGAAAAAGTCTGAGCGGTCTTCTAAGTCCTGTGAGGGCGCCCCAGTGACTGGGGCCCAACAGAAGGCCAAGCACCGTGAGTCTGCGGGCACCGGGAGCGCCGAAAGGTCGGGCTCTTCGGCTGCCAAGCAGGGCGGGACTTCCCCGGCACGATCAACCACAAGCCAGCATTCTGGTTCGGGGAAGAGGAAGTCCGAGAACCCGGGTAAGCTTCTGGAGAGGCCCCGGTCGATCTCGAAGGGAGCCGAGGGGGAGCGAGGCGATGACCCCCCCACCCCCCAAGCGAAGGCCCAGGACGCACCTAAAGTGGTGAGGGCCCGGATCCAACTGACAAAGGCCTCTATCAAGGTTGTCGCAGCAGCCCTGGCGAAGCCGGCAGAGACTACGCCAGTGGAGGCGGCCTCGGGGCCCAGAGTTTCCCTGCCACCGCGGAGGGAATCCTCTTTCCAGCCCATCGTTAAGACCCCAGTGAAGACCCCGGTGGAAAAAAAGGGGGGGGCCAGTGGCCATTACGGACTCGGATACAGCCTCTGAGGAGGATCTGGTGGAAACGGTGAAAGGCCTCAACGAGAGGTTCGAGAAGGTTCGATCCCAGGGGAAGGTTCCTGCTGATGTGATCGAAGATAGCGATGATGGCGACGACGAGGGCCCAGTGGAGCAGCCATCCCGTCCGTCGCAGCCATTGCCCGAGCCCCAGGATAGCTTGGTGGCCATTTTGTTGGCGATCCAATCCTTATGTACTGAGATGAGGACGAGGTTACCACGGACCCCGACGGAGAATCCAGTACCTGGACCATCGGGAAGCCCTCCGAACAAGCGGAGGAGAGTCCACCCCGCACCGCCCTTCGTGCCCACAAGGCCTGTGGACCCCTCATCCCCCTTGCCGGCCCCTCGGGATTATACGCCGACGGATACAGCGACGGGGACGGACGACGACGGTGGCGATGATACAACGGACATTCCTTCATCACCCCCCCCCTCGGGCCTCTCCGCCCGACGAAATTGGCTCTTTCCACGCCATGATAGCCAGGGCACCCGAGCTCTTCCAGCTCTGCCCTGAAGAAAAGAAAAGGGAAGGCTTTCTTTACCAACAACGGGAGGCCAAGAGAAAGACGGTCCTCGCGGTACCGTTGCTCAAACGACATCTGGGAAGAAGGGCTGGCTATCCTGAAGAACCCTTCCACGACACCCGCCAAAAGGGACAGGTACGAGAAGAAGTACCGGGTCCCCAACGCCCCCCCTTGTGTCTCAGGGCCCAGCCTACGCCGGATTTGGTTGTCTCGGCAGCGGCCAAGAAGAAAGCGGCGGGTGCGGCGGCTTCAACTTCCACTTCCCCGCCAGACAGTGAGGACAAGAAGTTGGACTCCATGGGACGACGAGTCATCTCGGCGGTGACGACGATTATGGCGGCCAATGCCTTAGCGATTGTGGCCCGTTACGACAGGGAGCTCTGGTTCAAGATAGCTCCCCTGCTAGACTTCCTACCGACGACAAGAGGGCGGAGGCCCTACAGATTCTGCAGGAAGGTGAGGTGGCGTCGGATCACGTCATAACGGTGGCAACGGACATTGCCGAGACCGGATTTCGCTAGCTGGGCAACCGGGTTTGCCTTCGACGACGAGGATGGCTCTAGGCAACGGACTTTCACCAGGACGTCCAGACCACAGTATTGAATATGCCGCTCGACGGCAACAACCTGTTTGGGAAGACGGTGGATGAGTCCCTCCAGGCCATCAAGACCGACACAGACAGCCCGAGCCCTAGGAGTCCTTCAGCAACGGCGGCCCTTTCGGCGCTCCGAGACAGACCGGGAGCCTCCAAGGGATCCAGCGGTGGCTCTTCTACGTACCGCCAGGCGGCCTGCTCCTCGTCCCAGGAGGCCTACAGAGGTCGCGGCAAGCAAGGAGGGTCTCGCTGCCGTCGTCCAGGAGGCCAAGGCGGCAAGGCCTCTTCCTAGCAGGACTGAACCGGCCGTAGCGTTGGGCCCCCCCGGTGGGAGCCAGCTGACGAAGTTCGTCAACGTGTGGGAGTCCATCTCCACCGACCGTTGGGTGCTGGACACCCTGGCCCGCGGACACTCGCTAGAATTTCAAAAGTAGTGTCCTCGCATTCCTCCCGTGGCCAGGAAGGAGAATCACGTCCCTCAACTGCTGTTGGAGGTTAGGGCGATGCTCAAGAAAGGTGCCATCGAGCTCGTCCCCAAGAGGCTCTGTGGCTCCAGAGTATACTCAAGGTACTTCCTCGTCAGAAAGAAGACAGGCGGTTGGCGCCCCATCCTGGACCTGCGTCAGTTAAACAAGTACATCAAGGTATAGAAATTCAGGATGGTCACCCTCCAGCATGTGCTGAGACAGCTGGAGGAGGGCAACTTCCTATCGTCGTTGGACCTGGAGGATGCTTACTTCCACATCCCCATTCTAAGAGGACACAGAGTTCCTCAGATTCGTAGTCCAGGGGCGTCACTACCAATTGAGAGCCGTGCCGTTCGGATTAAAGTCGGCACCCAGGGTGTTCACCCAGTGCCTCGCACCAGTGGCGGCGCGGCTGCGCCTGCAGGGGGATCCACGTCTACCCCTACCTGGACGACTGGCTAATCCGTGCAAGGTCTAGAGAACTCGCCGTCGAACACACAGCGAGGACCGTCCACCTGCTCACGGAACTGGGATTCGCTATCAACTACCCCAAATCCCATCTGGTTCTGTCGCAGGTGGCACTGTTTCTGTGAGCGAAGCTCGATACATTGGAGCGATTGGCATCTCCGTCGAAAGTAAGGACGAAGGCCATTTTGGGCAAGGTGCAGCACCTGTTAGCCACGGATGTGGCCAGGGTGAGGTCCATCAAGTCCCTCCTCTGGATGATGTCCTCATGCATCCACCTTGTGCCCCTTTGCAGACTTCGGATGCGTCCGCTACAAGTTCCTCGACACCCGCTGGATTCAAGCGGCGGCAGCTTCGGAGACAGGATTCCGCTCGACGAGGAGTTCCGTCGGGCGATTCTATGGTGGGGTACCCGTGCGAACCTCACGGCAGGCACGGACTTATCAGGATACGGCGATGACGGACGCCTCCCTGGAGGGATGGGGGGCCCACACCGGAGATCTCCACGCAAGAGGCCTCTGGCTCCCGGAGGAGAGGTCTCTCCACATCAACATCCTGGAGCTACGAGCCGTGTTCTGGGCCCTCAAATCGTTCCTTCCATCCCTCAAGGACAAAGTGGTGAGGATCTTCACCGACAACACCACCACGATGTTCTACATCCGGAAGCAGGGAGACACCAGATCTCCAGCCCTATCCAAGGAGGCCCAGGATCTGTGGCACTGGGCCGTCGCCCAAGGGATGTTTCTGGTTCCCTTCCACTTGGAAGGAATAAAAAACACCATCGCTGACTCACTCAGCAGGGAGCTGCGCTCGTGCCACGTGTGGGAACTACGCCAGGACCAGGTGGATCAGCTCTTTCAACGATGGGGCAAACCCCAGATCGACCTGTTCGCTACGGCGACGAACTCCAAGTGCCAGAGGTTCGCCATCAGGTTCTCACAGCCGAGGAGCATGGGCGATGCTTTCTCGTTCCCTTGGGACGGCCTGTTCCTGTACGCGTTCCCTCCGTTGCCGTTGCTGCTCCGTCTCGTCAACCAGCTCAAGAGGTCCAGGTGCAGGATGATCCTCGTCACACCGGCGTGGCCGAGACAGATCCGGCTCCCGGACCTTCTGGACTTGTCAACGTCCCCACCTATCAAGCTGGCGACGGACGCAGATCTTCTCTCCAGAGAAGTAGGTGCCATTCTTCATCACGACCCGGAGTCGCTGAACTTGCAGGCTTGGCTCCTGCAGCACTAGAGTTTGGAGGATACGATATCCCGGCTGACTGCAGAGAGGTTCTTGCAAAAGCCTGGGCGTTCTCAACTCTCAAGTGCTATGGACATAAGTGGAAGAGGTGCTCTGTCTGGTGCCGTGCACAGAAGATTAACCCTCTGCCGATTACGGCTCTCAAGTATTGCCGTACCTACTGTCGCTGGCCAAAGCTGGACTGGCTCACGCCTCCATCAAGATACATCTGGCTGCCATCTCCCGATACACCAGAACTACAGGACGGGCATCCTTGTGGTCTCATCTCCTGGTGAAGGAATTTATGAAGGGACTATTCCGATCGTTCCCGCCGGTGAACGCTTCTGCCCCGGCGTGGGAGCTCAACGTGGTGCTGACCAGGCTCATGGGGCCCCATTCGAGCCTATGCATTCGGCGCTGTTGAAGTTCCTGTCGTGGAAGACAGCATTTCTTGTGGCCATCACCTCCGTACGACGAGTGGGAGAGATCCAGGCCCTATCTTGCAAGCCTCCATACTTGACTTTTCCCGACACGAGGGTGGTGCTGAGGACGCACCCCTCCTTTATGCCCAAGGTGCTGTCGGACTTCCACCTCAACGAGCCCTTGGTGTTGCCAGTTTTCTTCCCGTCGCCTTTGTCGCAGGCCGAGAGGACTCTGCACTTGCTGGACGTAGCTAGAGTGCTGAAGTTCTACGTGGACCCCACAAAGAGTTTTCGGAAGACATCACAGCTGTTTGTGAACTTTGGACCTGTGAATCAAGGGAAGGCTCTCTCGAAGGCTTCCATTTCCAGATGGCTCTCCGGCTGCATCATGCACTGTCACTGGTTGGCAAACCGACCGCTGCCCGGCCGTCCGAGAGCCCATTCGACCAGAGCGATCACTGCTACCACGGCGTTCCTGTCTGGTGTGCCCCTGCTGGACATCTGCAGGGCTGCTATGTGGATGTCGATGCACACCGTCACAAGATTCTACTGCGTCGATCGGGACTCCAGGGAGGAGTCCAGGGTCGGCCAAGCAGTGCTGCGCAACCTGTTCGCTTAAGGTGAGCCTGTTGAGGAGGTAAGAGATACTTAATGTTGAGTTGTTGTATTGCTTAATGTTGAGCCTGTTGCCACCTCCCGTGGTTGTGCATGTGTATACTGCTATGTATTCTTATATTCATGAGCATGTGAATCCATGCCAGACCCCATGCTGGAGAAGGAACAAGTTAGTTACCTGTAACTGTTGTTCTCCAGCATGGGTCTGGCATGGATTCACATGCAAACCCTCCCTCCATCCCCTCTGCGGCTCTTCACTTGGTCATACTGCCACTTTACGTGCTACCAAATATGAGGATTGCTGCCAGGGGAGGGGTTTAGGGAGAGGGCAGTCATTGGCTGGGGGCAGTATGACCCAGAGATCAGTGATTCGTTTCTGATCTGTCTTTCTTAGTAGTAACCAAACTGATACTGATTTTTTCTTTACCGAGGATTCCCAGCCTGACGATAGGGACTATTCATGAGCATGTGAATCCATGCCAGACCCATGCTGGAGAACAACAATTACAGTTAAGTAACTTGTTCCATACAGTGATTCAAACAAACACTCAAGGTTTCTTGGTAAAAGAATATACATTTATTTACAGTCAGTTTGAAAACATTACACCACCAAAAGCAGCTCAATATCACACACTAATAAACCACAACCGGTAAGTAAATGAACAAATTTAGCTCCCCTGAAGTGGGAGCAAAATGGCACTTCAGATACTTAATAAAGGGGTAAAAAAGACAAGGTTATAAGAATAGACAGCCCAAATACATTCATAGGCAGAGCAAAGGGTTTCAGTTAACTACAACCAGCAATTCCATTCGTAGGCCTGGCCCAAAGTCAATGGTTCAGAGTCTTTGTATAGGATAGCACCGTTCTGCTAGTAACGGTTAAGTCTTTGCCACAGAGTTTAGAAGAATTTGGCTAGGCATAAAGTTTGACGAATGTTTAGGGACGGTCAAGCCTTCGAAGTTGAGAGAGGTTCCACAAACTTTTTGCGATGGCCCAAAAGTTTTCCGGACCGCGTTTGCACAGTACCTTGTTAATAAAGAAAAGCTGTAGCTGAGGCAGTTGTTCCTGTCAGTTCGAGCAGATCTCGCTTTTCCTGAGCGTCAGTCGTGGGGACAAGGAGGACGTCGGGAGTTTCCTGCACGGCCCAGGGATGAGGCCAAAAGCTTAGCAAGACGTTGGTTTAAGGTGTGAGTGCCTTAAAGTCCACAAGCTGGTTTCCTTCCCTCTGGCTATCCGATTTTCAACAGCACTCTCATGAAAATTCGACCAGATGGGGACGGTGTCCAGGTGGCTTGTGAGTTGGTTGTTCCCACCTAAGTCGACGGAAGAAGTTAACCTTGAAGGGCTTCTCTGTTGATGGAGTTTCAGGCAATTCGGACCTGCAGCAGTCCTCTTCCTTCAGCTCATCTTCGGTTCTTTCGTTCCAGTGGTCGACTCTGCTTTTCAAGTCCCAGAGACCTGCTTTTAACCAGTTTTCCCCCCATTCATTTCAGCCTGGCTGTCGCTTGCACAGCAGGGTGGCTGTCCTTGCCAGACAGCCAGCCGGCCAACCACGCCAGAGTGCATTCAGTTCTCCTAGGAGACTAAGCGCAGGGAGTTTCAGACACCTGCCTCACATCCTGTCCACCTCAGACATTCGGGCGCCAGAGGCGGGCTTCAGCACTGAAGCCGACCAAATGCCAACAAAGGGACCAAACCTGGTTTGGCGCACAGAGAAACACACAAGAAGGACTTTTCCTAAAAGAAATGTTGAAAAAAAGATGACCAGAGTCTGTTTTTACAGATGGGTCTGGGGTGCCATATTGAAAAACATGGCTGACCCGATTTTTAGCTACCATTGTTGGTGGTCGGGGAAAAATCAGGCTAGTTTGATCTAAATCACTGCCACCAGCCAGTTAAAGTAGGAAAAGGTAACATTTGACTGTTACATGAGTGTTTTGACTCGTGGGAAGATACCCAACCCCACCAGCACTCTATTGGAAGATATTGTGTGCTGGGTCTGTAAATTTAAAGAGACTAGTAAAGTCAATTTAACTTTACATGCTCTGGGAGACAGTAGTCTGTCCCAGAGAAGGTATTTACACATTGGGAAGTCTAAAAGACATCCCTGTGTCACTACACTGAAGGTGCTGTGTGACACACAGAAACAGATGCCTATGGAGTTGTTTTAAAACTCCACAACCAAAGAACACAACATCAAAATACATGGAAGATTGGCGGGAAAAAGGCTCACACTCTACCCAGGTAAAAAAATCAAATCCTAGAAATCCAGCAAAGTTTCTGCGGGTCTCAAAATATAAGGGAAATTAGCGCATTTTGAGAATTCTCCCTAACACTGTTTGAGTAAGATCTGCATCCCCATCCATCTCAGATACTGTTACCTCGTCTTAAAGGACCCATTCTCTGGGTTCAGTGGGGTCTGGTCTTCCGAGGCCCTGGTTTTAGTTTGGTGTCTGTGTCTTGGCCATGTGGCCTTGTGGAATGGCACGTAGCCCCCCCCCTCCCCCAGTGGTCACTGGACTTGTTCTCTCCTCAGCGCCTCTACTAGTCATGTGCCCTAGTGGCCTCCTTTAGCTGTCATGTCTGGGGCAACTCCTGCAGGCATCCCTCCATGGTGTGCAGTCATAATGTCGACATCAATAATGTCGACAGTCAAAATGTCGACAAATTAATGTCGAAAATCAATAATGTCGACATACAAAAATGTCGACATTTTACATTAATGTCGACATTTTTTCGAAATGTTGTATAAATAAATAAATATATATTTATTGTTGTGTTGTATGTGTTGAGTATGAGGGGTGGGGGGTGGCAGGGGGTATTGGGTGAGAGGGGTTGGGGGGGACATCCCCATAGTAAATGATATTCTTTTTATTTATTTGTTTATTTATTTATTGAATAATAAATAAATAAATAAATATATAATTACTATGTGTTGGGAATGAGGGTGAGAGGGTGGTTGGGGGGGGTGTGGGGGGGTGTCAGGGGGGTGTTGGGTGAGGGGGGGTTGGGGGGGGGGCCCCCCCCATAGTAAATTAGACTCTTTTTGGTTATTTATTTATTGAAAAAATAAATAAATAAATAAATAAATAATTAGATTGTGTTGAGTATGAGGGGTGAGAGGGTGGTTAGGGGGTGTGGTGGGGTGGCAGGGGGGTGTTGGGTGAGGGGGGGTTGGGGGGGGACCCCCCCATAGTAAATGATACTTTTTGTTGGTTATTTATTTATTGAAAAAATAAATAAATAAATATATAAATAATTAGAATGTGTTGCATATGAGGGGTGGGAGGGTGGTGGTGTGGGGTGTGGGGGGGGTTGCAGGAGGGTGTTGGGTGAGGTGTTGATAGTGTTAAGGGTTTATAGTCATATTGTCGAAAAAAAAATGTCGACATTTTTTTTTCGACATTATGACTTTTTACATTAAAAGTATAGAATGTCGACATTATTATTTTCGACATTATTTTTTCGATATTTTTGTCTGTCGACATTTTTTTGTCGACATTATGACTATAAACCTCCCTCCATACATGGCTTGGTCCAGTTAGAGCTTACTTTCTCTCCCACAACCTGGGTGATACTTTTAGGGTTCTCTGTATGAAGGTAATGGCCTACTCCTACCACTCTATTTTAAACCCCATCCTGCTTTTTTCTAATGCTTATGAAGATTATGTAATATACAGGTCAGCAATTTAAAGGGGATATAGCGCCCATGACTAGTTTAGCAACATTCCTTGTACTGTGGCTGGTCCTGTACTGAATCACTGATCCTCTAGACATAGTGTTTTTTTGGTCCCTGGCTCTGTCCCACCTACTTCAGCTCTTGTGCTCTCGCTGTCACTCTCACATATCCACCCCATAGTTCTAATGGAGACTGGTGGCATTTTATACAGTGGGTAATGGTGTGATTGGGTCCCGGCCTTACCAGTTTCTTCCATCCCCAATTGGTCCTGCCCCTCCTCCCATTGTATGTAACCACTCCCACACTGCTTAACTCCAGATCAGTGGAGTTTTCTACTGATTTAGTTTGTAAGCTCACTGTGTTTCGGTCGGGAAGTAGTGTCATGGCTGCTTCCTAACCTTGTGAAATGCCTTGAAAGTTAAGGGGTAAATGGTTCACCTGTTTCTGATTGTGTGCTTTTAACTTAATGCTGTAATGTGCGTATTCTTGTCTATTGCAAATGCTTAATTCCAGTCTCTGCCTTGTGCTTTGCTTTAGAGTCTGGGCCGCAGTCCATCTATGGTTTTGTCCTTTGTGCGCATGCCGCTCTGGGACGCCTAAATGTTAAGCAGTGTTTCTTTATCTCATCTGCTGCCTGGGGTTGTGTATGTGAACTTTCTAACTGCAACAGATTCTCTGTCAGCTATCTGTCGAAGACACCTGTGTTCAAGGTCTCTCTAGTCCGCCTTAGGTATACTTGAGGAGTAAAGGGGAATTCCCAATTACTGCCTCTACTGTTTTCCTTCTGTTTTGAAAATGGCAATAGACTAGAATAATAGAGACAAACAGCAATACTTCATATGTTTATGTTGTTAATACTGTTCCAGTTCCTTTTTCAAAATTGAAAAACATGTTTTTATTTTTAGGGGCAGGCAATCATCGCTACTTCATAGGATACCTTTTCTTTTTGCTGTGTATGATATGTTGGATGATATATGGGTGCATATGTTGTAAGTATAATCATTTGCAATCTAATTTCTTGACTTTTATTATTCCAACTGTTGGTCTTCGAGAAACCATTATTTTCTGTCATTGTAAGCATTTTGAGTAGGTACTTTTTAACAACCCAGATAGCAAAATACAATTATTTCTACAATTACTTGCTCTTCCGACTAGTGCTTATAAATGTATCTTTGCACCACCACATTTTACGCCTTTGCAGTTGCTTAATTTAAGTGCAGTACACAGTAAAGCATTTTCATTTAAGTACATACAAAGAAGGTGAAAGCCTAGATATCTGGGGATTGTGTTCTTACATCTTCACTGTCTATTTAAACATTCCACCAGGTTTTTAGATGTTAATGTTCAGTTGTAATGTGCCATGGGTTGTATTTCAGTGTCTAGTCTCTATAGGCTTTTTTTTTTTTTTACATTGAACCATTGTACTAGCCATGTGAAGTAATGAGGACACCAATTTCCTTTATTAGTTCTGGACTACTACAGTATTATTTAGACTCTTGTTTCTTCCACAGTATTTACATTACACACAAATTAGAACAGTATAATGTGTAGCTTCTCCACACTCCTTTATACCGATATCTAGAGTCGACATTTTACAGTTGGAAGACTGTCCAAATAGAGATGTTTCTCCTTTTGTTCAATGGTGACATGATTTAGAAGACACACACACAATTGTTCTTTGTCCCTGCCTTTTTCATATTCATGTAGTATCTGCAGCTGTTGCCAGTGCCAGCAATTTCACTGCTATTTAATTTTTGTTGCATTAGCTGTTGGCAGTTTTATTTGCATTTTTTTTCTTATTGTAACAGCACTAGGTGTGAGGTTGCTGTACCCATTTTAGGATTGAAATTTTATTTCTTCTTAGCAGGACTCGATTCAATGGGGATTTCCTGGATTTACAAGTAATTTTCAGTTCTCTAGTTCTCCTGAGCATTTGTGAACTAATTGTCATAACCAACTAAATGTGATGCTTTTGTCCCATTTACCAATATTGAATGCAAATAACTGCTAAGTAAGGTCAAACCTAAATACATTTCCCCAGCAAAAACTGCATAAAGAATCTTTCCTTTTAACTACTGAATATATCAAAAACTTGATGAACAAACCTCTGGCGTCTAGTCGCATAGAAGACATTCCTAAAAATGGGTCCTTAACATAATGAAAACAATTATTAAAATGGATTTGTATTCAGGCACAGATTTCTCATCTTACATATTTAATTGGCAGCGGCAGCTGGTATCTGAAACCTTTTCTCAATATGGGGCAGAATGTGCTTTGGTGTTAGCCCTCTTCTAAAGCCCACTATACATCTCCAGATTACCACCTCCAGTACATATATGTCTAGAGCACACCACACGCATGATCTCCGTTGTTGTCCCCATGCTCAGCATGCTGCATCGGAACAACTTCTTAAGCTGATTAAAGCTTTTTTCCACCTCGTCATCCTGTATATCACGGCTAAGACCTTTAGTTTTAGACCCTGCAGGGACTGCATGCTCAAAATGTCCATTACAGACACACAGATCTTCTGATTATGGTTCTTGCTAATCTTGGAACCCAAAGGCACTGCAGGAGCAAGTGTGAAGTTGGCTCTCAGCCAGTCTAAGTCAAAAGCACAGGATATTTTCTGGAAGAGAGGGCCACAAATTAGCCCATGCCTGAGGTGAAACCCTTGTCGCAGGTGGAAGACACAAAAAGGGATAAATGGCATAACAAAAGATCCCATTTGAGGAGTGAATGCAGTCACTCCAAATTCTCTTCACCTCTCGCTAATGGATTCCTGCCCCCCAGATTCCTCATCTTTGATTCCACTTTGTTGATATCTAGCCCCCAGTGAAACTACTTTTGGGAAACATCTGCCACCAGGAGGTGCTTTGCAGCTCGACACCTCTATGTGGCATACACCAAACATCACGTTGCGCCAGATGTATATTGATGTGCAGCACCTGATGACCTTGGCTAACATTTGTTCATGCTTTTTTCATGCTTTCTACTGCGTTCTAATGTTGGTCTCGGATCATCACAGGATCTGTCTTTAATGCCTTAATGAGGGGCATTACACGCAGGATTGTGGGGTCATGCCATTTGATGCACAACAAGGTGCTTCGTGAAACACAGTGACAAAGACGATATACTTATTTGAGGTCGCCCGGCACTTTATTTCGCCCCAAAGAATGATCCCTGGTTCGCAAGAACAAGAAGAAATAGAAGCACCGCAAGAGGTCTCTTCCACCCGGCAGATCTTCTTCTAAACCTCATTATTTTTCCGCTTTGAGGAAAAGTAGCCACATTCCAGGGACTACTTTTGAATCCAGTGTGAGGAGCCAGGAGGAGACACGGACCCAGTCATATTTGTGTTTATAGACCCTTATTAAATAATAAGGGTTTGGAAAATGCCTCACTGTCCCTACTTCTAAATGTATTTCCCTGCCAGAAACAAAACAAAGGGTCTGTCCAATGTCAAGGTGTCCAAAGAAAAACTGTCCTGTGTCCGGAATCCTATCCTTGCCCTCCCATTCTAAAGTAACTCTAATTTTTAAAGGGGTAATGTCTTTATTCTTGAAAGGTGCACACATGTTCAAGTTCAAAGGAAATATAAGGGTACTCCAATACAAAGGTTTCCAGTGGATAAGGTTCACATTTCCAAGTTGCTGTTCAGGGTTTCTCACAAATCCATAAGGCACAAAACGTCCTTGGAGGTTCCTTGGTAAATACAAAAAAATTATTATATTCATAAAACCTAGTGTTTCCTTGCCAGGTTCTTGTCCACTTCAATCTCTCCTTACTCTGTTTTGGGTTCTACCTGATATACTTCTGTACCACGTCCTCTACTATTTGAGCTTTGGCCTGTTATACTCTCCTGCCAGGGCTTCTAACCTGCTTCACTTTATACACACTTGCAGATTTGTGCTTTTAACCTGCATCACTTTATATACACTTAGACTTGTGCTTGCCTGGTACACTCTCCTGCCAGGGCTTTTAACATGCACTTGCAGGCTTGTGCTTGCCTGGTATACACTCCTGCCATTGCTTTTAATGTATTGCACTTTACACACACTTGCTGACTTATGCTTTCCTGGTGTACTCTCATGCCAGAGCTTTTAAAGAGCACTTGCAGACTTGTGCTTGCCTTTTATACTCTCCTGCCAACAATTTGAATGTATTGCACTTTACACCCACGGATGCTTGCCTGGTGTACTCTCAAGCCAGGGATTTTAATGTGGACTTGCAGACTTGTGCTTGCCTGAAATACTCTCCAGCTAGTGCTTTTAACCTGTTGCACTTTACACACACTTTGTATTCGCAAAGGTTCACAAGGTTAGGGTTTTTCTTTCCCTCCCCTTAACCTCACTTGGACCTTGTTCACTTTGGTCAGGGGTCCCAGACTCGTAACCCAGACTCGTAACTGTTACTATGTTGCAAAAGTTCACGAGGTGAGGGGTTTTCTCCCACCCCCAACTTGACCTCACTCATGCTTTGCTTTCCAAAAAAGTTTTCATTCACTTATCAATTAGCGTTCTTCGGCATTGTTGCCTAAGCTCCCCGGTGTCCCTCTCTTTCTTTCCAGGACTCACTGGCTTTCTGAAGCACTCCTTGGATCTTTTGCAGTAAACCGGGGCCGGCTTCTCAGTGCTCGGCCTATAGTTTGCGGGTCCACCATTCTCTCCCACTGGCCCCCATGTCCTTTGCGGCTCCTGCCTGGTGTTTGAGCCTCTCTCTCGTGTTCCTTGGGCTGAGGTGCCGTTCTCTGGTTCCTATGATAAACCTGAGGCATTTCTTCCAGGTTATTCCCGGGGATCCTTTGTTCAGGTGGCCTGGGGAGGGCCATCGCTCTTGGATCCCATCCCTGGGGTGGACGAGCGGGGGAGGTTCACCTGGGAAGGGGGTCCTTGGAGACTGTGAGAGGAGTGCCCTAGAATGAGACGCAGTATCCCATTCTTTTCTGATGCACCCCTACCTGATATCCCAGCAGTCTTTATGGGATATTGCCACCAAAATCCCATCCCTCCAAGCACTTTCCTTTACGGAAAAGACAGAAAACAGGGGAACTCAAAATTACCTCTAAAACCCAATACAAATTTAGCCTATCCACAACACTACAGATCCCATAATCCCCTTCATTTAGAATATCAAAGGGGATGTAAACTAACATCCAAGGGATATCTCCATGTTAACTCCCATAATCCCATTGCCCTATTGAAATCCACAAGGACTGGGACGAGGAAGAGGCAGATGGGAGTCATGAAGATGGCCCATAGGGATCAGTGGGCAATGGATTCCTATGGGCAGTCTTCATGTTGTCCCGATAATGAGGTTGGGCAGGGAGGGACTACTATTCACACCTGAGTCCAATTAAATCTAGCTGGGAGTATAAAAGCAGCAGCCAGGAACAGCATTGTAAGCGAGTCTGGGATGCTGGAAGGTTCCGAACAGCAGTAGAGAGCCCTAGTGAGCTGGACAGACCCTGGGAGACCTGGAGGAGGAGGAGAAAAC
Organism: Ambystoma mexicanum; assembly: GCF_040938575.1. Taxonomy (NCBI): domain Eukaryota; kingdom Metazoa; phylum Chordata; class Amphibia; order Caudata; family Ambystomatidae; genus Ambystoma; species Ambystoma mexicanum. The sequence continues at coordinate 770,340,774 of NC_090936.1, forward strand.
TGCCCAACACTGGCTCTACCACCAGAGAGGAGATTGCAGTGTTGAGGAGGAAACTGTCCCTCCAGAAGGCAAGACCAGGGACAGCTAGGTTTGCCTGGCGGTACCAACAGTTAAACTCCTCCACTGGGCAAGGCATGCGAACACAGGTCTCTGGGGGCAGATGGAGAGACCCTGACCACCTACAAACATCCCCTGTTGGCTCCTGCAGCTCCCAATGACATAAATTACCATTTCGGGGAGCAATGAAGTAGGAGCAAAATCGGACCAGTGGATTCTGTGACTACCCAAACATTTTTTGTTAATGTTGTGACTTTTGTGAGCAGGGTCTGAGCCCGGAAGAGGGAGGCCTTTGGGAACCTAAAAAGGGGTAAGAGGGCGGCCAAGGGAGAACCTTGAGGAACTTCAAGACGGTTCTGAGCCCGACAATGGGAGACCGAGTGGTGAAGAAAAGAGGCAAACAAAACCTTCAAGACCAGCTGCAGAGTAATCCGGCGCCACGTGGGTGCTCGCGTAAAAGACTCTGGCTGATCCCCTCGCCCTTTTGTTTTGCATTGAACGTACAAGAACCAGAAGGCTGTGTGAGCGCTGCAAGAAGAATGTCAAAGTGGTCCTACAGAGGTTTAGCAAAATCCACTGTACAGTCGAAAGTGTTTGACCGGCAAGTAATTGAAAGCTAAAGGAAACAAATCCTCTATGGTGAGCGAGAAGACTGGCAATTGTGAACCCGATGAAGGGATACTGATAAAAAGGGGCGGGAGTATGATGCCTCAGTGAACATTTGTGCTGACAAGAGTGAACCCAAGAAAGGGAGGCTCACCATGAACTGTCTAAAAAGACATTAAGAATTTTTAATGTAACATAGAAGATTGGTTACAAAACTATCTTGGAATACAAGCCAGAGTGAACCCGGCGGAGGGAGGCTAACATTCAAGACGGGTCCAGAAGATGGGGACCCAGGGGTGACAAAGTACCACCCAGAGTGTAATCGAGAAAGGACTTTGTTTCATCAGACCCTCGGAACCACAAGATACATAAACCCGAAGGTCCCGATACTGTTAGAGATTCGGGAGGGGTCTGCCCCTGGAAGAGGGGGACCCACGGTGAAGTCATCACCCAGCAGAAATTTGGAACAGACCTTATTTTTGTTTGTTATTTTTGGAACCCATCAGTTTGTTGCAGGCAAGAGGCTTTTTGTAGAAAAGAGACTTAACCACCGAATGGTCCTGATACGTGAAGCAAAACTGTCATGTCGTGCTGGGAAAGCTCGAGAGTGTGCTGTGCTCAGGAGTCCCACCTTTTGCTGTGCTCAAAACATGAGGAAAGGAGAACCCCGACTACCACATCCTGACTTTTTATTTATGAACACTTTCTTTCTTGTGAACACTATTCCACACGCCTTTTGTATTTAGCGTAAGGATTGCCAATAGGTTTTTCTTAGAATAGGCACTTTGTATTTGACAAGACACCACTAGGACTGCCTTATTATTTGATGGCTGTGGCTTGCTCCCATCTTAGATTTAGGTTTAGATTAGGCGTTTTTCCAACCTACCTATAAAGTTGAATAAACACCCTTGAACTGTGATCCCTTGTGTCTGTCTATTCTTGATACCATGTCTTCCTTGCATTCCTGTGACCGCTGACCAGACTTGCCTTTGGTCTCTGGTGAGGTCCCACCGAGGCACACCATTTAGTGCAGCCTTCCTTCTTCTCCCTTGAGCCGGTGGTCTCCACGGACCCCTACACAGCGGTTTAGCAGTCCCTTACTCATCCTCGAGCGAACGCGGGTCGCCCAAGTAGCTTCTCACCGACTCATTCAGGTTCCACCTTTTAAATCTCCTGGCACCTGTTTAGCGCTTGTAACTATTAGAGTGCATTCTGCAGTTCTCAGCATTGTGGATCTACATTACTCCCATCAGCCTCCTCATCTTTGTATTTTTATATGCAGGGAAATGTACTTTCCTAGGTTTTTTTCTACAAGATACTGAAAGAGGTCTGTAGCAGGTTTTGTGGATAATGGAAGGGATCTTTTACAATAAGCCATAAAAGCTTGGGATACTGAGGGAACATCCTTAAATGGAAAAGGGGGAGCAGGTATGTGCTTTTACCTGACAATGCCAATGTTATCCCCCTGAGGAACACCTCCCCTGATGTGGTCCTCCCTCATATAGCCACCCCCAGGGTCAGGATCAGGTAGCGGCTGCCATCCCCTGGCCACATGGGACAGGGCCCCCCCCCAAGGAAAGAAGTGAGGACATCGTTAGATTCTTCACACCAGGTTCCTCAGGTACCTTTCCCTACCTGATCCCTCTACTGCTTAGGTACGGGAAGCCTTCCGGCTTAAGATGCTTGACTTTTTTGCCTATGCGCCAGTGGCTTCAGCTCTGGTGCTGATGGCATTGGCCCCACCAGCGCCATTGGAGTCAACCATGCTGAGATGAGCTGGCAGAGACACTGCAAAGTCTCTCAGCCACGTTGAAGGCGGCAAGAACCCGCCTGTCACATCCCTCCATCTTGGCACGTCGGTCCTTCGATATCGACATTACCCTCTGCTTTGCCACAGGTGCCGACTGCTGCCAGATTTAGGAGTATGCTCCACTGCTTACGTGTGCATTGATGTCCTAAATGGAAGACCTTTATGATGAGAAAGTGGACCTCATTCCCTTTTGGATTGGAACCCCTAAACCCTAGGGAAGTTGGGGACTTTCTGGAGCAATTCTTTGGAGAGGAAGGTGATTTATATTTTTATTCCCACTGTATTTTTATAACGCTTAACATCTAAGCGCATTACAGAGAAAACGATGTGGTACACAATATGAAAAGTATCAACTGAACAGATAAATCAGACAGGAGATAGTCCTTAAAATGATATTTGAAAAGGGACTGTGAAGGTAAAGAGTGTGGAGATGGAGAGAGAGAGAGAAGGGGAGCATTCTAGTTCTTGGGTGGAAGTAGAGGAAAAAGAATGAAAGTGGGAGGAACAGATGAGAAAACGACGACCGAAGAGTGCGAGTGGAGAGTAAAACGAGATAAGAGAAGAGAGATTAGGACACGTGAAGGCATTTAAAGACGATGCAGAGAACTAAAAAGAAGATGGGACTCAAGAGAGGCACTGTAGAAAATGTAAAGTCAAAGAAATTAGTACCGAGGAGAATGTTCTCACATAACTAAGGACTGATAGATTGATCGAAGAGGGTCAAGCTGATAGGCAGGGAGGCAAATGAGAAGACTAGTGCAATAAAGCATACAAAAGAAGACTAAGTAAGAAATAAGATGTTTAGAAGCATCAAAAGTAAGAAACTGACGAGCCTTACGGATAGTAGAGTTGAAAGTGGCAGGACCAAAAAGTGGCAGAGATGTAAGAAGTTAACGAAATGTAAAAGTTGAAAATAGCTCCCAGATTAGGAGCATATGTAGAAATACGAAGAGCAGAAGGAGGAAATTAAATTAATTGGAAGAAGAAGAAAGAGGAGGGCACTCGTAGAAGCAGGGGAGAAAAGAAGCTCTCTTAGAAGGATTGAGGTGCAAGGAACGGTTAGATATCCAGGATTGGATAGAGAGCCAACATGCTTATGGAGTAAATGCAGTCAGAGAAGGAAAACAAAGACTGATTAAAAAAGCCAAAACAATACATAACAGAAGCAAGAGGAGTGGTATTTGAGAGAACAGTATTGGGCCCAGAACAGAGCCTTTTGCACCTCGTGAGAAAGCGGAAAAACAGCACACTAGTGACCAGCCCAGGAAACCGAAAAGAACAGTCAGAAAGATGGGAGCTAACCATTGAAAAAAAAAAGTAGATTAATGGAAGAAGAATCATCAAGGTGTCGACCATGTCTAAAAGATCAAGAAAGACTAAAAAAGAACGACGTTTAGAGTAGTGGGAAGATAAGAGCCTAAGACAGCAAGAATAGCAGTTTCAGTTGAGTGGCAGTCCCAAAAGTCAGATTGAAAGAGAGGAAGAAGTGAATTATGATTTACAAACCTAGAGTCTTAAGAATAGACAATTAATTCAAGCAGTTTAGAGAGGATGAAGCGAGGATGAAAATTTGAGGGGGGATGGGTCAAGAGTAGATTTTTGTGGATAGGGAGAATAAGTGTTTTTAAAGGAAGAAGGAAAAGTAGAGGTACTGAACACGTAGGCCCTTTAAGACGAGTTAACAGTATCTGAGATGGATGGGGATGCAGATCTTACTCTAACATCAATAATCAGACCGACTCAAGAAGTAGGCAAAACACAACTGTTATAATTGCAATTGTCTAAAACAGGGAGTACAACGGATATCAACAGACGCTGCACAAGTATTCGCTCTCCATACATTTCATAAAAAAGCATTCTTTTATAGCAAAAACTCGCCACTGATGTTATACTACGTGGCAAAATAAGCAAAACCTACAGGTTTTTTTTTTATGGGCTGAAAGGGGACATCTAAGTATACTTTTTATGCGGCATGGTATTGTGATTTGGTCTCTTAAGGTCAGGTAGACTGCTATGCCCACCCCTAGTGCAAGTCTTCTTCCGTTTCATGAAAATACATATTGTTTCATTGGCCTTCAAACTATAGGGCTCTTTTCTACATGGCCCTCTACAATGGGTTGGCACGCTTGTACCCTTAGGGAATATTCCACTCGCTAGCTGCACGCAAGCTGGTACCCCAGGTGCTGGAGGGATGGCTTGGTCATGCCTCCCCACCCATTGAGCCCAACATCCATCATCACTTCTACTTTCTGCCATTCAATTAGTCCTTTGAACTCGGCCTTGCAAGTATCCCTGTGCCTGAGAATAAAACGGAGTGTGAGCATGGTCTTATCTTCTGGTCTCCGTGTAGATCGCCCCAAGTCTATTTTCATCTTGATCATGTGACAGGAGACCATGTTTTGAGCTCCTTCGTTGTATTTTTTTTTCTCTTTAAATTTGTTTGATGAGCAGATATAGCTTCATGTAGTATACATTACTTAAGTATTCATACAGAATCATCATCTCTTTGGTTCGTCATAGAACACTGTTTATGTTCCAACACACATCTGGGGTTAACATCAGATCAGCATATTAACAATTATTCTGTTTAGTTTACATAAAACAAACACATTTATACAACTGTTTGCTTCACAGGTGTAGGCAGAGAACACATTGTTTGTGGTGCTGGTGTTCTTATTGTAAGAGTTCAGAGCTTGGGGTCGGTGGGACTGCCACCGGTTTACTTCACAAGTGCTGACTTCTCTTTCATCGACAATGATACAGATCAGCATCTCTACATTTAATGTTGGGCTCTCCTGAGAACGGTTCATACCATTCTATGTGTCAATCTTTGTGTCTCTCCCTTCAAGGGGGCGCAGGTCGGTGGTGGTCATATCATTTAAAATTTGTCCCCAGTCCATACTACTGTTCACCTCTGCTTCAGCTGAGGTTTAATCCCTAAGCAATTCCATCTCTGCCTTCCCCCAGCGATATACATCTTTCAGCCATAGTTGGATCGACGGACCCTTCGGGTGCTTCCAAGAGATCGCGATTCTACATTTGGCTAGTGTGAGTAGAAAGGCCACCTTTTTCCTCCTGGATTTTGTGTTTTTTTCCCCCTAGTAGTATGCTCCACAAACCTGTTTTGGGTGTAGACAGATATTTACTGCCTGCCCAGGTGTTAGTCTTGTTTACATCTTCCTCCCAAAATATTTTGATTATCTGACACTCCCAGGTCATATGCCGGAAACCCGCCATGGATCCCTTACATCTTGGACAGGTATGTGGTGGTTGTGGGTTGACCATGGCCAGTCTGGATGGGGTCATGTATACCCTGTGGATAAAGTTGTATTGGATGAGTCTAAATCTGGCATTTGATACCTTACGCGTCTGTTCTCATATCCTGACCCACTTCTCGTCTGGTATCTCCCTTCCCATATACCGCTCCCATTTTGCTTTAACAGTTAATTCCGGGGGTTTCCTCCTTCTGCTTATCTGTTGGTAAAGACATGAGATCAGACCGCAACCATTGATTGTGCCCAGCAACTGGTGCATTAGGGGGTTATTTTCTGGTTCCTCAGGAGTACCTTCCCATAGGGCGGCTATTCTTCTAGCTATTCGGGCATAACTTAAAAAGGCTCCCTCAGGCATGTCGTATTATTGGCACCATTCCTGGAATGGTAATAATTCCCCTCCCTCATAGAGATCCCTCACCTTTGAGCACCCTTTGCTCCTTAGTCTAGCCCAGTCAAAGCTAGTCAGTATGTCTCTAATATCTGGGTCAAAGCTCAACTGTAGGTCCGTGCTATAGGGGTGTGAGTCTCGTGGGTTCCTCAGTATGAGTCCAGACCTCCCTTGGTTCTGTGTAGATTGCGCTCTTTCCTTTAATTATTGTCGGATCCCACAAAGTTCTATCCCTTTCCTGTGTTTCGGGAAATCCCTTATCAGGCGTTTCAGGTCTCCTTCTGGCGTGTCCACCCAGTTGGAGACTGTCTGCAGTTGAGCTGCCGCATAATATCCTTCGTAATCTGTCAGTTTAAGCCCCCCCTTCCTCATGAGGTCTCCGTAAAGTAGTTAATGCCACCCCTCACCTATTGGATCCCCCTCCAAAGCAATTCCCTGATGTAGGTATCTAGTGATTTCCAGGTAATGAAATGATCCCGGTTCCCAACGGATGTCTCCTTGTTGGAGCGAGGCTAGTGGTAATGCGCTCATAGCCCCCAGGGGGAACTCCAAGGATTTCTCCTCATTGACACTATAGCCCGACAATTTCCTAAAATTGTGAAGTACTTCTAGTGTTACTGGTATATTGGCCCTGGGATCACTCACATATATGAATGTGTCATCTGTGTACAGTGATATGTTGTGCATTATACCGCAAATCTGGATTCCCATTTCGTATATGTTGTGCCTGAAGTACCCTGCTAAAGGTTCTAGTGCCAGGGCGAATAATATTGGGGATGCCGGGCATCCTTGTTGGGTGCCCCTCTCTAGTGTCCATTTCCCTGATATCCACTCACCCGTTTTCATTCTCGCTTAGGGATTGGTGTACAATAGTTGAATCCAGTGTAGCATTATGGGGCCCATCCCTATACGCTCTAGGACCCTAAACAACAATTTCCACTCCACCAAATTGAAGGCCTTGGTTGCGTCTAGGGCCATCAATGCCAATTCCTCCTCCGACTGGTGAGCATGTTCCATTATAAAATGGAGCCTCCTGATATTCATAGAGTTGTTCCGCCCTCCTATGAATCTGCATTGGTCTGGGTGTACAATGCCGATAGCGGTTTTCTCTAGTCTTAATGCTATTATTTTCCCCAGACACTTTGTGTTGACGTTTAAGAGTGATATGGGTCTGTATGACCTACATTGAAGCAGGTCTTTGTGGGCTTTCAGGATGACCGTGATCAATGCTTCCCTCATGGTTTCGGGGAGAACTCCCCTGGAAAAGGCCTTCTTGAAAACTCTTTGCAGAGCCGGGACTAATACGTCGGCATATTCCAGGCAGTATTCGACAGGTAGGCCGTCTGTCCCCAGGGACTTCCCTTTCTGCATTGTTTTTAGTGCCCATTCAATTTCCTCAACCTCTATGGGAGATTCCAGTGATTCCTTCTGGAGTGCCGTATTTTTGGGCATCCGTGAGATCTCTAGTAGGTCTGACGCATCCTCCAAGTACGTTCCCTCGCTTGTGTATAGTGCCTTGTAATATTTCTGAAAGGTCTCATTAATCTGCTGTTGCATGTTCACCCTGGCGCCCTCGCTATCGGTGATGTGTTGTAATTGCTCCCCTTTGGAGTGCCTTATGAATCGGACACGTGAGCAGGCGACTCGCTTTATCCCCCTCATCATGTACTCGCTTGGTATAGCGGTCCCTGTCAGTTGTTGAGGGCTGCTTGATGCAAGGTTTCAGTCTTAATAGCTTCCACAAAGTCCTGTCCCACCTCTTTCCTTTTCGCCAGGTCAATTTCCAGGTTCCTAATCGTGCCCTATGATTTCTGCAGTTTCTGGCAGAGAGTCTTCAATATCCTCACCGTTTTTGAGATGCACGCCCCTTGTACTGTTACCTTAAGGGCTTCGCATAGAACCCCTACCTCCTCCACTGATCCCTCATTATTAACCCGAAAAGAGACTATCTCCTCCCTGTTGTTGCGCTGAAGGCTCTGTCTTGGAGTTGTTCTGTTCCTAACCTCCAGGTTGGTATTGCCAGACGTCGTCGTCCCATCTGGAGTACCGTGACCAATGGGGCGTGGTCGGAGATTATTTTCCCTAAATATTCTGTCTGGAAGAATCTGTGTGCGTCCTCGGTGCCCATGAAGAGATAATCCAGGCGTGAGTGTGACCCATGTACCGGTGTGTAGTACGAGTACTCCCTATCGTTTCCATGTGATCCCCCCGCCCCCATAATTCCTGCAAGTCCAGTTCCTGTACTATTCTATTAATGATTGCGTTGACAGGGTCGTTGGTAGGTCCCTGTCCCTGTCCGATCTATGGTTGGAGCCAGATAGCAGTTAAAATCTCCCCCAAATGAGGATGTCTGGCCTGTGTTTGCCTAATAGTTCACCCAGTTTTAGGAAGTAGACTTCATTGTCTGAGTTGGGTGTGTGAGTTCACAATACTTAGTGTGTCCTTCTAATATGCCCATTATGATAAATGAGTGTCCTTCGTCTTCACCCGTCGTAGTCTGAACTTGTAGTGGTGTTGAGGGTGCTACCCAGATAAGAACCCCGCTTGAGTATGAGTATGTAGTGCCAACCAATGGGCCTCCCAATTCCTTGAGATCGGTCTCGGTCATGTGCCTCTTGTAGAAGTGCGATTTGAATGCCATGTCTACGTAGAAATGGTTTGATTTGGGCGCATTTAGATCTTTTACCCAGGCCCTGTACGTTCCAGGTTCCTATCTTAAGTGACATTCAGCCTGTGGTCGTGTATCAGTCCCCCAGAGTATTCCCTCTTTCGGTGTTGCCTGAGTTCCCAGCTGCTTCCCTGTTTGTCTCTTCATCACAGGATATGGTTCTCCCCTCGTGCGGCCGCCTGGTATCCCCCTCTTACTCCCCCCCCCTTGCCTTCTTCCCGGTTTCCTCCCCCCTTTGTTAACCATATTCTCCCAACTTTTTTGGCATAGGCGCAAGCTCCTGCCTCGGACTGTGACAGGGTTACGTCACCAAATATTACGAAAAAAGATACAGGTGGGGCTCCTTAGTCCTTCAGTCTCGCTTGTGTCGGCGAGAACGGCAAGGTCGCAGTTGGGGGTTCGGTCTCAGCGTTGGCTGTAAAGTCTGATACTAGGAGAAGGAGAGAGGACAGCTACCTTCCTCTCTCCTTCTTTATTCCATCTGATGTCGTCCATATTATGTGTCTATAGTAGTGTAGCATTGCGTATCATCATCATCACTTTTTATCTTCTTTGCCGTTCCGTGGGTTTGAGTTGGCCATATTTGGATTCCAACCAGTCCAAGGTGTCGTTCGTTGTGAGGAAGAAGTGCGACTGGTTGTCTGCCAGCACTTTTAGTTTGGTCGGAACGAACATTATGTACCTCACGCTATGTTCCCGGAGTTTCCTTTTCACTGAATCAAAGGCCCGCCTTTGTCTCTGTACCTCTTGTCTGTAGTCCGTGAATATCAGGAGCTGTGCTTCTTCCATCATATTTCCTTGCTTCCGAGCTACTTGTAGGATCACATCTCGGTCCCTGTAGTTGAGGAGTTTAGCTATTCTGGCCCATGGAGGTGCTCCCGGAGGCAGGGGGCGACCTGGTACCCTGTGTGCGCTCTCCACCGTGAACCGTTTAAAGAGGCCACGGGGTCGTAGCGTGTTTAGTATCCTCCTCTCCACAAAGAGCTCCGCGCCATCTCCCTCCATCCGTTCAGGGACCCCACCAGTCGAATGTTTCATCTCCTAGAAAGTCCTTTGGCGTCTTCTGCCCTGTCCTCGAGAGTCCTTGTGTCGCCCACGAGACCCTGGATTTTATTGCGCATGGTTTCCACGATGTCTTTCAGGTTTCTTTTCCTTTGTTCGGCTAATGCCGCTCTCTCGTTCACCTGTCCCTAGTCTGCACGTATTAATGAAACATCTACTCCCACTTCTTGAATTCTTGATTCCAGTACCTTCCGTGTATCTTGGATTGCCGCCATGAGGTTCTCTAGGTTCACTCTCCCTGATTCTGTCAGTGCACCTGGGGTCTCCCTCTGGCTGGTCAGGGATCTGTTTAGCAGCTTTAGGTTTAGCGCGGACATATGGCTCAATTTAATTTTGTTGGCCTTTCACCATTTTTTGAGTAGTCTTGTCCTGTGGGTCTAACAGATATTTCCCGTTCTTCCCATCGGTGTCGCTTTTGGGATTTCACTTACTGCGTCTCTTTAGTTCAGCTCCTTCTTAGCTCCCTTTAGGTGCATCTTGGCCACTTGCTGTGCAGGTACTTTGTAGGTGATTGGGCTTGTGCTTGGTATCTAAGCTATCTGCTTGTTTTCCCTTCATCTATGGTGCTGGTTCTCCTCTCCCTTTGTTGCAATATTAAAAGTGGTGCAGGTTGGAGCCCTTTGGTTCTGGTCTGCTACCCGGATAGCTCCCTGTGTTGGGGTGGCTATTTATTGATAGTTTGGATGGTGTTTTATTGAGACATGTGCACCTTTGTTAGTACTTTGTGTGATGAATTGTATGTCTCCGTGCGTTGGGGCCCACCACAAGTCGTATCTGTATGCCTTGCACAATTACTATTTTCGTTTCCTCTCTGCATACGGTTTCCGTGATATTCTGTATGTAGTACCCTCTCTGGTCCGGTTGTTGGACGATTTGCAGTCTATTTTGTTAGTGTTATAGTGGAAGCAGTCCTCCTCAGGTCCGAGTATGCGATTAACAGTCTGTAGCGTTATGCGCTAATGTTGCAGCTGTGGGGCCGTCCCCGGTGATATCAACTGCTGCGCTGTTGCTCACCTCCAGGGTCAAAGTCAATGCACCCCGCTCTGGCTGGATCTGCTTGCGGTCTGCCGCTTCAGTTTCTCTTCCATCTCCCTCATGACTGGGTCTGGTGCTAAGCCCCAGTTGCTCAAATGGATTCCGTTTTTTTTAGAGATGGGCCGCCGTGCTTGCAGGAGTGCTGGTGGCGTTTTATTTGTGCTACGGTAATGTCAGGCGATCCGGATGGTGGAGTCCGTGGCTTTTCTCTGTTGTGATTCCCCCCACCACCCCCCCCCGCCCCCTCAAGATGGCGCCGGATGACTCCAGCTTCGGGTTGATTTTTTTTTTTTAGTTAAACAAGCTTTATTTCGCTCCGTCTGGGTGTCTCTTCTATGGAGGAAGCATTCCGACAGCGTAATCTCTGCTTTGTTCCTCGAATAACAGCCACTTTCAGGACATTTTACCAGAATGTATAGCGGCTGTAGTGGAGCGACGTGGATTAAGAACTCATCCACGCGTCGCTCAACAGCGCCCCCTCCTTAGTTTTATTTAATATTTATTAAATGAATAAAGCCTGGCACTTCTAGTGTTTTTCCATTACACCTCAACAGGAGCTCAGCTCACTTCTCACGTTCATTGAATCTTCTCGAGCAGATAACCAGGTTCTGGGCGGCCCCAACTCTTGACACCGGGCCAGACAAGCCTTCTCAAATCTTCCTTCGCCGTCAGCTGTTTTATTCAACTGCGCCACACTTTAAACCGTTCTATTCAAGGGGTCCTAGTTTGCTAAAATACGTTGTGCAGATTCTATACATATATATCTGAGGCTTGTGGAATCTGCTTAGATCACATGCTGTGCATAGGCCGACATCTAGTGGAAGCTTCGGAGTATTACAATTGTTTTTGAAATTCGAAAAGGGACGTCGACCGGGCATGCCAGTAATACTATCCCTAGTGACGTCCACTGTACTCATGGTCCTTCACGCATTGAGGTCCGTCAGATTGGTTTTTTCCGCCTTTGTAGACGGACGCACAATAGCAGAGTTCCCCTTTCAGCAGATTACCATTGATTATAATAATTAGAGCTAGATCTCTCTTCCTATCCTTTAATCACCGACTATCGAGATCATCTTCGACAACAGTGAAAGAAGACCATCATCGAAGAAGATCCTTTTGACTAATCCGTTTGGCCCGGGAGGGCCCCACTGGGCTTCGGCCCACGCAGTAGGGAGAGCGGGTGGGGGGGGGCGGGGAGTCATTGAGAATGTATTTGCCCGTTTTCGTGCATTCCTTTTGCCTAGCTGCCATTACATGTTATCATGGATAAGACCCCTTTTAAGTTCTGCCCAAGTTCCAGGAAAAAATTCCCGTGGATCGACAAGCACCTGGTGTGCAATCTCTGCCTCCCACAAGATCACATTGAGGAGAACTGTCGAGCCTGTAGGCTCTTCAAACCAAAGACATTGAAGGACCATAAGACAAAACGCTGGCCCGACCACGCCATGCAGGCTGAAGCCACCATGGACGTGGAAGGGACATTCAGCGATGGTAGCGACACCGCCATTTTGGACAGCGAAGGGGAGATGTTCATTTTCTGAGCGCAAGCCCCTGACCCCACCAGACAGGCCAGTGGCCCCGTTATGGGGATGACCTCTGGCAGCATGGGCGCTCTCACAACCCCTACCTCCACTAAACACACAACCCAGGGCCGAAACTTGACATGGTTGTCGACTACGGGCCCACACACACCGTCTAGGGAGAGCTCCACAAGTTCACTGTCCTCTGGGCATTCACGATCCCGCTTGCCACAGGACGGGCCCGACTGTTGAAAGACAGCACAGACGGGGTGCATAAATCCACACCTGAACGTCACACATCGACTTGCGAGGCGTCGGGCCACTCCATGACCGAGGTTCTTTGTCGAAATCTGGTAAAGCCTCAGTGCAGTCGGGACTTGCCCACTTAGTGGAAGAACAGGTCTTGAAAGGGTTTAGGAAGGAGTCGTCGTCTAAGAAGCACTCTTCCAAGATGCTTCATAAAGATAGGTCATTCTCCCCATCCAAGGCCCAGCCTCACAAAGCTTCCCAGACTCACAAGGGTTCTCATCCTCATTGGAAAGATTCCTTACCAGACCAAGATACTCCTCCTGAAAAGGACCCCTTAGTAGGCACTGTAACCCCTCAAGCTTCCACACTATGCCCTATGTCCATTGCGAGCTTAGCCCAATGGACAGGTGAAGACATAGATGGGTTCATGAGGAGGCTGACCTTTACTGGGAATATTTTTGAGAAAAAAACAGCTTTCCAAAACACTCCTCCTACTACAGCTGCCTCTGGCTCTCAAGCCATTGCAAATGTCCCTACTAGTCAACCCCCATCTAAAAGGTCTCGTCCAGACTCAGTAGATATTTCACCACAGGTTGATCCTCCCTACATTGATCTTTGACACAAACTATTATGATGATGATGATGCTGTAGATACTTACACAGCTCAAGAGGGCACAGAAAAAGGTTATGGTGACGATGAGGAAGAGACAGAGATGTACACTAGCCTCTCCTGTCAACCAAGACCCCCCAGGGGCTGATTCGTCTATTGACGACCAGTCCCTTCTGAATGACATGCTCATTAAGGCAGCTGAACACTTTCAGATCAGAACACAAGAGACTCAGCAGGACCAGGATTTTCTTGAGGATGTCCTGGGGGATGTGAAATCAGTTACACAGTTTATTCCAATCCTACAATCTATACAGAGAAGGATCCAACCTTCTCTGGAAACACCAAATCAAACGTGTGCGGTTCGCCACGCATAGAGAAACTCTTCCGCCCAGCACCCACGGACCCACTCTTTATCAGGGGACAGATTAAACCTAACTCACTTGTGGTCACAACCACAAAAAAGAGAGTGGATACTCCACTAGCTTCCTCTGAAGCGCCACCTGACAAGGAAAGCAAACGCCTATACACCATGGGCAGGAAGGTAGCCTCTTCTGCAGCCTTTCAGGCTAGAATAGCTAACAATACGACTCTTAGCTAGCTATAATTGTCATAAGTGGGACGAGGTGTCCGCACTACTATCATCCGCCCCGGAACCCTTAAAGACTCAATTGGCCCAGGTAGCAGCAGAGGGCAGAGCTGTCTCGAGCTGCATCCTGAAAAACTATTTAGACGCCGCTAACAATGCGGGAAGAATAATTGCGGAAGGCACTATTATTAAGTGCCATGCTGGGCTTCGCCAATCTGGCTTTAAGCAGGAGACGCAAGCGACACTGCCAAATATGCCTATCAAGCCCAACGTCCTCTTTGGAAAGGCAGTCGAGGACGCTCTAAAGTCTGCAAAGGACCAATATGATACTCTGAAGTCCGTGGGACAACTTACAGAGAAACCCTCAGGCCAAAGAGGCAATAGTAATTTTCATCGCTTTAGAGGACGAAATTCCTAAGGGATTCGGGTATGGTCAAAACCAAGGGTCATCCTGGTGTAACAATTGGGGCCAATCCTCACAAGCTTACCCGAGAGGACATCGCTGACCTCGCGGCCAGGGGTGGTCGTCCACCTCTAGAGGTGGAGCAACACCTTCAAAACAGTGACATTCCGATTCAGGTATTCCTCCCATGCCTCTCCATTAGGAAGGCACATTTCAAACTTCACCCAAGCATGGGAGGGGGATCACCTCCGATAAATGGGTGATATCAACTGTGGCGGGCGGGTACTGTGTGGAACGAATCCAGCAACCCCCGGAACCATCCCCCGTGCCAGAAGAAAAACTCGGAGGAAGAACAATGCATCCTTCTCGAGGAAATCGCAATGCTGCTCCTAAAGGACGCCAAAGAAGTCATCCTGGCGAACCGGGTAAACAAGGGTATTTATTCAACCTTCTTCCTTGTGCCAAAGAAAGATCTAACAATGCGCTCAGTATTGGACTTACGCCCTGCAAACAAATATATCAAGCCACAAAAATTCTGCAGGACTACGCTACAAGAAGTAATCCTTCTGCTAAAGCGGGGGGGGGAGGGACTACATGGCAACTCTGGATATGAAAGATGCTTATTTTTATATTTCAATGTTCCCAGCGCACAGAAGATTCTTGCGATTCAAAATAGCACACCAGCATTACCAATTCAAGGTGCTACCCTTCGGCATAGCCTCTGCTCCAAGGTTATTCGCAAAGGTACTGGTGGTAGTGGCAGCGCACCTGCGCCGGGAGTCAATCCCAGTGTACCATTACCTGGACGACTGGCTGATTACAGGGGAAACCCCAAATATGCAGGACAAACATTCAAATAACAATACATCTTCTCTTTCAATTGGGCTTCTCAATAAACGAGAAAAAATCAAGCCTAATGCCAAGCACAACCACACAGTTCCTAGGAGCTGTAATAGACACAAGGGAGGCTTTAGTCTTCCCCTCAGAGGAAAGAGTCCAAAATATGTTAATGCAAATATCACATTATCAGGCTGGTCGCCAGATAAGCGTACGCAAAGCTATGTGATTGCTAGGCATGATGGCATCTTGCCTTTACCAGGTACTGCATGCACGCCTGCTCATGCGCCCCATGCAGAAGTGGTTGGCGAAACAGTGGTCTCAGACAAGTGGTCAGAGGGACGATCTCGTAGTCGTTTCACGAAAATTAGTACAAAACCTTTGCTGGTGGACAAGGAGAATCTTTTAAGGGGCAAACCCTTCCACGTCCCAGAGGTGCAAGCTACTGTGACGACGGACGCCTTGCTTGGCGGGTGAGGGGCTCATCACCTTCATCACACAGTTCAGGGTCTGTGGACTCATGCCACGGCACAGCACCACATCAACCTGTTAGAACTGCTGGCAAGCCCTTCAGGCATTCGAGATACAGTTAACAAATCTGTCGGTACAAGTCCTCACCAACAACACAACAGCTGTGTTCTACATCAACAAACAGGGGCACTCATTCTCCAAATCTGTCCAGACTAGCGCAACGGATTTGGAAATGGGCACTCAAACTGAGGATATTCCTACCCTCACAACACGTTCCAGGGGAACTCAATATGTTAGCAGGCTCTAAGCAGATATCCCCTACCAGAGGAACACATATGGCAACTAAACTCAGAATCGTAGAGTATCTCTTCTCTCAATAGGGTTACCCCACGCTAAACTTGCTCGCTACAAGCTAAAACAAGCAATGCCCAGGCTTTGCATCTGGGTTCCCACAACCAGGCTCCAAGGGGAACGCCCTTTGGATGAATTGGTCAGGGAGGTTTGCTTATGCTTTTCCTCCCACTCCTCTCATGAACAAGGTGGTCATCAAGATTCACAAGGAACAAATCACGCTCATCCTAGTTGCTCCCATGTGGGCGAGACAGCCATGGTATCCACATCTGCGCAAACTGGCGATGTGCGATCTCATCAAACTCCCGTGCCAGACATACCTACTCACTCAGCACGGGGGAACAGTGCACCCTCAACCTCAGTCTATTAACTTGGCAGCGTGGCTCCAGAAGTCAGAGTTTGGACATCTTAACCTGCCACAGAGGTGTATGGACATCCTAAAGGAAGCAAGAAAACCTAACACTAGGCACTGTTATTTGAACACGTGGAGGCAATTTGTAGTTTGGTGCCAGTCTAAACTAATAAACCCCATAGAATGTACTCCTTCACATTCTAATTTATATGCTCCACTTGCTAGATTTAGTGTTAGTCCTCAACTCTATAAAGATCCACCTGGTGGCTTTATTGGCTTACACCTCCTCCCATAATAAAGTATTGTGGTGGAAAGTCCCGGTCATTAAAGCATTCATGGAGGGAGTAAAACGACTCCACCCTCCCATTTCTAACCCACCGCCAGGATCGGGTCTCAATGTAGTACTCGCTAAACTCATGGGGGGAACCCTTTCAGCCGATGTGCATGTCAATTCTTAAGCACCTGACCTACAAGACTGCCTTCTTAGTGGCTATTACTTCCATCAGAAGAGTTAGTGAATTACAAGCGTCAGTGCAAGATCCTTTCTTTATCATACACCAGGACAAACTGGTTTTATGCACTCATCCTAGGTTTTCCCCTAAGTTCATCTCTAAATTTCACACAAACCAGTCCATTGAGCTACCAGCCTTCTTCCAGAACCCCACCAGCTCAGCTGAGGTTAAACTCCACACACTGGATGTAAGGAGGGCGTTCCTTTACTATGTAAACGAGACCAGACCGCTGAGGAAAACAGATAAACTGTTTTTCTCCGTAGCACCAGGCAGAGAAGGCACTGCCTTTCACGCCAAGAGCTCACTCCACAAGGAGCAGAGGAGCCATTCTGGATTTCATTGCAAATGTCCCCCTAGACAACATTTGCAAAGCAGCTACATGGAGCTCAGTACACACCTTCACTCAGCACTAGTGCATTGACACACATTCCAAGACAGATACGCAGGTGGGACAAGCAGTTCTAAAACATCTGTTTGCTAATGAACCTTCACTCAACCCACCACCTTCTCCTAACACTGCTCGCTAATCTATGCACAGCATGTGATCTAAGCAGATTCCACAAGCCTCAGAAGGGATACATTACTCATTGTAATCGTATTCCTGATGCTTGTATCTGCTTAAATTAGCATGCGGCCCACCCTTCCTCCGCTTGGAGAGAAGGGGCATGGATGCCTTATGAGCTGTCTGATAAATATCTGCTTGGTTACACCTGTACTTACGCTACACTTAATGCTACCTCATGTCAGAAACAAAACAATCTGAGGGACCTCGACGCGTGAAGGACCATGGGTGCAGTGGACGTCACACTAGGGATAGTATTACTGGCACGCCCTGTCGACGTCCCTTTTCGAATTTGGAAAACAACTGTAATACTCTGCACCTTCCACTAGATGTCGGCCTATGCACAGCATGTGAATCTAAACAGATATAAGCATCAGAAATACGATTACGTTGAGTAATGTATCAATTATATATATATTCAATGAAAAAACTTAAGGGGACGATATGGTTAAGTTGCACTAATAACCTTTGGAATTCACTGAAAAACCGTTGTTAAAGGGACGTTATGCTTACAACTAAAAATGAAAAACCCCTGAAATTCGCCAGTTATGGTAAGCTAAGCAACCATAACTCGTGCCACCACCATGCACTGTTAAGACTAACACCCAGGAAATCAAAGATGACATCACATGTGTATTTACTTTTCATGAAAAGTCTGTAAAAGGGGTTTTCATTGTAATGTTGATATAAAAGTCTCAAGGGTCATTGGAATAAATATCAGGAGGTACGTAGTGCATTAAGCAATGCAGTGATACAAATAGCATTCTATTATGAAGTTCTTTATTATACTAAGATACTCATGTAGAAACAGACATTGTGTGGAGCATACATGATGGAGGTGCAATATTAATAATCTTGCCATGTTTAATAGTAAAACGGCATATGCTTTCTTATTAGAGTATTGCGTACTGTGAAACATTTAATAAGTAGCTAATAAAACCCAGTTACTACATAATTGCAATATTGCAAACAAAACAAACAGACAACACATAGAAATATGAGCATATATAGGGAAAATGAAGTAAACAAAAAAACAGTAGTATTACCAGGCAATCTTCATAACCTAACTGATTATCTTTATGCACAGAAATGATTGCTCTGCTTTAAAGCTATTACTTCCCTTTGTACAAGTATCACATAATGTGACTGGACCCTAAGGAAAGTAGTGTGAATACAATTTATACAAATATGAACATATCCAGTGAGAGTACAGTAATAAAAAAACAGCAGAACTATACAAAAGTGATGATAACCTTACTGATCATCTTCATACATACAAACCATTGCTGTCTTGCAAGTCTGTGTTTTCCCCCTATGTATATGTTTCATATGCTGTGAGTGAACCCCAAGTGAATTACTGTAAGAACATATTTGAAGTATAAGTCTACAAATATAGTACTTTTTGAATTTTTAGTTCCTGACTGTTACTGGCCTACATATGTCAGTAAATGAAAAAAGGAGCCAGAGATGTGATGTCATCAATGAAATTTGTGATGTCATCTTTGATGTCCTGGGTGTTAGTCTTAGCAGTGCACGGTGGTGGCGCGAGTTATGGTTGCTTAGCTTACCATAACTGGCGAATTTCAGGGGGTTTTCAGTTTTACTTGTAAGCATAACGTCTGTTCAACAAAGTTTTTTAGTGAATTTCATGGGTTTTTACCAGGACATGCTATTTTCCTACAACTTACTAATATCATACTTACCCAATATAGAAATATTTGTGTCCAATTTACAAAGTGTCACCTTAAAACTCTGCCATTTCCCACCTTCTAGAATAATTTTTAACACTTCAATACACTTGTTGCAACTATGTGAACTATTTTTGCATCCGTAGACATCTACGAACATCTGCCTTCATTGTGGACCTTCCGGACAGTGCCACATGACCATACGCTGGCGCGCCGCATGATGACGTGTCCAAGAACGTGTCCGTACTTCATAAGATCTGTGCTTCGCGGACAGTTCGGAACTGCATTTTCTAGGAACCTTCAACTTCAAAATGTCCATTGCACAGCTCCAACACCTATTCCTACTCATTATCCATCTAGTACACAGTACATACTTTTAGCAAAACTATTTATTTTAAAATGGCATCAGCTAATGCCATCCCTCCTTCCCAAGAGCCACCACCACTGCTGTAATCAAGGAGCATGAGAAACACTGCCCCCTACCTTAGAAATAACATACGCACAACATTTTGCCCTGTCCACCTACCACTCCATATTAGTGTTTGGTGCCTCTTCCCTCATTTTCCTCCCCACCTTTCATACTTAGCTCTCCTGCCAACAAAAAGATACATCTAAAAACAACAAAAGAAATGTTCCTTTAGGAACCACTTTTCACAGTTAAAAAATAGAACTAAAAAAAACATATAGACTCCATCTACTTTATATTTCTCAGTAAAGTACATGGACTCAAAAATTTTTCCAACATTTCCATTTGCATTTTGTGTTATGCTAATGGGAATATTGTGGCGTTCATCCTCCGTTCCAGGGACTGGAACGGTGGATAACGGCCCGGCAGCCCAAGTTATCAGCCCAAGCGAAGCGAGGGTGGATAACAAGGTCTCTGGACCATTATCCCCCCATTCCAGCCCCTGTAATGGAGGATGAAGGCCATTGGCACCCTAGGTTCCCAAAGCAGGAACCCGGGGTGCAAAAAAAATGATTTTTCTTCCTACACTGGGACGCCTTTGGGGTCCCAGTGTAGGAAAGAAAATCCATTTCCAAGATGGACACCATGGAAAGGGAAGGCAGGGTTCCATACCGGGCCCCTCTTCTCTTTTCATGGCCGCCTGCAGAAGGCAAAAAGAGAACTCTGACCATATTACCACAAGCACATTTTTCTTCCTTTTTCAAATCTATCCCAATTTCGAATAACTTTAGCACAAAGCCAGTCCCAGGTGGACATGGCCAATTTAACCCCATGTTTTGTCCCTCGTGGTCATGGCCAGTAGCCAGAATGTCCGGATCATGACCTTATTCCATGACCCGGACAATCTGGCCACTGCACATGGCCACAGGCTACACCTCGATCACCAAAGGTATATCACTATTTTCTGTACCTACATTATGACACTTGTCAAAAAATTTAATACGGGCACATTTGCAAAACCATGCTTTCAGGTCCTTCTCAATGCTCCTTGCAAGTTTGCTGGTAATGCACCCATTTTTTATTTTTTCAAAAGTGTCAAATGTATGCACATACAATCGTCATATAACCTAGCCCCCACTTGACAAAATCCATTCAGACTTTACGAAAAACATGTATATCAAGAGCTATAATCTTTTTGCAAACCTTTGTGTAGATTTGTCAAATGCCAACACATGTATAAGCCTTTACATCATTTTGGGACCCCCCTCTTGACAGAATCCCACCAAACTTTGCAAACTCATTCGGGATTAGGTCGGGAATATAATTGCAAAAGTTCATGCAGTTTCATTAAGTGGCGCCAAAGTTATAAGCCATCCAAGAACTGCTTTTCACCAACCCTGTAATGCAGAGGTGTCAGCGAACTTCTCAGGACTGTTCGCGAACATCCAAACTGTTCGCGAACATCCGAACTGTTCGCAGACTTTCGCAGTGAAAAACGCCTGTTTTTTTGCTTCTTACAGCCATATTCCATCCCATCCTCATCACCCCTCACCTCCCCAGAGATTATTTGATAATTTTGACAAGTGCAATGTTGTGTTTTTTAATGTTTTTACCGCAATGTCTGCTGACACCGGTCGATGTCTGCGAATCCAATATGGCGGGCTTTTCCAAAAGTCTGACGCACCTCACGCTTCACTCCAACCAATCAGCGAACACGTCGCGTGTCCGCAGACATGACGCAAGTCTATTAGCCAATCGGTGTCCTGTCTGCGGAGCAGACATAGATATCACTATTTTTTTTGTCTTATGTTTTAGTCATTTTAAAAAAAACTACTGGATGGATTTACACCAAATTAACAAAAGCACGCTTTTGGGACCAAGCCGCTGCTCCTGCCGTAAATTTGGTGAAAATCAGTCCAGCGGTTTGAGCTATAGGCATGAGCAAAGTTTTTTTTCCCCATTATGTCTGTTAAAAAAGAAATGTTGGGACCCCCCTATAACTTTGCCCCCCCCCTTGCCCAAATCTTACCAAACTTTGCAAAACAAATTCAGAGTGGGCCATATAGTTTTTTTGCACAGTTTGGTGAGGTTTCGTTCAGGGGGAGCGAAGTTATAAGCTGCCCAAAAAGTGCTCTTCCTGTGGGTTTAGCAATTTAACAATAACTCCATGGCCGCTACCGCAGGCCATGTAATATGGCACCGCCTGCAGTCTATCCACTACGTATAGCCAGCCATATGATTACTTTGTATATTTGCGTTACTGCATCTGTACTACAATTCTAAAATGGCTTTGCATTTTCTTCAGTGCTACTCTGCACGTGCAATCTTCATTTTGCTCATGGAATGTTGCTCAATTCTTTACTTCCCCATAAGATTCTAGAAGGTCTATTCACCTTCTTCAATGGCATCTTTTCTGGGTGCATTATTTCTGCTTCATGTGACGTCACCAGTCTTCTCTTTCATTCATCTTCACACTTATTCTGGAACTTCCTTCAGAAGACTCATTTCTTCACGGATACATCATATAGGGTTTTCTCAATGGATACCTTGTTTCAAGGACTCTTCAACGCATAGGTACCATCACTGGCGTTGCGTGTGTCGCAGTTCTCGGTTTCTAACATATAGGCAAAATAGGGACAGGACTTTCGTTAGAGGCACTTGGCTCCTCCTCTACACTACGAAGCAAGGAGTTCAAGAGCATCAAGATAGCAGAGTAGAGTAGGCTAGACAATGAGGATTAAAGAGGTTGAGACTTTGAAATAAAGACATATATCAGAGTCAAAGAGAGGACAAAAGGCAGACCTAAACGATGAATGCTAGGAGGGAGGATCAGAACAAGGTAAGCTTGAAGAAGAAGTAATAGAGGAAAGAAGTGAGATTTTAAAAGAAAGGAAATCCACAAAGTCTGAGGTTGAGAGAGAAGAGTGAGGCAGGGTCATTAGAGAGGGCTGAGCATACCATTTATATTCTGGAATAGCCGACAAGGGTGGGAAGAAAGAGGGTCTGAGAGATTGTTGATCTATTGCTTTTTGGCAGAAAGGAGCAGTGTGTCATAGGAAGAATGGAGGGTAGATGAGATATCAAGTCTGATGAAGCCCTAGATATATTCCAGCACTGCTCAGCCTGGTGTAAAATATGATGGGTTGAGTAGAGGGAAGAAGGGATCATCTAGTGCTGAGAAGGTTTATAACCAGGAGAAAAAGTAGAGGCATGATAGAAGAGATTCAGAGTATCCAGTAGATTAGGAGAGAGGAATGAGGAGAGCCCATCAGTTGCAAGAGAGGGAAACATGTCCACAGAAGGCAGAAGAGTAACACCTGAAAATAACAGATCATGGTAAAGAAAAGTTGAAGATGAGGAATGGTGAGAGGGAAGAGAAGTGGCGCATAGAAGAAAAGGTGAAAATGATCAGACAAGTCAAGGGGCAGGGCCGAGACTGATGTGGAAACAGACAATGTAGAAAAACTGAGATCCAGTGAAGAACCCGAAATATGTGAAGGGGGAGTTGAAATTTGGGAAAGACATTAGAAGCCCAGAATAGATAACGTAGGCACATCAGGGTGTGATGAAAAGAGGTGCATGTTAAAGCTACCCATAAGTAGTAAACAGCTGAAGTTGAAAGAGGGCAGCGGGCAGTGGCCAGAAATAAAGAATGACAACATAGTGAAGAAAATAAGAGAGGAGCATGCTGCTACAACCTGCAGGCAGCTGCAGACAGCTCAGGAACTTAGCCCGGACTTGGTGGATCTTGTTAATGATCTTGAACGCTCGTGGTCTGGACACCTTGCGAGAACTCAACATGCTCCCTGCTAGTTCTCCAGGTCTGCTTCAGGCTGCTGCTTTTCAATGCCCGATAGCTGAAGTGGTTTATACATTGTAGTTATCGGGCCCCCTCTTGGCCTGAGGTGCAGTATGAGCGAACAGACATTCCGGGAGAGGCCCAGAAGGAAGAAACATACTACCTTTTAACCAGGCAGTATGAGCATCAGGTACAAAAAACTTGGGTGATGGGTGCACACAAATGTTTTGAATCAGTGTAGCTTAAAAATATTCAGGTAACACATGATGGTGTCAAGTAGATTGAGGTACAGAGGAAGAAAAAAAGTCTTAGCACAAGACCTGACTACATACAAGAGAAAAAGAAGAGGATCCAAGATTGGAACCCTCCCGACCCCTGCACACTGTCTCAATCCGCCCTTCTGGCGGTTTAATCATCAATTCTGAAAATGACGGGTCAAATTTCTCATCAGTAATAAGTTTCCATGTAATTATTCAATCACAAAAAACATTTCAGCCAGAGTTTCTAAAACAACAACATTTAATCAAAAAGACATATGTAAGCTGAAATGTTTCCGGGCCTGCACCTGCGAGAAGAACATCATCATTATTCATCCTTACCTGCTTGTACTCCAGCTCCTGTTGTTCACTCCAGTGTCCTGAACCTCCAGCATCCCAGCGGACACACTCTCCTGGAAGAAATAGAAAGACAGCATTAGTAAGCGTTCGCTTTTCACATTTGAACAATTTGGAAGCACGTTTAACTGAGCGGAACTCGCTGTTGGCTTATTCTCATCCCGGCCTTCCATCAACCTGCCGCATACTTACTCTCGACGGCGATTCGGACAACATTCACCCATCGCTCCGCATCCTCTCGGCAGCTTACAATCCGGAACATCACTGCGACATGCAAAGAAGAATAACACAGGTTAGCACATCGCAGAAGCGCACATAGCGCTGTGCTCCGCGCATTCACTTACCCTCTCAAGCACAGCCCCGGCCAGCTCGGTGACTTCACCATTCCTCCCGCACCTAAGGGAGATGAAAAGACATTAACAGGGGCAATTACAAGTACCGACAAACTATCAAAACAGTAGACTTACCTGAAGAACTGAGTCGCAGCAGGTCTGGACTCACGGGCCCACGCCAGTGAAGCAACTCGGCATCGAAGCGCCCCAGTACGACGCACCCCTGCACAGAACTGCAGGACGGAGAGCACACCATATCGAAATCCAAGGTGAGGAAGGCTCTAAAGGGATCCTTGGGTTCACGAGGGAGATGGGCCCAAAGAGGAAGAGATTGTGGGCTAAATCAGAACTCCTGTATTCCAGACTAGATCCTCGGCAAAACGAGAACCCAGGGGAGGTGAATCCAGGTCGGAAGCAGTCCAACCAGATCGGGTGGCATCCCTGTGGATACCAGGTGAGCGTTACAGGGCGAGGCCTCTTTCACTCAACCGCTGATGAGGAGTTTGATAAAAAGAAAAACAGTTTGCAAACTGTGAAGTCGGTCTATCCTTACGAAGGCCACGCCCAAGGCGTACACCCAGTCACATCAACGCTCCGATAAGGGGCGGACGTTCGGAGGGTTCCGCTGCTTCCAAGAACGGAGGTCCAGACAGCCTGACCGTTTGCTGAGTCAACACCGGCGCAAACAACAAAAGGGGGGGCTTTTTTCAGTCCCCCTCCTCCATAGTGAAAGAAGGCATGACCCGTCCCTTCGGGTCCACGTGTCTCCAGTGGGGGGGCTGGCATGCCCTTCACACACAGTTTTGGTGTCCGAAGTTTGCGGACCCCTGGATCCTCTCGGTAGTATCCACAGGGTAATGCCTACTGATACCTTCCTCTCCTCCCCTCCCACAGATTGGGACAGCAACTCTGTTGGCAGAAGTTCGGTCACTCGTTGAGAGCCAGACTGTGGAAGAAGCCCCAGCCTCCCAGCGAAGATTGGGCTTCTATTCCAGGATTTTCGCCATACAAAAGAAGAACCAGGCTGGCCTGAGAGTTGTGTTGGACCTTTCCGCCCTCATCCTCTCCCTCCCTCTTCAAAAATTCAAGATGGTTATGCCAGCACTGATCGCGGAGACATTGTGCAGGGGAGACTGGAGGTGCTCCCTGGATCTGAAGGATGCTTATCTACACGACCCCATTTGGCAGCCGCATCATTCCTTCTTATGATTCAGGATCATGGGCTGGTGCTTCCAATACAAGGGTCTACCCTTTGCCCTCAATTCAGCCCCCAGGGTATTCACCAGGCTAATGAATGCGGTGGCAGCCCTCCTCTGTGAACAGGGCCACCACGTCTACCCGTACCTGGACTACTTGCTCGTCAGGGCGAGATCTCCGGAGGCGGCTCATCACACTTCTTCCACCCTTATGATCACACTCCATGAGCTGGGGTTTTCGGTCCACCTCAAGAAGTCTCAGCTACAGCCTATGCAGAGCATGACCTTTCTGGGCCTCATGTGGGACACAAGCTACAAGATTTTTCCCTTGGAGGACAAGGTCACGGCTATCAAGAGGGCCACTACTCACTTCCTCACCCGTGAAGGGACCTCTGCCTGTTGGTACCAACACTTATTGGGCATCATGGCAGCAGTCCTATTGGCCGTACCCTACACAAGACTCAAGAGGAGGAGATTGCAGCTGCACTTCTCAGCCTCATGGAATCAGGAACGGGGCACCCATGCGGAGCTGATCAGCACCCCGCCTTCTCTACACCTGGACCTCACATGGTGGTCCAGAGACTGCAACCTGCGGACGGGCAGGCACTTCCGGCAGACGTCCCCGCAGGTCATCATAACTACGGATTCCTCCCTGGAGGGCTGGGGGGGGGCCACTTTGGACAACCAGTGTCCACGGAGTCTGCACCCTGCAGGAGCAGGAGTCTCATATCAACTGGCTAGAGCTGAAAGCCATCTGGCTAGCTCTCAAAGCTTTCCTTCTGCTCATTGGGGGCAAGGTCGTCCTCATCCAGACAGACAACTCCAGCAGCATGTACTATGCCAACAAGCAGGGTGGTACCAGGTCCTCTCCACTGTGCAACCTAGCGGTCAGCATGTGGGACTGGGCCCTGGAGAACAACATCTACATGAGGGCCATCCACCTTCCGGGGGGAGTCCAACCTGGAAGCAGACAGACTCAGCAGATTGGTAGCGGACAATTACTAGTGGCCATTGAACGATGAGGTGCTGCTGGAGATCTTCAGCAGATGGGGGCATCCTCAGGTGGATCTCTTTGCCTGCTGTGACAACAAGAAGTTCCAGCAGTTTGCGTCCTGGCAGGGGCATACCCCAGCTCCCTGGACGATGCCTTCCAGATTCAGTGGAGCGGCATGACCGCATATGCCTTCCCTCCTACACCCCTTATCCACAGGGTGATCTGCAAGATAAAGGAATCGTATCACCTCAGCATCATTCTGACAGCTCTGTGGTGGCCCGCGAGACATGGTTCTCGTGCTTCTCATCCGCTCGGACAGGCCTCTCAATCACCTGCCTCTGGGCCCAGCTTATCTCCTGGCGCAACAGGGGGCAGGGTCATCCATCCTGCCCCACAGTTATCCCTTGCAGCGTGGTTCCTGAGCAGGTCACACTGAAACACCTGGGTCTATCGTAGGCTAACCTAGAAATCATTCAGGGCGCTAGGAGCAAGGCTACTAGGAGCCAGTGCAAGAGTAAATGGTCTAGGTTCTATCACTGGGCCGACTCTAAGGAGATCGACCCCCTTACGTGCACATTGGATGATGTACTCTCCTGCTCTGCACACCTTGCCCACTCAGACGTGCAGGTGGATACATGCCGCACCTATCTGGCAGCCATAGGGGTATACAGAAATTCGGAGGAAAACTTCTCTTCTAACCCGGTGATCAAGCGACATTTGGTGGTCCTCGCCAGGCTCTTTCCTCCCTTCAAGAAACCACACCCCGTGTGGGGCCTCAATGTAGTGTTGGGCACCTTGGAGCACAAACCATTCGAGCCAATGGCGTCTGCTGACATTAGGCTGGTCACCATTAAAACAGCTCTGTTGGTGGGTCTCACCTCTGCTTGCAGAGTCGGCAAGATCCAGGTGCTGGTGGCTTCAGCATCCTATACTACTTTTCACAAGGATCAGGTGGTCCTGAGAACACACCCTTCATTCCTACCTAAGGTATCATCCGCTTTCCATTTGAATGAGGAGATAGCCTTATCTATGTTTTTGCCGACCCAAAGGACGATGCTCAGAGGGTCTTGCACTGTCTGGATGTCAGACGCGCTCTGAAATTCTATCTGGACAGGACTGAGGACTTCCGCAAGTCGGACGCTCTGTTTGTTTGTCACCTTCGGGGGGTCAAGGCCTGGTTATCAGGCATCCAGGTCCTCTATAGCCAGGTGGATGGTCTCGGCCATCAAGGCGGACCATGAGGCGTAAATCAAACAACTCCCAGCTAACATGCATGGCCAATGCGTTCAGAGACAAGGCCACGGCCATCGCGTTCCAGCGGCAGGTGGTGTGGCAGGTCACCAACAGGGCGGCCACCTGGGCCCCCCCTTTGGCTTTCTGTAAGCACTACTGTTTGGACGCCGGCTCCAAGTCAGACGTGGCTTTCGGAAAAGCGGTTCTAAGGGACCTGTCTTCTTAAGGAGGGTCGAGAAACTGAAGAGATATCCGGAGAGCAAAACACTATTACTTGCAAAAGTATCAAATTATTTTATTTATCATGATACAAAAATTTGAAAAAGTCAATTAATGGCATTCTACTTTGTAAAGCATAAATAAATCACGTAACACGACAGCATAGATGAACAAATTACTGTGACTAAAATACATCCATCTCAACAAACATTCATAGTGCAGCATCCAAACCATACATCATACATAGTGACATACAACCAACCAACAATGGCTAAAAAAGTGACTGAATTAATTAACATTATTTGCCAATTGGGAGTGGGACAAACATTCATCACATCCCATTTAATTATTTTAATGTTTACAAATATATTGAACAAACAGCAATAGAATTCATTAAAAACAATCTATCACAAGGGCGGATCTGAGAGGAAAAGTGTTATGCAGATCACATCCCTAAAAGAATAAACTCAACCGGTTTCGACGTAGAGTGTGTAGTAAACAACGTCTTCATCAGGAGATACAAAGCGAGAAGCTGCAGGAAAAGAGCATTACTACATAAATATGCGGCAGTGTCCCATCTCATGAACTAAACTCAACAGTAGATTGTATATAGCCACCATGTGCCACCTGTTACGAACCAATAAAACGAAACATTTGTGCTGGGGAAGTATACCTAAATGAGAACAACCCCAGAAGCAGGGTTTTATTTCGAAAAACCAGAGGCGAAGCACCGACCCTGAGAGTGTGAAAAATATTAATATTAAAATTAAAAACAAAAATAAGGTGCACAATAGGGGCCAAAAAGGTCGAAATAGCCCAGGCAGGAAACCACTAGGCACCCCCACATGCGACATAAAAATATCATGGCTAAATAGATGCAATATGCTGAACTGAACAAACCTTATATAAGTAGCCATTAATATGCAAAATGCAAAAGATGGATCGTATGCTGGAATCGTATCGCCAATGGAGCTGTGACTAGTGGGAAATGAAAGATTGATTGAAGCACACATAAGGTAAAAAAGTGACTACAGCAACCAAAGGAATCATATGAGAGCGGTCAATTGTTACCTATAATTAACATGACACTGCTCTCAGTAGCCCCCTTCAGAGATTATGGTACGGTGGCTTTCTAGATGGTGATGCAGCGAAGCAAATCGTGTCAGCAGATGTACGCCCAGTGTACTATCAAACAAAAAATGCTAGCCTAAACCGCATACGACAAAATCAAACTAAAGGCTTCCCAATAGAGTCATATACAATTAAAAAAGTTTAAAAAGTGGCTACTAATTGAAAAAATTAGCAAAAGTTAGCTAGCTACTGGCAGAAGTCTGACAGACGAACTGTATACACAGACTTAAGTACGTAAATAAGGAGTGTCTATGATACTGCAGGCTAAGTAAAGCACGAGTCTTCATATACAACTGCAGCCAAACTTGTATATTCATACAGACGACAAAACTACGTCTCAGAACAAGGATTGTACAATACTAAAGCGGCAGTGTGAAGAGCGGCAGATCATATTCGTGCTTACTTAAAGTTAACACCCGGAGTGGCGTGGGCGGCTGGAGTTAATAAGCCTAGCCGTAAATCGCAATGACCATGCTACATCGGCCGTGTGCCAGCAGCCGACTGAAGCCGTCGCTGCTGTGGACGTAAATCACGTGGAAGGTCACGTGTCCTCAGTGGGAACGTGTTGCGTATGCGTGACGCACCCAAAACACGCCCAATTTAAAAAAACAACAACCAAGGTGCCGTATCCCAGACAGGCGGTGTTAGCCAGTACAGCGGACCGCCAGATACCACTGTAGTGCGTGTTCTTAAGGAGGGTCTCCTCTCCACCCTGGGGCTACATTCAGTTGTAATCGCCCATGCAGTATGGAGGAAATGGGACGGGACGTAAGAGTAATCAATAGTTACTTACTGTAGTGACTAACATACTCTTAGTCCCCTTTCCTCCATACCTCCCACCAGCTTCCCCCCTAATAATACTGGTGCCATTAGGCAATGTTTCTTTTTTTAACTGTTTATTTTAAACCAAGGCAGGACAAGTATTGCTTAACGAACACACCTGTAGCAATGCACTTTTTAAGTCATACCCCACCGCCCCTTCTTCCCTCCTCAACCTCCAGGAGTCCTCTCCCAGTTCCCGCATTCCCTGGGAGTCGCCGGGGCCCCCGCAGCTCAGGTGGGTTCTCCGTCCTTCAGGGTCCATTGTGCGTTAAGTGGTTTGAATGTCAAAGCGGGGAAGGCTGATCATAGTCCAACACCGGGGCCCAGACACTCTGGAAGCGGTGCAGAAACCCGGCCCTTGCCACGGTCACTTTTTCCGCTATCGGGATGTCCCATAGCTTGCCCCACCAGTGGGCTATACAAGGGTCGTCCGGGGACTTCCAGAAGAGGGCCAGAACCGTTTTACCTGCCAGTAGGCATTGTTTTATCACTTTCGCTCTGTTCCCTGAGCGGGGGTAGGACCCAGGGGTTGGGACCCCCAAGAGAACCGTTTCGGGCTCCAGGGGGAGTGTCTGTCGGGTAATTTGCTCAATCATCGCCAAGCACCGCTCCCAGAATTGTCGTATCTTTGGACACGACCACCACATGTGGAAGAAGGAGCCTGGCTGGGAGCATCCCCTCAGCAGGCGGCTTTCGCTCGTGGGTTCATGTGGTGTAATCTGAGGGGGGGCAAAGTACCAGTGCAACATGAGCTTATGTGCACATTCTTTATTGGTGATGCAGGTCGATGAAGTGGGTGCGTGTCCAGATGTCCACCCAGGTCTGGTCGTCAATCAAGTGGCCCAGGTCGACCTCCCACTGAGCCATGCATCGCGTTCTGGAGGCTAGGAAGTCCCCCAGGAAGCGTTTATATAGGGGCAGATCCTTAAGCGTCAGTTCCAGGGCGGAGATCGTGCGCGTGGCAGCCTGGAGGGTCTGGGGATGTGAGCACCAGTGGCGGAGCTGGCAGTAGGTGAACCTGTCCTTTTCCTGGAGCCGGAACTTGGCCTTGCATTGTTCAAAGGTGCGGGGAGTGTTCCCCACGTATAGTTGCTCCAGGGTCTCGAGGCTGCCATCTATCCAGTTCCGGAAATTGCGTGGATACATCCCAGGCAAGAAGTTAGGATTGAGGAAGATTGGGGAGAGGGGACTTTGGCCTCTCGGGATTCCCTTTTGTTTCAGAGCCCAATCCCAGGAGTTTAGGGTGTACTTGGTGGTCAGCAGGAGGTTGCCCCAGTGCTCCCTCCGGGCGGGCTGAACATGTGGGAGGAATCTGAGGGAAGCGGAAGCTGCGCTTGCTCCAGCTCTACCCATCTAGGGCGGTCTGAGATTATGTGCCAGGCCCGAACGTGTGCCAGCTGAGCTGCCCCCTGTAGGCCTGCAGGTTGGGGACCCCCAGTCCCCTAGTCTGGAGCTGCCAGTAAGCGTTTTGTAGGGGATTCTGGCATTTTTGCCTTTCCATATGAACTTCAGCATTTTCCTCTGCAGATCCTGGAGTGCTGCGTTCGGGATCGCCACTGCAAGGGAGGAAAACGCGTAGAGAAATCTTGGGAATAGGTTCATCTTGGCAGCCGTGATCGGGCTCATTAACGAGATTTCCTGAGTGGCCCAGCGTTTTAGGTCCCCCTCCAGATCCCGGAAGAGTCGTGGGAAGTTGTCCTGGTATGTGTCTCGCGGAGCCGCCGTAATATGGTCTCCCAAGTAAGGAATGGATCGTTTCTTCCAAGCGATTGGGCACAGCCTGGACAGGGCTTCTTGTTCTTCCCTCTGGAGGCCGACACCCAGGGCCACCGATTTAGTGAAATTAACCACAAAGCCAGTGACCTCCCCAAAGTTCGCCAATTCGCCCAGGGCGTGCTCCGCCGAGATAATAGGTTCTGAGAGCGACAATAAGACGTAATCGGCGTATAGCGCAATTTTGTGTTGGGATGGTCCTACTTGAGGGCCTCTAATGAACTCATTCCGTCTGACTCTCTGGGCAAAGGGTTCCATTGTTCGCAAAGAGCAGGGGTGACAGTGGGCAACCCTGCCTCATCCCGCAGGTCATAGGAATCGGGGTAGATAAGGCACCATTGATCCTCAGGAGGGTTTTGGGTGATTTATAGTTCGCTATTATCATAGCTCAGATGGTCGGGCCGAAGCCAAAGGCCTCCAAGGTAAGCTCCATGAATGACCAATCTACTCTGTGGAAAGCTTTAGTGGCGTCTAGGGCCATCAGCGCGAGGCCCTGGGAGCGTCGGTGGGCTATTTCGACCAGGTTCAGGGTTCGCCTAATGTTGTCCTCCGCAGCTCTGTTGAGAATGAAGCCCGTTTGGTCAGGGTGAACTATAGTCGGAAGAATGTGTGATAGATGATTGGCCAGGATCTTCAAGTAGAGGTTAGCGTCTATATTCATCAGAGCAATTGGCCTGTATGAAGCTGGGTCTCTCAGATCTTTCCCTGGCTTGGGGAGGAGGATTGTCGTAGATTCCTGCATAGAGGGGGTCACCACGCCTGTCTCTTGGAATGAGTTGAAGAGCGTCACCATGGTGGGGATTAATTGGAGTTTGAAAATCTTGTAAATTCTTGGAGAGAAGCCGTCCGGGCCTGGGGCCCAGGCCTTAAGAGACTTGATGGCATCGTCGAACTCCTCGGCGGTGATCGGGGCCTCTAGGCTCTCCCTCATTATGGCAGGCAGCTGGGGCAGGGCCGCTCCCCGGAGGTATTCTCTCTGTGCAGCCCGGCTTCGTGGGGGTGCAGTCATTACTTGGGTGATGTGATCTGTGGCGAGCTGTAGTTTCTCCTGCTCAGAATAGTGTATCCTCCCCTGTGAGTCGTGTAGCCCCGCGATCGTGTTGGACCGCCTTGCTTTGGCCAGTTTGGCTACTAGGAGTTTGTTGGCTTTATTGTTCTTGGCGTAATAAAATTGTTGGGTTTTAGCCATTAGTTGTGCGGTGTGTTCCGCGTAGTGGGCTTCAAGTTTCTTGCTTGCTGTGCGGATTGCACGTTGCACCTTGGGGGACCACCCCTTCCTCTTCTGCGCCTCCTCTGCCACTTGCAGTTCCTCATCAAGGGCTAGCCGGGTTTGTCTGCGATTCTGTTGGAAAGCCGCCCCTTGTGCTATCAGGGCTCCCCTGATCACAGCCTTCATAGCATCCCAATTGTTAGTGGGGGAGGAATCCGCGACCGGGTTTTCCTCAAGGAAGTTTTTGATAGTGGTTGCGATTCTGTCTCTGACCAGCATGTCGTTAAGGATCGGATTGTAGAGTGACCATCTGCGTGTGGGGTTGGCTGTAGAGTTTTGGGTTCGGAGTTCCATAATTATTGGTGCATGGTCTGTTAAGATTCTTAAGCCGTTGGAGACCTCATTAGCATATGTGAGTCTGATGCAAGGTTAAGAGGAGGTCGATCCTTGAAAACGTTCGGTGGACATGGGATAAAAAGGAAAAGTCTCTTTCGGAAGGATGGAGCACCCTCCACGCATCTATCACATCTAGGGTTCTGAACAGACGTAGGAGGCTGAGGGCTAGTGTGAAGTCTCCTGCGGTGGGATTTGTCTTTGGTGGGGTCTGGCACCCCGTTGAAGTCCCCCCCCCCCCCCACCCCCAACACTGTTTGGCCCTCTGTGAATCCCGAGAGGGAGGCGCCCAGCGAGTCGTAGAAGTTAGCCTGGCCCGAGTTGGGGGCATAAACCGATACAAAAGTGAAGAGATCCCCCCCTTAAGAGGCATTTAACCGCCACAAAGCGGCCTTCAGGGAATGAGATGGAGTCCAGGATCTGGGGGTTCAAGTCTTTCCTGAAAAGAATCGCTGTGCCTCCCCTCTTGGTTCCTCCCGAAGCAAAGAATTGGTGAGGAAATAGGCGTGAGCGAGGGTGCCCAAAGTCTGCTGGGAGGAGGTGGGTTTCCTGGAGCATAGCCACTAGGGCCCCATCGTCCTGCAACTTTTGTAATATCGATTTGCGTTTCGAGGGGGAATTCAGCCCGTTGACGTTTAGGGAAAGGCATTGTAATGTCCGATGCTCAAGAACCTGCGTTCCCTCTGTGGATTGCGCCAGTGGGCGGGGGCCGGGGGTTAAACTATCATCCGCCGCCATAGGTGAGGAATAAGTGTAGGTCGCCCTGCTCTTGGGGTTTTAACAGGGGTCCCCAACGGGGAGCCACATTTTTTACTGGCGGGGTGGCAGCATTGTGTATGCGGCCAAACCCCTGGCCAACAGGGCCAGTTGGGTCAGTCGGGTAACTTGGATTTCCAAGGACATGGAGATGGAACGAATCTTGGAATGGGCAGGGGCCGGTGGTGAGGCCCGCCGTGTTGAGGAGCAAGATTAGGGGTTAAGTCGGGCGTGCTGGGTTGGTGCACCAGATGGCTGGGCGCTTAGTCCGTAACTGTGTCCCGGGGCCCCATGGAGGAGCCCCGGAGATGTTCATCGCCTCTTGTTGCTAAGGGAGGCTCTTGACCATGAGGCTCGTCTAGGCCGGAGCCCCGGCCGCCCCCGAGCTCGCCGGGGTGGCCTCCCCAGGGCTGGCCGGGTGCATGATCTTGCTGGCGTCCTCCAGGTGGCTAATCCTTTGCAGGGTGCCGTTATACGGGAATTGCAAGGCTGTTGGGAAGAGCCACCTATATCAAACCTGTCGCTCTTGAAGGAAGATGGCCAGGGGTCGAAGTGCTTTTCTCCTCTGGAGGGTTAGCAGCGAGAGGTCCTGGTAGATCTGGAGAGGCTCGCCCTGAAAAGAGATATCCTCTTTGGAGCGACTGATGGCTGAGATGGCCTCTTTCGTAGAGAAGAAGTGGACCCTGGTGATAACGTCCGGAGGGAGGTCCGAGGCAACCCCACGACGCAGGCGCAGCCTGTAGGTGCGGTCCAGGAATAGTAGGGATTTGTCCAGGTCTGGAAGAAGGGCTTGGAAAAAGTCCCCCACATATTCCTCTAGCTTTTTGTCCGGGACTGAGGATGGGATCCCCCGGATTCGAAGGTTGTTGCGGCGGACCCTATTTTCCAAATCTTCTTGTTTATACTCCAGAATTTCGCACTTGTCCTGCAGGGCTCTCACTGCCTGTTGGATCTCCCCCAACGTGGATGCCTGGTCTTGGAAACGGTCTACAACCTCCCCCAGCCTCTGCTCCACTTCCGTTACTCTGTGGTCAGTTTGATCCAGCCTGGAGGAGAGTTCAGTCATGCATGATCTAAATTCAGCTTTAATATCCGTCATGAAGGCTAGCAGATCCTTCCTGGTAGCCGGGGGGGGTCAACCCCTCCTGGTGGTTCTGTGCTGAGGAGCTGGGGAGGTCGAGTTTCTTCCCTTTATCTGCGGCAGTAAGCATGGTGGCTATGTCCCCTTGTTTGCTAGGACATGATGGTCAGGCTTGAGGCTGCAGATGACACGGGGAGGCCACAGAGAGCGCCCCCATAGAGACGTCGCCCGGGGCCTGGGGACACAGGATCCGGAGGCTGCTGGTGAGGTGCTCTCGGAGAAGAAGGGCAGGCCTTAGGCGATGGAATGGGCCGGGGCGCCCCAGGAATGAGGGAGATGAGGGAAGCGTTGTCCCCAGAATGGCGGGTAAAGCTGAGCTTGGGGCTCAGGCTCCCCCGCCTATCCGAAGGAGTCCGATGGGCCGGAGTGTAGATAGAGTGGGGAGGTGACCCGTGCCCCTTGCGTTGCTGGTGGAGGTCGGGGCAGGGCCCCCGCTTTTTCGACTGTGGCCAGGGAGAGGCAGGTCCTCTGCTCTGTCGTCTGGGGAGCGTGGAACTGGTTGGCTCGGGGACGCAGGATCCGGAGCTGCTGGCGCGGTACTCATGAAGGGCAGGCCCCCAGGAGTTGAAATGGGCCGGGGCGCCCCAGGAGTGAGGGAAGCGATGTCCCCAGAATGGGGGGTGAGGCCGGGCATGGGACGCAGGCACCCCCGCCTGTCCGAAGGTCTCTATGGGAGTCCGGTGGGCTAGAGTGCAGGTGGAGAGGGGAAGTGTTGCTGGCGGAAGTCGGGTCAGGGCCCCCGCTTATTTAAACTGTAGCCGGGGAAAGTCTAGGCCTCTGCTCCGTCGTTCGGGAAGCGTGGAGCTGGTTGGCCTTGTGGAGCCAAGCTGGGTCGATGATGCTGGGGGCCTGGGCGCCCCAGGAGGCGGGGGGCAGGCTGTGTGACTCTGCCAGCCCTCACTGGTCCAGGTCTGACAGAGCTCAGTGGTCCGGGGAGTCGGTGATGCGGGGTGATGACGGGGCTTCCCCCCGCAGGCATTGGAAGCCCAAAGCATGGCCCCGCTTATCGATTGAAGCGGGGGAGAAACAGGCCCCCGCTCTTTTGGCCTGGAGGGGAGGGGTGCTGTCTGGTGGTGTTGAGCTGGCCAGTGTGCACAGAGGGCCCGAGCGCCCCAGGAGGTGGGGAGGAGCAGGCCGTGCGGGCCCCCAAAGCCCCCCCAACCTGGATCCGAGGAGTGGACCGGGGAAGACCTCGGGGACGCCCGGGGTGGCCAGGGGGGGGGCGGCCGAGGTGTGCGCTGCTCTTCTTTATGGGCCAGGAGAGTCCCAGCCCCCCCCCAGCCGGCCGCACCTGTGGGCGCAGGGCCCGCCACGACTCTGCAGCAGCTGATGTTGCCTCACCAGTGAGGGGGCTCCTGGATCCGTGGCGACGGGCAGACGCTCCCGGTCTCTGAAGTGCCGCTGGCGCCGCCGCGAGGTGACAGGACGGCCGCCTCCAGGAGGCTGCCCGACGCGGGAATGATGATGGGGCTCCACCCCCTTAGCTTGGGGCCCAGGCCCGGTTGTCTGCCGCGGGGGAGACCGCAGCCACCACCGCCTAGGGCACGCAGCACACACTGCAGACCCCAGACCCCACTGCAGAAAAATAAATAATAATTCTTCCAAAAGAACATGAGTAATTTGTGGCGCCCCCCGGGCTGCCTCTGGAGACTCATCCGCCATCTTGGAGGCTGGGGCCGGGCCGGTTCTCGCCACCCCGAAGTAGGTTGCTAGGTCCAGCGGGAGCGTTAAGCTCTCAGAGATGAGCTGGAGGTGCCCCAGACGTTGCGCTTGCCCAGGGTGTCAGTATGGCCCCATTCGAAAATCGAAAAGCCGCATTTTTATATAAAACACGGTGGGCCTCGCATGGGTGGACTCAAGGGAGCAGCCACATCGGTGGCACTCCAAGCCACACCCCGTCATTAGGCAATGTTAAATTATGTCAACACGTCAATGGGGACTGTGGAGTGGCGCCGGTGGGCGGAGTCAAGGCATTGCATGCTCCCAGGGCCACTCCCACACACGCCTCTTAATTTAAAGGGGAAGAAGATTTTTTTTCTGGTTCAGTCTCCCATCCCTAGCGAGGGACGCCCATGCCGTATGTAGAAAAGGGGACTATGGACGTAGAGTACGTTAGTCACTACGGTGAGTAACTATTAATTTCTCTTTACTTTTAATATGATTCAGATCCTAAGGCCATGTATCTTCCTAGTTAGTCTCCTTTCACTTTTATAAATTCACAATAGTTCATAATCTCAAGGGCATGGGTCTTCCTTGAGATTATTTAATATTCTACTTGCAGACACACACCTGCCAGGACGTTCATAGTGTCTTTCAAACGCTGCTTGGGATTTTATCAACAGGAAAACATTATCCCACTTCTGGCTTATCCAATCTTGTTTCACATTGTTTTCAATATTCGCTTTTTCATAAAAGGTTTCTTTTCCTCTTTTTCAAGATCATTCCCTCTTCTCTCCTTACCGTTGGCATAGGGGTACAAAAACCCATTGCTTTACAAATACGTTACTTCTTCATTAGCCTCTCTGTGTCTTTCGCCTTATTATGATGAAGCAGTACACTTTTTTGTCAGGCAACCCGGTAAACCATCTGTCTTACCCGGGCTTACTGTTTTCTCCCCGTGATCCCTCACTTTGGATTGCTTCCTTCGGCGTTATTCTCACACTGGCATACGCTTGCAGGCAACCCGGTAACCTGTCTGGGCTTACCGGTTGCTGCTTGCGCCCCTTTCGCTTTGGGTCTTCACAACTTGCTGGTTCAATGTGCGTCTTGGGCAGAGAACCGTCTTCAACTGGGCTTCTCTCTCCCACGTTTGGGCTAGCTTCCACACTGTCTCCTACGACGTGGTTCCCATCAGATTGTTTCTATGTGTCAGACCAGTTGCATCGTCTCCAAAGACTAGACAGTTGCGTTGGTTTATTGGTTTTTAGTCATCTTTATTGGTCCACTGCTCTTTCTTGCCTCAGTTGTTACAAGACCTGGATGACATTGAGGAAGTTGATACTAGTCTTCATTGGGCGTGATCATTACTACTCCCTGCCTCTTCCCAGTTGTTAGTATATTGTTCTTTGTGGGATATTGGGAAGTATTCACAGTAGATCTAGTAAGTGGTTGAGGGAGAGTGCTACAGTATGCCATTGGGGCATGTGGAATAGAGGAAACATCCCTAAAAAAGCATGTGGATGTGATTTCCTCTAACAATGTCATTCCCCCAAGGGCCAATACCCCCTCACCCCAGGTGGTCCACCCTCCTATAGCCACTCCCAGGGTCAGGATTAGGTAGTGCCTGGTGTCCCGTGGCCACATAGGGAGAGGCTACCTCAGGGAAAGGATTGATCACAGTATCAAGAGTATCCTCCAGGCATTATGCTGTAGGAGGATAATCAGATTCTAGCGAAAGGGGCCATAGATCCGTTACACAGCAAGGGTTGGTATTCAACTTCTTTTCTGGTACTGAAGCAGGACGGGAGTCCATGTCCCATCTGAGGCTCTTGAACGTGTCCTTGCTTAAGTACAGGCTTAAGATGGTCGCCCTAGTCCAGATTCTTCAGGCCCTAATCGTGCAGGATTGGATGGTGTCCCTGGATCTCCAGGATGCCTACTTTCATGTACCCATCCACAAGAAGTACCTGAGAATTCCAGTTTGGAACTGTCACTTTCAATTCAAGGTCCTGCCGTTCAACCTTTGTTTGGCACCCAGGCTCTTCACCAAGCTGCTGGCAGTGGTAGCGGGTCACTTCAGGGTAGGGCATCCAAGTTTATTTCTTATTTGGACAGCTGGCTAGTCCAATCTCGCTCCACAGACCAGGCTCTGGCACA
The DNA here is from genome assembly GCF_040938575.1 of Ambystoma mexicanum. Classification (NCBI taxonomy): domain Eukaryota; kingdom Metazoa; phylum Chordata; class Amphibia; order Caudata; family Ambystomatidae; genus Ambystoma; species Ambystoma mexicanum. Next base: position 770,379,651 of record NC_090936.1, read on the forward strand.
ACTGTACCGGACCTGTCGCCTATTGCATAGCTTGGGCTTCTCCCTAACCTTCAGGAAGTCTCAATTTTCCCAGTCCCTCCAATTCGTCAGGGGCGGTCTTGGGCACTTGCTTGGGCAGCACCTTCCCACCCGAGGATTGATTAGTGAACATCTCCAAGTTGGTGCGCATCTTTCAATCGCAGGAAATGCCTCAGATTTTCTGCACTTGATGGGTCTTATGGCCGCCTAGAATCTTGTGGTTCAGAGACCCGAAAACACATGGGGTCGCTACAGTGGCTTCTCAGTAGTCTGTGGTCTCAGTTTCAGAGACGCACCTCCGATCTTCAGGGCTCTGGGAAAGTGTACAGAGACATGGAATGGTGGTCCGAGAGAAACCACCTACTGACATGGGTGCTGTTTCGGCAACCATAGGCCCAACTGAGCTTTTTCACAGGTTTGTCCCTGAAAGGCTGGGGGCCTCACCTACAAGAACCTAAGGTCAGCGACTTCTGGTCTCTGTAGAAAGGGCGAGAACACATCATCGTGCTTGTGTTGAGAGTGATCAGGCTTGCTATGGTTGATTTGCTCTCTTCAGTACGGTGCAAGACTGTGCTGGTCCTGACTGAGCATTTCACTACCTCAACAGACAAGCTGGTGTGGGCTCCTGTCCTCTGTGCAAGGAAGCAATGTGATTGTGGTTCTGGGCTCTGGAGAACATGATTGGTCTTATAGAGACCCATCTGGCGGGGACAGAGAATGTCACGGCAGATGCCTTGAGCAAGCAGACTTCGGCCTTCCCATGAGTGGTGTCTCTGCCTGGATTCCTTCCTCCCACGGATTCTTCATCTTTGTTATCCATCTTCCAGCGCAACTGCTCTTTGGAAAACTTTCCACCGACCAGGGGCATAGCTCAGCGTCGGCTCAGACCGACTCCTCTACTTGCCATATGCCGGACATAATGGGGGTTCAGTTTATATAGATCACTGCTTCTTTGAAGTTTAACGCTTTGAGTTTTCTTTGAAAATGCTGAATCTGAGCAAGTCTTAAGGGTTCAAACCCTGCATCGACTAAGGGCATCAGCTGTCCATTTCAGATCCTCCCCGAATTATTTTACTGCCTCAGTGAGGTAGGATTGTGCATTAGTCGATGCACCTCAAGGCACTTGGGGAACGTGAAGGGAATTGAGAAGAGTAATTTGACCTGTTTGAGGCTGTCTAGCATGGAACGCCACTTCGAATAATGGTTCCCACGGACAAAAGAAGCACCACAAGAAATCCTGGTCTCCACGCGGTTCCTGCAAGCACCATTGTTCTTCCTCATCAAATAAAAGGAGCCAACCCTCCAGGGATTCCTCTGGGGATCAAGCTCCACATGTGCCTTTCCCCACCCAATTTTCTACACTTGAGGAATGGGAGGACTTCACGCTTAGGATGCTTCACGTATTTATCAAGGCCCTGGGGCCAATGGCCCCTTCTTCGGCCATGTCCCTGCCAGTGCTGACTGAGTCCACCACGCTCGGACGAGCTGGTAGAGACAGATATGTCACATGGCTGTGCACCTTCGGACCCAAACAAGCCTAAGGCAGACAAGATCCCCTCTTGTGGCTGCGCCATTACATCTTCGGACTCTCCACAGTGCAGACTATTCCTGTGCTCCTCAAGGGTATGCCCGCTCCCTAGGGATACATTCATGTCTCGCCTAGAAGAACTAATGAGGAGGAAGAGGGCCCCATTCTTTTTGGTATGCAGCCCTTCCAACCGAGGGAAATGAGGGACTTCCCTGGGAAGTTCTATGGTGAACAGATGGACTTAGTGGATCTTGCAGCCGATTTTGCAGGATGCAAGTGGCATGTATACCTCACCATAAGTGAACATGGTCCCGGCTACTTCCCTGGCAAAACCTCACAGAGCTTTTTAGTGCCTTATTGTTAAGTTGGTGGATACCGTGGATCTGTTGGCACACTCACATTGCAAGGTTAAATACAAGCTGACCAACATTCTGGGTAAGAGCCCATTGAAGGAAACCCTTTGCCGTTCAACCAGGCAGTAGAGGCACCGGTCCTAGACTTTCGTATAAACTGGCCTAAATCATGACTGTTCTGGCAAAAAATCTCAGGCCATCTCCCACGGGCCCAAACTTCCTATCGTTCCATGCATCACCAGAGAGCTTGGCTGTGCAGGCTGCCACTGCCAGTCTGAAAACCAACTTCTTTTTTTTTCTTTGCCTCCTGATAAGCAGAGAAAACTGCTGGATGCCTGGAGCAGGAACGTCTTTGGTGCTGCTGGCTTGTGCCTGTGTTGCAACTACACCTCCTGTGCACTGCCCAAGTTCTAATTCCTGCTTTGGTCCATCATATCGAAGGTGGCAGAACACATCCCTGAGGGTGAGATGGGAGATGGTTTTGAGGTTCTGGTCCATGATGGCAAAGAGGGACCTCTTGCCAGATCATTCAATCAGGCCCTGATACGGCAATGTGTAGCCAGTAATGCTCTGCTTCCAACAGGGCAAAATTGTGTATGAATTATCCCAGCCATTGAGTTCTAGTTCTTTCCAAGGCTGGACAGTTCAAAATGTTGTGCTCTGTGTCACATTCTCACTTTTACATAATACACAGCCTTTACCCATTTATGTGCCCAATGATCTAGCATGGCAGATCTCACCACTAGGGAGCAGGTTCAACCTGTATCTTTGGAACTGACCAGCCCAATAACCGTTTGGAAATGTTTCCTAATATTTAGGGATAGTTCCCAGAGGCTTATCAATTGGTGATAGGCTAGTGTAGAGTGTATACTCTCTCATCTTTGTGATTGTTATCCGGTCACATCTGAGCAGGATCTTTTTTGTCTCATTCAGATGGTTTATTAGATTGTTAGTCAACAACTCTATATCGTATTCAGGACTCAATCTGTTGTCTTCCTAAAGTTGGTCAAGGCACTTGCTGTCTTGTTGTTTAGAATGCCTGCCAGATGTTCGTATAGAGAGCCCTTCAGTGGGACCAGCAACCTTCTATACAATGAGAGTTCTCCAATCTAGTAAACGGCTCAATGAAGTTAGGCCCAACTCAAATCTGAGTGCAGCTATGGGTACACAATCTGGTAAGGCCAGGGCGCGCTTCCACACCCAGACTCAACCTCATTGTATGGAAGCGATTGTAATCCATGGTTAAGCTCTGTACTGTATAGTAAGTCAGGTACCACCTTAATTTTGTAAAACTATAGCGGAGGGCACAGAGAAAACCTACAGTATCGAATTCTGATCATCTGCGTAGCAGCTTGGGTCGCTTTAGCCAATAATTGTGCCATGAGAACACCCATGTTGTCAGCTACATCCATTTTAAAACCTAAATAGGTTAAGGTTTGTGTTGGGAATAACTGTTTGTCTCCCACACACCAGCTGTACCCCATTTTACTTTTTTTGTTTCTTATAAATGTAATTATATTGCTTTATTTTTCCATGGATGCATGATTCATTGAACATGGAGTATTCCCTGACAGCATTCAATTGTCTTTGTAGGCCCGCCTGGATCCTATCCATTAGGATAACATTGTCTGCGTACGTTAAGTATGGGACCATTACGCAGGAAATCCTTGGTGGATTAAATGAGGATTTAAAAAGGAATTCTCCCGAACTCTGACAAGTAGAGATTGAATAAGCATGGAGCAAATACGCAGCCCTGACTGGAGCCCCTTATTGCCCGAAAGCTCTGAGTCAGTGCACCTTGCTCATTCACCCGTATTTGTATAAGGGTATGCTCATGTAAGTTAACCAGGATCAATAAGAGGGGACAAGGCATCTGCCAGTCATTTAGCTTGCACCATAAGAAATTGCGATTAATGGAACCAAAGGCCTGCTTGTAATCGATTTAGCCATATAAAGTGGCAAGTTACCTGGTCTTAATGATTCTTCCTTTAGCCAGCCCACAACAAGAGATTTCATTCTGTGCCCAGTCCCTTTCAGAAGCCACTGTGGTACTTCTGGAGGTGGCCTGACTGGGTGACCTAAACTACCGGATCGCGCAAGACCAAAGCTGCGAAACTCTTACGGTCAAGAAGTTAGATAAGGCGATAGGACTAGTCCTAGAAGTTATCTCTCTTTTTGTAAATTGGCACAACAACGGCACTGTACCATGAAATTGCATTTCGCTTTCCACCAGCATTGAGCTAAACAGAATAAACAACATCTTGGACCACATTGCTGATTTGCTTTTAAAATGGCATTCGACAAGCCGTTCAGGCCTGCAGCCCTAGAATTGGAAGACTTCCTGATCAGAGATTCAATGAGCTCTAATGACATGGTCAATTCCCACGAAGTATCTTCCAAAACAAAAGGAATTTCATGTTTAGGCTTCCTGTATACATTCGGGAGGTGTTTCACCCACTCTCCCTCTGTAATGGATTTGAATTTGGTGGTAGCAATTTCTATTGGGTGCTCCGTTTGAGCCCCTTCATTCTTGTTCTTTAAGGTTGCTCATCCTTGAGTTGGGGAGTGAACTCCAGGCATTGTAAGTTAAACCTCCCAACTAGGTTTTCTCCACAGAGAAGGTGACGGTGCGAGTGAGAACTTCTTACCTTCTGAAAGTGGTCTCTGATTTTCATCTCTGAAAAGATCCATCTCCCAGTCTTTTTTCCTCAGCCTCATTCTTGCAAGGCAGAGGAACAATTCCATCGGCTGGACCTGGTGTGGACCCTCAACTACTACTTCCCTCAGAAGATAGAGGCGAGGATGATCAGCTTGTCGTTGGTTATTCTGATGCCTGCACTGGCAGTCCTGGGACCAAACAGACCTTTCAAGGTGGGTCATCCCCTGAATCTCGGAGTACTATGAACTGGCTGGTAAAGATGTACCTGAGGATCTTGGGGGCACATTCCACTAGAGGACTGGCTGCCACCTGAACTCTGAAACAAATATCAAGTATTACTACTTGACAACCCTATGGTGAACTCCTGGCAGGATATACCCTCCAAAAAGCAGATTCACTGAAAAGTTGTGCAAGCTCATCAAAAGATCACTTCGGCTAATACCTCTCCCAGATATTCTTATTGTCATTCAAGTTTTCATTGTCTTCTATATACACTTACATAGTAACAGTAACCCGTAGTGTAAATTGTTTCAATACTTATGAACAAGATAACTTTTTGTTGAAAAAATTGAACAAAAAGCATATGAAACACAATGCATGTTTATTTACAAACACTAAAGTTTTTCCTTCAATCCATGAAGTAAATGGGTTATCTTCAATTCAAATAAACAGGTATTTCATGTTGGGGCCAGTATACAAGAACATTGACCCAGCAGCACATAATATACACAATTTGGTCGTGCATATAGAGGCTTGTGGAATCTGCTTAGATCACATGCTGTGCATAGGCCGACATCTAGTGGAAGCTGCAGAGTTTTTTCTTTTTTTGAAACTCGAAAATGGGCGTCGACACAGGGCGTGCCAGTAATACTATCCCTAGTGTGACGTCCACTGTACCCATGATCCGTCACGCATCTAGGACTCTTAGATGGTTTTTTTCCGCCATACCGGTCGGAAGCATTTCACAGAGTGCCCTGGCCTTAGCCATACTTTTGCTAAAATATTGTTATATTTCCCCATTTCTCCGCCCCAACGTCGAGTCACCGCATCCACACTTGACGCCGGCCCGGAGAAAGAATCGACCGTCGAGAGCTGCACGATGGATTTGGGCCTCGGAAGGCCTCGGCCTGGGCCTCGGAAGGCCTCTGGCGTCGGCCCTGGAAGCAGGGAGAGTGGGGGGTGGACATACTCTACACTCTTTTGGTATATCGGTACATTCTTATATATTCTTACTTATTAGCCCGCTGCCACAAGGTCTGTATGGAGGGTACCCCTTTCCAATTTTGCCCCAAGTGCAACCGCAAGTACCCTTGGGTTGACAGGCACGCCACGTGCAATCTCTGCTTACCGAGGGACCACCCTGAGGCTAACTGCAGAGAGTGTAGTAGGTTCAAACCGAAAACACTCAAGGACCGTTCGATTAAGCGTTGGGCCCACCACGCCAGGCGTCACCAGGCGTCAAGAGGCCATGGCAGCGGACGGCGCCTTCAGCGATGGCAGCAACGCCGTGCTTTCGGACGGCGAGGGCAACGTGGCGTCAATTGACAGCCAAGCGCAAGTCCCCGACCTCGGAAGGTCGTCCAGCAGGGCGGCTATGGGGAAGACCTGCGGCGACACAAGCGCTACCCACAGCACTTCCACAAAACACATGAAGTCCAACCGAGACTCAACGCACGTCGAGTACTCGGAAAGAGGCACATAGAGAACGGTCCGAATCGGTGTCCTCTGGGCGTTCTCGATCTAGATCGCCGCATGACTCCAGGCAACCATCCACTGTTGCCAGAAGTGCCTCGCTCCCCAAGGTAACGGAGGTTCGATCGTCAGAAGACGAAACCGACCTCTATCCCCAGTCCGTACTCCAGGAGTCGGCGTCAACAGGCTGCGCAACGGCTGCTCCCGAGTCCCAACCTCCACTATCCAGAGATAGGGACACTACCCTCGAACCTCGGTGCCAGGCGTCGAAAGGCTCCAGAGGGGCGAAAAAACAGGGTGAACACTCTTCCACACACGGGGACGCGGAAAAACTACAGAGGAAGCAGTCTCAGCCTCCTTCCACACCTCAAAAACATTGTACCCCACATAAACAGATGGACAAGTCTCGGTCTTCTGTTATCTCAAAGACCCCTGTTCAAACCAGTAGGTCTAGTCTAGATAAGACAGGGAAAGGCCTTCAAGAAAGAATCATTCCCAGTTCAAGAGAATGGTCTACTGATGGCATAGACCGAGTCATGTCAAGGATGTCATCATTGGCAGATTTCTATGCCAAAAACCCTGAACACTTTCTCTCTTTTACCCCTGACGGGTCAACTCCCTCAGGCTCCAAGGATCCTATACCCCCAAGCAATGTTCCCTCTAAATATTTTTCTCTATGTGCGCAACTGGTTTGCTGTTGTGCGCACATTATTTTCCATGTGCGCAACTGACTAATGAGGTAAGCCACTTTGTGACCATGAGTATTTAGTGAGCTACTGTCGCAGAAGAGAGTTTGGAAAGGAATTTCCTCTTCCCAGCCACTGCAATTCTTGACAAACCTTACAACACGTTTGCCAAACACAAAGGCTAAAATGAAATGTCATATGTGATTAAACAGAAAACTCATCAACCAGTCCAAGTCTTCAACATCTGCCACAGTACCTTGCAAATGTTTTATGCCACTGGAAAATCACTAATATGTACTACAAAACACAAATATATGTGGCTGTCAAGAAATTCTGATAGAATACATTTGCCAATGAATTAATGGCAATTAAAAGCAATGTGTCAAAAAACATACTGATAGGAGTTCAAGTGCCACTTTAATTAAGTAATTCAAGGGCCAGGAGAACATGCTTCTAATAATGTGTGTAAGGATGATTATTGCATCAGAATAACTGCACCTCAGAATATGATGATAAACAATTCCTGTGCCCTTGCTTACTATCCACATTACGTGTCCTGTGGGTAATGATAAAACCAGCCTTACAGCTAAGAGACATATACACCATCCATTTTTACTCGCCTGATCTCAACTGAAATTCTAAGGGGTAGAACATCTTTTATTAAGCAGAAAGTATACCTATTGGGAAAGCAAATTACTTTTTGACTTCCTGAAAAATCGTTTGATTCCAAGTAGGGAGCAAAATCTGATTAGAGACCTGCTTATACCCCCGACGTAAGAAGTTAAATGACAATGCACATAATAAAGTCTATAGTTTTGCCCATCCTTCCACACCACAGCCTAGATAAAATTAAATAAGTGCCTTACTGAGGTTTATTATAGAGCCCTGCTGAAGAAAGTCACATATATATGCCTTTTAAGTTAATAGCATCAATTCATCAGAGATACAACTGGTTGAGTGCCTTCTTCTATAACTATGGATCCCTCTTCTGTAATTCTTTGTTATCAGTTAAATAAGATGCAGGGGGATGCTAGAGACGATACACACAGGGCACATGGTTATATTGAAAAGCCCTCAGCCACTGATCATAGAAAGAAAAAGAAGGAGCTTTTGTCTAGACGGGTACTAAAATGTCCTATCCTTTGGCAAACAAGCAACACATTTCCTTCAGTGTACTGCCGAAACGTCTGAGTTGGTTTTTCAAATGTGCTGCTTTGTTCATCACCCGCAAGGAGTGATGACCTGCGCTCTTCCACCCATACCCTTCCCCGGCGCTAGCCTCCAATACTAGTTGATAGAGCACTGTAAAAAGTGAGGGATTGTAGCAGTAAACACTCACTGGGATATTTGCAGTCCCACAATACTTTGCAAGCAAGGCATATTTAATGCCTCAACATATTATGCGCATTTTAAGAATGTCATGACTCTGCATGTACGCAATTCTTTTGCAGCGCATACAAGATATCATTGTGTAGGATTACACAGTGCTTCATGAAACCGTTTTTGTATAGCAGCGAGTTACCATAGAATGTGTGAAGGTCTATGCCCAAAGGAACTCTGAACACTTGGAAACGAGGCAGATTGTGTGAAAAGCATTCCCCTGTCTGAATATCCAGTGCCCTGATACTATGGACGAGCCATCCCAGGCATAGTCCCTACCCATAAGTAAATTATATTGCAATGTTGTTCTCCATGTATAGGGTAATGTTAGTAATGCAACAGTAGGAGACAATGAGCATCACATTTGTTTTCTCAAAATCCTTAGAGGGCAAATTCATGCGAGTTTTATAATGTGTTAACTTGCAAGGGGGCCGCTTCAAAACACTTGTGTGACATATGTACAAAGAAGAGGAAGTATGGGATAAGGTTATACATCCAGGTAGCCTGCTTACCTACAGTCAGTATCCGATATTAGAGCAGGTAGTTCGAGAGTATTGTATGGTTGATGCTTTTTGTAATGCACAATGAGTAATAGAAATTCTGGCATGTGAATGTTATTCATATTATTCATATTACAACAAACATAAAACAAGTGGATGTAGGTACACATCTGCTAATCTTTCGCAGAGCCAAGAGAGGAAGAGTCAAGGTTGTCCGGTACCATCTTAATGTGTTCTGGGGCAGAAGTTAGTCATATGGTAAAAATGTGGTAGAATCAAGCTTAGGAGTCATGGGTGGGGAGGGAACATTATGAGGTTAATGTGTACAGGAATAGCTTGGTTAGATACTTCTGTTCATGGAGCCAGTTTTTCATATTCGTTTTTAACCTCTTATGTGTGTATTTTGCTGTTAGGGATTTTGGGTGTTTACAGTCTCTCTTGCATAGTAGTGTAATGCAAATGAGCAGAATATCAAGACTAGTTGCTTATTTTAAGAGAAAGAAAATTTCAAGTAATTGCTGTGACTTGTGCCTTATTAAATGTTTTCTTAATAGGTGAAAATTGTCTGTGTGCGCTGCTAAAAATCTTCTGAGCGGCACCCAAAAGGAAGCTGGGCAAGCGCACATGCGCACAGCTTAGAGGGAACACTGCAAGAAGTCCCGGGTTGAAGCTCCTACTTCAGACCCCTTCAATATACTGCCCTATTCTCAATATCAGGGAGATCCATCCCTTTATGAGGATCCAGATTTGGGCATGTTGGAAGAACAAACTGGGACGGGCTACTATGGGGGGGGGCTACTATGGGGATGACGAGGACCAGGAGGAGGAGGACAACCCAGAAACCTACAGGCTAGATTCCCCGGTAGATAAGGAACCCCCGGTTATCGACTCCCCTGTCGATAACCAGCCTCTCTTGAATGAAGTGCTGTCCAGAGCGGCAGAACACTTCCACATTGACACCGAGGGTGCTCAGGAAGAGAGGGACTTTGCAGAGGAGTTAGTGGGAGAAAGGAGACCTGTTGCCCAGGCCATCCCTATCCTTAAGTCAATACAAAGGAGGATAGACCCTTCCCTTGTTAATCCCTATCTCACTATGGCGGTAAACCCCAGAGTTGAGAAGCTTTTCAGGGCATTACAAACAGACCCACTGTACATAAGAGGGCATCTAAAACCGGAGTCCCTGGTAGTTACAAACACCCGTAAGAGGGCGGGAACACCCTTGTCATCGTCGGAAGCTCCTCCCGACAAGGAGAGCAAGATGATGTATGGCTTGGGCAGGAAAGTAGCCTCCACTTTTGCCTACCAGGCAAGGATTGCCAACTCCACCACCCTGCTGGCGAGTTACAACTGCCACTAGTGGGAAGAAGTCGCGGCACTCATAGATTCCGCCCCAGAACCCTTAAAAAGCCAATTGGCATGAGTTTCGGCGGAAGGAAGAGCCGTGTCCGGTTGCACATTAAAAGCAACCTTTGGATAACGCCGGCAGATTGATAGCAGAAGGTACTGTTATCAAAAGGCATGCTTGGTTGCGACAGTCTGGGTTCAAAGCCGAAACCCAGGCTTCATTGATAGACAAACCGGTGGAGCCGGAGCTATTGTTTGGAAAGGAGGTCAAGGACGTGCTGAATAATGCCACGGACGAGTATGAGACACTCAAATCCCTAGGCCAGCTAACCAATAAACCCCCAAACCAGAGAGGGAATGGCAATTTTCGTCACCCACGCGGACAAAATTCCCAGAGAGGGTCTAACTATTCCCAGGGGCAGGGTACACAATGGAACAACAACAACAGCCAGCAGTCTACCCAGGGTTATGGCAGGGGTAATAAGAGAGGGCATGGTAAGGGTAGAGGCAGCCCCAGTAGAGGCGGCAGCACGCCTCCACCAAAACAGTGATGTTCCGTTCAGGGTCCCTTCTCGCGCATCCCCAGTAGGGGGACGCATTTACAACTTCACCCAAGCTTGGGAAGGGATCACATCAGACAGATGGGTGCTGTCCACAGTGTCCGCAGGATACTGCATAGAACTGTTAGAGCGTCTCCAAAACCACCCTCCACGACAAAGAATACATTCTTTGGACCACCAGAAGATCCTCCTCGAGGAGATTGTCAATCTTCTAGCAAAGACTGCGATAGAACTCGTCCCGGGACACCAGGTAAACAAGGGTATTTATTCAACTTACTTCCTTGTGCCAAAAAAATATTTGACAATGTGCCCAGTATTGGATTTACGGCCTGCAAACAAGTATGTCAAGCCCCAAAAATTTCGCATGACTACTCTCCAAGAGGTAATCCCCCTCCTAAAAAAGGGGGATTACATGGCAACATTGGACATGAAAGATGCCTATTTTCATATTTACATGTTCCCAGCACACAAAGTACTTGCGCTTCAAGGTGGACAGTCGGCACTACCAGTTCAAGGTACTGCCCTTTAGGATAGCCGAGGCTCCAAGGGTATTCACCAAGGTACTGGCGGTGGCGGCAGCACACCTACGCAGGGAGGCAATCCCGGTGTACCCTTACCTGGACGACTGGCTCATCACGGGGGAGACCCCAGTAATTTGCAGAACAAACATTCAAAGGACGATCGACCTCCTCTTCGAATTAGGCTTCTCAATAAACAAAAATAAGTCAAGTCTGGTGCCAAGCACCTCCAAACAGTTCCTAGGAGCTATCCGAGACACGCAAGAGGGGTTGACCTTTCCATCAGAGGAAAGAATTTGGAATATACTGCTGCAAATTCCGCAATATCAGGCCAGTAACCAGATAATGGTACGCAAAGCAATGCGTTTGCTGGGCATGGCGTCATTTATTTACCTAGTCCCCCACGCACGCCTGCGCATGCGTCCCATGCAAGAATGGTTGGCGAAACAGTGGTCTCAGGCAAGTGGTCAGTGGGACAATCTAGTGGTCGTTTCGCCAACACTGGTACAAAGCCTTCACTGGTGGACAAGAGAAAATCTGTGCAAGGGGAAACCCTTTTACGATCCCAAGATACAGGCTGTAGTCACAACCGATGCATGCCTGACAGGGTGGGGAGCTCACCACCTCCACCACACAGCTCAGGGTCTCTGGTCTCACTCAGTGGCCAAGAATCACATCAACCTGTTAGAGCTTCTGACAGTTTTCAGAGCGCTTCAAGCGTTCGAGCCCTACCTGCTGAATCTGTCAGTGCAGATCCGGACGGACAGCACCACAGCCATGTTTTACCTAAACAAGCAAGGAGGGACTCGTTCGCCAAATCTGTCCAAGCTTGCCCAGAAAATTTGGATATGGGCACTCAGACGGAAGATCTTCCTGTCATCTCAACATGTTCCAGGGGATCTCAATTCTCTGGCGGATGCTTTGAGCAGAGATCCCCTCCCAGAGGAACACGAATGCTGTCTACACAGAGAATTCGTAGAAGATATCTTCTCTCAGTGGGGTTTCCCCACTACAGACTTATTCGCCACAAGCGAAAACAAACAATGCCCAGGATTTGCATCCAGGTTCCCCCAGCCAGACTCCCAAGGGAACGCCCTGTGGATGAACTGGTCAGGGATGTTTGCGTACGCTTTTCCACCAACTCCTCATCAGGAAGGTAGTGTACAAGATGAACAAGGAATCAATGACGCTCATCCTAGTTGCTCCCATGTGGGCAAGACAACCATGGTTTCCACACCTACGCAGGATGGCGGTGTGCGAGCCCATCAAACTCCCAGCCTGGTACAACCTACTGTCCCAGCAACAAGGTCAAACAGTGCACCAGCAACCCAATTCAATGAACCTGGCAGCATGGCTCCTGAGGTCATAGAGTTTGGACATCTCAATTTACCACAGAGGTGTATGGACATCCTAAAAGAATCCAGGAAACCAAACACAAGGCACTGTTACTTTGACAAGTGGAAGAGATTTGTTATTTGGTGCCAGAATAAACAAATCAACCCGTTTGATTGCACTCCTTCCAACATTGTAACATACATGCTCCACCTGCTGGATGCAGGATTGGTTTTTAACTCTCTGAAAGTACACCTGGCTGCCCTCTCGGCTTACACCACATCCCATAACAAGGTGTCGTGGTGGAAAGTACCAGTAGTTAAAGCCTTCATGGAAGGAGTAAAGAGACTTCACCCTCCTATTTCTAACCCACCGCCAGGATGGTACCTTAATGTGGTGCTAGCTAAGCTCATGGGCCCCCCTTTCGAACCCATGCATAAAAGTAGTCTCAAACACCTGACTTATAAAACTGCCTTCTTAGTAGCCATTACCTCTATAAGAAGGGTCAGTGAAATTCAGGCTCTGTCAGTGCAGGATCCTTTCTTTACTATCCACAAAGACAAACTGGTTTTACGCAAACACCCTAGGTTCTCACTTAAATTTATATCTAAATTCCATGTAAACCAGTCCATCGAGCTTCCGGCTTTCTTCCAGAACCCGCAAAGCTCGGCTGAGGTGAAACTACACACCCTAGATGTGCGTAGGGCGGTCCTCTACTATGTAAACAAAACCAGACCGCTAAGGAAAACAGATCAACTGTTTGTCTCCGTAGCTACAGGCAGAGAGGGAGATCGCGTCTCTAAAGGCGCTATCTCGAAGTGGATTATCAACTGTATACAGCTGTGTTACTCTCTTTCTGAAAAAACTCTGCCTTTTACGCCAAGAGCCCACTCTACTAGAGGCATTGGGGCGACTCTGGCTTTCATTGCAAATGTTCCCCTCGACACCATTTGCAAAGCAGCTACTTGGAGCTCTATTCACACTTTTACTCAGCATTACTGCATTGACACTCATTCCAAGACAGATACACAAGTGGGACAAGCGGTTCTGAGACACCTGTTTGCTCATGACTCTTCTCACATCCCACCTCCTTCTTCTGGTACTGCTCGCTAATCTATGCACAGCATGTGATCTAAGCAGATTCCACAAGCCTCAGAAGGGATACATTACTCACCGTAATCGTATTTCTGATGCTTGTATCTGCTTAGATTCACATGCGACCCACCCTTCCTCCCCTCCGCGAGAAGGCGCATGATTGCTGGTAGTCTTACCTTTCTGTCTATCTGCTTGGATTATCTGTACTCACGCTACTCCTCATGCCAGGAAAAAAAACAAAATACAATCTGAGGATCCTAGACGCGTGAGGGATCTTGGGTACAGTGGACGTCACACTAGGGATAGTATTACTGGCACGCCTGTGTCGACGCCCATTTTCGAGTTTCCAAAAACAAACTGTAATACTCCGCAGCTTCCACTAGATGTCGGCCTATGCACAGCATGTGAATCTAAGCAGATACAAGCATCAGAAATACGATTACGGTGAGTAATGTATCCCATATATATATACTAAACACATAAATTAGTAGTTCATGATCATCAAAAATACACTTCTTTCAGAAGAATTTCTAATGCTGACGCGTTTTCGGACTTAACACTTCCAGCCCTGAAGATGGATTTTGCTATATTCCATATCTTGAGTGGAGCGTGATGCATCGGCTCACATGGTGCCCCCATGAGACTAGTCCGCACAACGTTGAGGTCCCACGCCGCACAGGCGCCTTCACCGGCGGGAATAAACAGAACAGTCCTTTAATGAACTCCTTCACTAGACGGTGCGACCAAAGAGAAGACTGTCTCTGAGACCTGGTGTAGTGGGAAATAGCCATCAGATGCACCTTGATGGCGGCGCGTGCGCCAGTCCCGACTTAGCCAATGAAATAAAGGAGGGGGTGGGGGGGGCCGTGACCCTTGGAGGGTTTATCTTCTGAGACTGGAACCAAGTCACGTAACGCTTCAGTAAAAAACGAACTGGCCTTTGCGAGGACCTCCCTGCAGTCCGCAGGCAGCGCGTAACCCCCAAACTCTAATGCTGCAGGAGCCAGGCCTTCAGGTTCAGCCATCCTGGGTCGTGGTGCAGGATTGACCCTCCTTCCCTGGCAAGAAGATCCATGACCACTGGTAGCTTGACTGGAGGGGACGCTGACATGCTGAGAAGGTCCGGGTACCAGATTTGCCCTGGCCATGCCGGTGCGACGAGGATCATCCGGTACCGGCACTGTCTGAGTTCACTGATGACTCGTAGTAGCAGCAGCAGCGGCAATGGGGAGGGGGGACGCGTACAGGAACAGGAGAATGCATCCCCCATGCTCCCCGGCTGGGAAAACCTGCTGGCGAACCTCTGGCACTTGGTGTTCGTCACCGTCACAAAAAGATCGATCTGGGGACTGCCCCTCCTGAGGAAGAGGTTGTCCACTTGATCCTGACGAAGCTCCTACTCGTGGCAAGAGCGCAGCTCCCTGCTGAGGGAGTCGGCGACTGTGTTTTTGACTCCCGCCATGTGGAAAGGAATGAGGAACATCCCCTGGGCGACGGCCCAGTGCCACAACTCCTGAGCATCTCTGGAGAGCACCGGGCAACTGGTGGCCCCCTGTTTGCGGATGTAAAACATTGTGGTGGTATTACCTGTGAAGACCCTTGCCACCTTGCCCTTGATGGACTGAAGAAATGACTAGAGGGCCCAAAACACAGCCCGTAGTTCCAGGATGTTGATGTGCAGAGCCTTCTCCGGCAGTCATATGCCTCTGGCATGAAGACATTCGTGTGCGCTCCCCACCCCTCCAGGGAAGCTTCTGTCGTGACCGTCTCCTGGTATGGAGGGCTCTGGAAGTGACCCCCTTAATCCCTCTAATTACAGACCCATTGTCTTAATAGATTCCATCAGCAAGATCTTTGCACTCTGGCTACTTGGAGATCTAAATTCTGTCATTTTCCACTCTTCGACTTTCTCTAGATCACAAGCATGTTTCAGAAAGAACATTGGGACTGCTTTCAATGCTACTGTTCTGGCTCATTTACTCCACGACGTCAAAGTCCAGGGCAGGGGACCGGAATATATATGGCGTCCCTCGACATGACAAGTGCGTTTGACTGTGTCATTCGATCTACGCTGTGAACGAAACTGCATAATGTTAACATTCCTCCGAAATTGGTGCAGCTTTTGGCACTATTACATAAGAACAACAGCATAAAAGTGCACCTTACCCGAGAGGGCTCTGTATCTATAACAATTTCTACAGCCGTTAGCCTAAAATAAGGATGTATTTTAGCACTCACTCTTTTCAATGTATACGTAAGCGATATAGATGCTTTGTGGAAGCCTTCTAATATATCTTCAGCTAGGTTAGGCCACCTCAGGTTACACTACTTGGAATTTGCCTTTTTTTTTGTTGACAGATCAATAGGCCACCAACAAAAATTGCACTTGTTTTCTACCTATGCTTACTCTAATAACTTACAGGCCAACTGGGCTAAATCAAAGATAGTTATTTTTTTGAGTTGTTCTAAGCCAAAAACCATGTTTTGATACTGGGTTCGGAGAGATTGGATTGGATCTCGAATTTAAGGTGCTCTGGGTACAATTTGTCTGATACTGCTTTGGTTGTTGCGTGGAAGGACATTTTAAAAGACAAACCTCGACCACTTACTTCTCATATGACATGTTTTTTCTCCAGCATTGGGGTCTGGCATGGATTCACATGCTCATGAATATTCCCCGTCGTCAGGCTGGGAATCTTCAGTAAAAGAAGAGTTTCACTTTGGAACAGTTTCTCTCCTAAAACAATCACTGGTCCCTAGGCCATACTGCTCCCATCCAATTACAGTCCTCTCCCGTAGGTCCGCCCCTGGTGGCCGTCTTCAGATTTTTACTGCACGCTTCAGTGTTGGGAGTCCTCGTTGCTCACTGAGCGAATTCCATGTTTTTGAAATGTTTTGTCCAAAATAGACTTTTGACCGATTTCTGCTTGATCCTCTTCGATGAAGGACAGAGACTGGCAGCGGGGATCGGCTACCGTCAAAGGTCTTCATCCACCGTTGGATCGTCATCGAAGTTTACAGAAGACTCGGCCTTGGGTCTACGTCTTCCATTTCAGCCATGACCGAAGAGAAGAATGAAAGTTGAAGCTTCTTCAAATTCTGCACGAAGTGTGGATTAAGAAAGGTTTTTGTGGAAGATCGGCATCATAAATGTTTATATTGGCTGCATCCGGACCACGATGAGGAGGGGTGTGAAGTGTGCAGAGGTTTGTCGAAGAAAACCAAAAAAGACCACTGCAGCAGACTGTCAGCGCGGCTCAAGACGAGCAAGGCCACGGACTCAGCCACGGGGCAGTGTCCAGCCTCATCTAAGTACGGCCAGTCCTAGGCGTGTACTCCTTCCGGAGGAGGTTGAGATCCTTTGAGGACGCCCCGCTCGTCGGGGTCCAAGAGAAGTCCAATATCTGCGTCGCTCGCACCGCTGAGATTGCCATGGATGCGGGTCCTGAGTTTGACAGAAGGCGATCGCAGTTGCCCTCCAAGGTAAGCCTACAGACGAAGGGGGCCTCTTAAAAGAGAAAGTCCCGAACCCTGCCCAAACACTGTGTGTCCACGGATAAACTGACTAGGAATATGTCCAGAGAGGACTCGTCGAACCTTGCAGCATGCCAGGTCAACAGATTCAACGATGGCACCATTGACGAAAGCAGCGACAAGCACATAGTCGACAAAGTTAATGACATCCACGTGATGGTGTTTAAGGAGAGTGGTGCCGCGAAGAAGTGTTGACTGCTTCAAGGGTGTCCTTACCCCTGAGGCGAGATACGGCTGCAGAGGCAGCGAAGCGGACGGCCACTCCGGGGTCAGGGAAAAATCCAGCAGCTGCACAGGCCCAGCAACCTCCTGAGAAGGAGAGGGACAGTCCCCCCCGCAGTGGACCTTCCTTGGTATGTGGACCAGCGTGTTGTCCGGACAGGCCCGGAGCAGATCTATTAGAGTACCGACGAGGACAATGAGCATGAAGCGTCCCATGTTCTCAAGAGGAGGTGCGTCACCGCTGGCTCAGTTCACCCCTAGACCTAGGGACGCGTCACTGGACATTCTAACAAACCTGCACACACTGGTCACTGAAATCCAGCAGAGGATGTCTCCAGGACCTATGCCTTCCCGGGACACGCAAGCGCCTCTGATGCGAAGCTTGCCCCAGCGAAAGAGGCCAAAGGCGGCACTGGCTCTCACCATCATCCGACGACTCCAACACCACCTCGTCATTAAAAGACCCCACCCGGAGCCCCAGTCCCACACACGGTAACAGCTACCACGGCTATTGGCACCGACGAGGACGACTTCATTGTGGCAGATGGTGAAACCCTGCACACGGACGAGCCCCATAGGGCCTCCCCACCCGACGAAGTGGGATCCGTTCATTCCATCATTTCAAGGGCCTCTGAACTGTTTCAGTTAGTCCCTGAGGAGACCAAGAAAGGTGGCTTCCTGTACCAACAGCACGAGTCGAGAAGAAAGACCATGTCTGTTCCCTTCCCAGACGACATCTGGAAGGAAGGCCTGACTTTAATGAGAAACCAGATTATGGCCCTGACGAAGTGGGACAGGTTGGAGAAGTACAGGATTTCAGATTCAGCCCTCTGGTGCTTAAGATCTCAGCCCTCAACCAATTTGGTGGTCTGCGCCGCAGCCAGGAAGCACTCAGAAAACCCATCATCGGCAGCCATGGTACCTCCTGACCAGGAGGTGGGAAGAAGTTTAATGCAATGGGCAAGAGGATAATTTATGCAGCAGCCTCTACCATCAAGGCAGCTAACGCCCTAGCAATTTTTCCCGATACGACCGTGAACTATGGTTCAAGTTGGGTCCCATTCTGGACTTCCTGTGTGAAGACAAGAAGGTCGAGGCACTAGAACTCTTTCAGGAAGAGGTGGCCTCGGATCATGCCATCACATTGGCAGTGGACACAGGTTTCCGCTAGATGGGGAGTGGGATGTCCCTGCGTCGTCAACGTTGGTTGAAGGCAACAAACCTCCGCCAGAACACTCAGACTAAGGTGCTGGATATTCCATTCGACGGGGAGAACCTCTTCGGAAAGGCAGTCGACGAGTCTTTGCACGCAATAAAGACCGACACAGGCGGCATGCTCCCTGGGAACTGTTGGACAGCGGCACACCTTGGAGTTCTAATACAGGTGTTCCCATATTACACTGATTTAGTGACAAGAACAACATGGACCACAACTTGACTGTTTTTTCTTTTAGCGAGGATTCCCAGCCTGACGGGGAATATTCATGAGCATGTGAATCCATGCCAGACCCATCCTGGAGAACAACAGTTACAGGTAAGCAACTTAAACCTTCTTCAGAGTCTGCAAATTCTCTATTTTACTGATTCTACCATAGAATTTAATGAAGATTGAGCCAGGGATGTCTAGATAGGTCCCTTATTGATCTAGGTAGTATTTTATTCAGGGGAAACTGTGGTAAGAGATGTTGTTTTTTTCTCTAACCATTCCTAATTCGATTATTTGTCACAAGCTGAGCTTAATTTCGTTACAGGCTCTGTTTTCGTGGCGACAATTATCGAATTATGCTACGTTTATCCAGCCTCTAGACAACTCGCGCTACTCCAATTTAAGCGAAATGCTAAAGGACGTATCAATTTCTTTTATTAATTTACACAAGGAGAAGATGCAAGACCCTTTGAAGGAGATGGTATCCTCTGAAAAAGAACTAATTAACTGACCAGGGGGGTACTAAATTCAAATCTTTAGATATGATTGGATGGTGACTATTGATTCCATCAACACCTACTCTTCATACACAGAATATGCATGATTTCCACGGAAAAGAGAATGTCTGCCATTGTATTTAATCTGTTTCCCGTGCAATAAGTTAAGGGCCCTTTGTATGCGTTTGACTGAACCAGTTGGCCACGAGAGGACGGACTAAGCACTGGGATTCTAACCCTGCACTAGACACTTTAACAAGCTGCTCTTGCACAAGAATAGACTCTCAGGAAAATCTCTGCCACTTGGTTATGGACTGTCCATTTTTTGTTTCTTCTAGAGTGCAGTGCTTTGTGAAAGATCAGGAATGTTCTAATTAAGCAATATGACCCGAGCGGCGGGGGCATTACCGACTCAGATAATGCCCCGGGGCCCATAGTTATAGGCCCGAGCGAAGCGACTTTGCCTTAGGCAGTGTGCACAGTACCCGCCACGCTGGACTCTTTTGACCACAACTGCTCGATTCCAGCATTGGACAAGCTCCACCTCAGTTCAATGTAGCTCTGCCCACGGACATTGCGACCTTGGCTGTTACAAGATTCTCAATAAGTTATACGATGAAAGAAATAGATTTTCCACTTTTATTATAAAAATATGTACAGAATAAGTCAATTGCAGTTCCACGTCTAGGGGTTGTCCCTCTATCCGTTTCCTCATCTTTGGAGGAGGCTCCTACCTCCCTAGCCCAGGCTCCCTACTCAAACAGGTTGGGTGACACAAAAGATGCTATAGCCAGATGACCCCTACTGTCTAGACTTGCCCTATTATAGGTAGGCCTTGAGGCCGAAGCCTTACCTAACTTCCTTTGGGACTTTCTAGGTGACCTAGTATAGTAGTCTCATTGCCCTGGCTGGCACTCTTCGTCAGGATGACAATCTCTCAACCTGGTCTTCACTCAAGCCCGTTTCCTCTCACTCCCTCCTGTCCATACTCTCCAGCTTTAACCTCTTACCACTCCTCTCCATACTCAGCTGCCTCATCCCACTCCTCTCCATACTCAGCTACCGCTACTATCATTCACCCTCCTGATTTCTCTTCTTTCGCTTACTCCTGCGCTCAAATCAGTCCCTCTCTGCCCCCAAAATTAACTTCAATTGCTCGCCGATTAATTCCAGGCTTAAAACAAAAATTGCTAACGATCTCTCAATGCCAACACCTTAACTTCACTCTCTCCAAACATGCCAAAGGTCTCCTCCAATTCTTCCATTCGTCTCTGATCTCTTGCCTTTACTCCAACCTCACCCAAACATTGTAGACTGGCTGTGCTAACCTATTATATCCCCCTGGAAGCTGTGCTCCGCTCCCATTGGCTACCAGAGTCAGCTGCTTCCCATTCCCAATATTTCTCAACTTATCTCCACTACCCTCCTCCTCATAAGGGAGCCTCTGTTTTCCCTATTCCCAAGCAGTCTCTTCCCAGTTCTGTTGCCCCTCTGCTCCACTGTAGCCAATCTGTTTTTTTTGGAGTGGGTGTTTGGTCTCACATTTGGCTCCTGAATTTGGAAACCCAGTCCATTCCCATTTGGTAAATCAGTCTGGTCGTCTTGTTCTAGGCTGGGCCCAGGTGCATTAGGGTACTTGTAGTCTTGGTTCTTGTTCTTCCCTGGATGTTTCTAAGTATGGGAACCACCTGAAAGATTAGAGCGGAAGGACTGGCCACGACAGAGGCTGAAAGGTGTTGGGTCAGAGAATGAGGCACCAATGCACTTATATAGCTTTGTGCATACTGGTGGGCTGGGGACCTTGTCCCTGCTCCGTTACCCCAAACCGCTTCTGGGGTCCTTGGCCTCCCTTTCAGGTCAAACCCATGAGCCTGTCGCATAGCTCTCTGGTGAGTGATGGGGAAAGGAAGCTGCACACCAGAGGTTGCAGTCAGGCATGGACACAGCTGATTGTGTGGAACATATTATAGGCACCGTTTAGTCCTGAGAAGACATTAGTGGATGGGAACCTCTGGTTTCACACATGATGTCCAGTCGATTGTTGGATGGCAGGAATAACCTTTTTGGGGCTAAGGCTGATGAATCCCTACAGAAATGTCCAGCCAAGCCCTTGAAATTACTGTGCATCAGCCATCAACCCTTACTTCAAGGGGTCGTACCTTTCAATCCTCCATCTCCTTTGCCCATCATGGATGTAACCAGGCTCTCTTAGGTAAACAGCTACAGATCCATCTTCCCCACGAAGGTAGAGGCTGAGGAGCCCAGAGAGGTGGCTTTACAACCTCTTCTGTACCTACCTCATCCCCCAGTGTTAAACCACTGTAAATTGGACTTCAACAATTTCATTCCAGTGAAAGTGAGTCTGCCCCAATTCATTGAGGAGTTGTGCTGTACCGCTGATGCTTGAGCCTTACAGGTTGTGACTCTGGTTTACTGCCTCCCATTTTTTCAATACCACCCTTCTTCAGGCCCATCGCTGCAAGGGAAGGGCTGCTACTCCCTTTACTTTATGGTGAAAGAATGTGGGGTTGGGTCCCATCATGGATTTGAGGCCTTTGACCTGCAGGAGAGGCTGGTGTCCCTGGATCTTCATGACACTTACCTCCAGGTTCATGTTTGGAAACATCCTCCACCTGTTCTGAGTTCTGTTGTTTAGTGAAAACCCTGGGTGTCGAGAAAACCAAAGTCCTGGTGGCTTGTCTCCGGAGGTAGAAGGTTCATGTCTTCCCCCTAACGGAACTATTGGTGCATTTAAATCCACACCAGGACCTGGTGTTGGCACATTTGTCCCGCACATGCTTAAGCATAGTTTTGGGCTTCTACCTGAACTTTAAGTGACGCTTTTAGCCAGCCTAGTCCCTCCCTTTCATATGAGTGGTCATTGACACCTGTCTCGGCAGGGCTTTCCCTCACGAAGATCGGGTACTGAATGTCCAAGTCTTTCCGTCCCAGAGACTAGTTCTGACCTCTGCCTTTCTGCCCTTCTAAGCTGCATCCATCCTGGTTTTGCTGGAGGCCGTATTGCGCATGAGGTGGCTCTAGTGGCTTCTTTGGCGTCAGTGGCCCCAGTTCCAGGGCGAGATGTGAAACTTGTTACAGGTTTCTGATGCCGTGTCCCGAGATTTCCTGTGGTGGGCCCTGTGAGACAATATGCTGAGGGACATTGCTTCTCCAACCCCGGCCCCAACTGACAGTGATCAAGGATGCCTCAGTGAAAGGCTGGGGTACTCGCATGCAAGATATTACAATTCCCCGCCTCTGATCCCTCATGGAAGCTCGAGAACCCTTGAGTTTTCAGAAGTTGTGGGTTCTCCGTCTGGCCCGATTGCCTTCCTCCCCTCTGTGCGAAGAAAATGTTTGTCAGACCTGATGGAAAACTCAGTGGACATGCTCTGCCTTAATCAGTGAGGTGTGGGGTTGTTTGCTCTGTGCAAAGCAATTCGACTGTGATTCTGGTCTCTGGAGCATCAATTGTCTCTTATAGAGGCCCATCTTGCGGGACAGAGAACATCATTGCAGATGCTCTCAGCAGACAGACTTTGGCCGCCAAGGAGGGAGTGCTCTGATAGAAAGTTCTGGAGGAGATCTTTCCTTTCTAGGGGCACTCATCAAATGGTCCTGTTCACTTCCAGTGTGAACCAGAAGTGCAAATTGTTCTGCTACAGGGAATTTTCCTTTTAACGCCCTCTGTGGCATGCATTGTTTGGCAAATAGAACTTTCAAACTCTTTTGAACATTCCTGCTGATCACCGTCATTCTGCTTTGTCTCAGGAGACTCCAAAGGTTTGGGTCCACGCTCATTCTGATTGCTTCTGACTGGGCCCAGAGGGCATGCTACTAGGAGCTCCTGGACATGTCCATCTGCCCTGCCTATCTGGTCAGTAACCTATTCGGACAGACCGGTCCTCCCATGTGAGCCCCAGCAATCCTAACTTTCATGGTGTTGAGACTACGGTTTAAGGTTTGGGGCTCATTGGATGACATCCTGGATGTACTCCTTTCTCCTCGGGAGGCCTGCCACCAAGTTTATCTATGCCTGCATGTGGTGTCCTGTCCAACTTCTTTGCAAGATTATTTGATTACTTTGGCCCGATTGGGCCTATAGATTGGCTCTGTGAAAGGGAGGCCAAAAGGTCCCCTGTGCAGGGATCGTTCTTCACCATCCCTAATGTGATGCAATTTTTGCAGGATTTAGGTAACCAGTTTGTTGTTCCTGCAAGAGATTTCAGTTTAGATGTGACTTTTTTTATGGAATCCACGTTTGAGCCACTGCATTCATGATCTTTAAAACTGCTCACCCTTTAGGTGATTTTCCTAGTGGCCAACACTTCCCTGAGATGGTGGAGTGAGCTCAAACTCTGCTTAACCTCCTTACTGGGTATTCTCCAAGAGGAAAGTGACTTGCAGAGTGAGAACATCCTTTGGTAACACGGTTGTCTCGGAATGGCATCTCTGTGAAGATCCTAGTTCCTGTGCTTTTATTTTCTCCACTTCATCCCTCTAAGTTGGAGGACAGGTTTCACCCAGTATGGACCCTCACCTACTATGTCTTTAGGGTGAAGGTCACCAGGAAAGATGACCAGCTTTTTGTGGTTGCGCTGGTGGCTGTCCTGGCAGGACTGTTACTAAGCAGAGCTTGTCCAGGCAGATCATTCTCTGCATCTCTGAATGTTACGATCTGGCTGGAAATATGCGCCTGTTGCGCTCAGCGCTCATTTAATCAGAGGCCTAGCTTCCGCCTCTGCCCTGCAGATAGGAGGCACCCTGCTTTGTACAATTGTCAAGCGGGTATGTGGACTTTGCTGCCAACGTTTGCCAAACATTTCTTCCTGGATTCATTGTCAAGATGCTCACTTTGGCTGAGTAGTCCTTCAGAATGTTGCTCCCCCTCCAAATTTCTGTACTGATTCCAGAGTCTTGGAGGAGGAATCTGGGAGGAAGGAATCCATTAGAAGAACAAATTACTTGGCTCCAGTAATGTTCTTTCTGATGGACTAGTCCTTCCTCCCACAGATTCTTTATCGCCCTCCCAAACCGCCTCTCTTGGTGGGTAGCTCGAAAACCTCATCTGTTCTTCTGTCCCTCAGATGCTGAACGATGGAGAAAAAGTGCGAATTTATGTCATTGGGCCTGGCAACTCAATATATACTGTCCATTCCATTTGGCATCTGGGAATCCGACGGCGCTGGGTGGAGCCACACTTCACCTAGTACTAGCTGAAAATGTTGCTCAAGATAGCTGGTGCGTCTAAAGGAATCTGTTGGAGGAAGGGCTAAACCATCAAAATGAACACAACCAGAAGTAAGTAATTTGTTCTTAACCCTATAGTGGTGCACTTGCAAAACATGCTTCCTACCCGGTCTCTCTCCCCGAGAGTATGTCTTTGCTACTGATGGAGTTCTAATTTGCTTTTAAACATTCATTTTGGGGAATTCAGGAATCATGAATTAAATCCAAGTTTTAAATGGATATGTTTTTACCCCTTAATTGTTCTTTGGATCTTCTTTTTGTTGAAATTGTCACAATAAATTGGTAGATTTGTAATGCTATAATGTACCAAAGATGTAATTGTGGCTACAGATTTGTGTAACAGCCATCTGTGTGTCAAAGCGCAAGGGCTGCGGCACAGACCCAGCAGGCACTGAGCACAGTTGTGAATGGCGTCTTTTGTAATTCACGCTGGAAAATAAAGCTTCCAGTCCAAGTTCTTGTGGTGCAGGAAGTTCATGAGTCCAGTGAAAATTCCCTGTGATTGCATATATTGCCATCAGCAATATTGTACCAATTAACAATTAGTTTGAAAGTTCCACACATAGGAAGTATCCAAATTGTTAGGCTTTAAAAGTGAGGGAACTATTTGACACAATTGTTGCCCCAGGTAAAAAAAACATACTTTTTTCACAGAAAGATAAATGTACCACGTTTGCATTTTCTTACACATTTCACGTCGGATGTTTTTTGTGTAATAAACTTCAAAATTTTTCTCCTGTTGAAGATTGGGGAATTCACTGCGAGACAACTTATACAAAGGATGGTTTCTGGACATACGTTACGCAAATTGCTACTTGTTCACCTTGGATGTTCTGGATGTTCCTGAACAGTGTTTTTCACTTGATGTGGGTGGCTGTGCTGCTTATGTGTCAGATGTACCAGGTATGTTTATACTAATACAGTACACAGAACACTCCACTTTTAGATGCTTCATTTCCATTTGTACAATTGTGTCACTGTTTTGTTTCATATAGTCAAGTGCCATGGCACTGTTACTTTACATCTTTGTATAGAGGTGGACTCATCTATATTACGATCTGGTGTAAAGGTCATAATTCTCACTAGTTCATTGACATCTTGTTCAATACTCCAGAAATATTTAAACACTACATACGTTTTTAGCAGCTCTTTTTAGAAGCTCCTTTAAATTCTTCATATGAGTGTTTTTCAAACTGTGGGTTTATGCCCATTGACGTCATGAATGAGGGGTGCGAGTAACACAGCTTGAAAAACAATTAGCAACCAATCAGCCATTATAAGCTGTCTTGGGGTGAGTGGCTCTGCCTTTAGCACCGAGCCTCGGCCTCAATCAAACGCAGCTTGGAAGACTTCCCATGTATTTCCTTTTTTTGTTGTTAGACCACGTCTTTCGAGACAGGCACTGTGATCTATGCCATCTCACTGTGGCCCAGAGAGCAGAAGACACAGAGGGGGCAAGCAAAAGTCAAAATGTTGCTTGAGCGCAGGAATCAGAAAACACCAGAACGGATATAGCAATGCAGAAGACAAAATTATACGAGGGAGGGAGAAAGACACTGAATTGGGGCTAAGGATAGAATGTGGAAGAAAAGCAGGTGAGTGACAGAGACAACAATTGTAGTCTGAGTAGAACAGGAGGGGAAAAAGGGGGGTGCAAGAGAACAAGGAGAGACCGAATTGGTTCTAGAGAAAAGCAAACAGGATTTTAAAAAAGTTGGTGAGTTGAATGAAGAGGACAAGAAGGTGTGCCAGGAAAAGATGGGTAACTGTCTGCGTTGCCCGTCTTGGCTCTATTCTTTGGAAGAATGCAAATTAGAGGAGAGACAGATTAGGACCGAATAAGTGGGAGGCACAGATACAATATGTGGGAGGCACATAATAGGATGAAGAGATCGTATAGGAGGTTGTGAGACAAGGGTAGAGAAAGTGAGGGAGACGGAGCAAGGAGAGGTCCAAAATGAACACTCTGCCAACCATTGTGGGTCGGAGGTGGCTGTTGCTCTAGGCACTAGTGCGGCCTGATGTTCTTCCTGTTAACCTTTTCTAGATACGTTACTCCAACCTCTTACGAGGTATGACGGCTGTTGGAGCTTCTCCGGTGGGGACTAAAGCTGGGGTTGCAGTTGCTCTGTAAGGCGTTGCGTCTCGCGTTGTTCCTTCTACTGTGAAGCAACAGGGATACTTCTGTGAGACCGGCTGGAAGGCCACCCACCATGTATGTCGCTTTTTGCGTTGCCGCTGAATGAGTGAAAGAGTGTCTTTTCTTCCCTGAGCCTTACCTTCCACCTTTGCTTTAAGATGCCGAGGGCATAGGAAAAACCTGCCAAAAAGATTTGGGGGAGCTCTTTTACATGATAAAGACTCATTGACCCCTCCAAGACAGGTTTTGGGAAGCACTCCATTAATTAATGCCCTGTTGATCACTTGCCCTACTGTGTTTGGAGACCGGCTGTCTGATGCCCCGACAGCTTTGTCTGAGGTGACTCCTCTGGCTCCTTTGGTGGGGGGGCATATCACAGAGGTTCAGGCTCTAAGCCAACGCAGGCGGCAAAGGTTACGACAAAAGCTGCATATGGAGAGGGACTATCTGTCCCCTGATGCAGGTGATACTACCTGGTTGAATAATGGAGGTAATGTATCGACTGTGGCAAATTGGACAACCGAAGAGGATATCAATATTGGGGAACCTCGATCTACTATAGGGGACTCCCGTTCCTCCTCACTGCTTATTATATCTCTCTTGGATCTGGATGGCTCCAAGTCTAAATCAGAGTCCCAATCCCTTCTGGACTCGAAACCTTCCCTGGGGATAACGACTTTGCCCGACTTGGATAATGACTTCCAGACTACGCAAGATAAATGGGAATTAGTAAAAGCTGAAATTATTAAAGATCGGACCTTGTGGAATAACTTCTGATTTTTCCTTCTGGGTGGATTCTCTGGACAACTGTTTTGGGAATTACCACCTTATTAAAATGGATGTCTCCAACTCCTTTAAGGTTGCAGCAACGTTCTGGTCCTGTAAATCTGTACTCCGCCAGCTTCCTTATTGAATAGCTCATGCCAAACTGAGCCGGTAACCTCTTCAAGATTGCAGCAACCTCTCGGCTTTGTAAATATCTGTACCCAGGCCGTTCCCTTATTGAAGCAAAAAGATAGTTCTCTTCTAACTTCCCAACAGATTCATGAGGAGGTTGGTAATCCCCTGTCGGAAGGACATGAGCCCGATTTCCCCTATCCTGTACCATTGGTGGACATGGTCAAGTCTAAACCAGGCCTTATTGGAGCGGGTCGCTGTTAGGGAGAAACCTGTGCAGTTCCCTCTGGGACCACTGCAAAACATTTAAGACTACAGGTGTTTGGCAGTAAACCCACTTGGTAGCAGTCGTACCACACAGATACACTTGGTAGCTGTGGCTGAGCAGTCAGACTTCCCTCAAGAAGAGATAGGCAGTATACAGAGTATTCACAATAGGTCAAAAGAACACAGTAGAACACGTAAACACTGACCAGGGCTTGGTGTAAAAGAGATAATTATTTATTTAAAACCACATCTAGAAAAACACACGGGCACTAATAGTAAGCAATTCAAAAACACGGTCACTAAAAGATATACACTCCCTTAGAAGAATATTAGACAAGTCTTAAGTAAAGCCCCACTTATTTTCAGACAGCGGTGAGCGCTTAACGCAGATGGCACTCTAATAATTAGTTTTAAAAAGGGAGAGAAAAGCAGAGAATAATATGAAACCGATCCCAACACCTTTTCACGAACACAACAAGAGAGCAAGGCAAAGTAAAACCGTGAAGTTAGAGTTCAGCAGGCTGGATCCACTTTAAGAGGATCAAACGAAATGTGTCCAAAGTCACACGGTTGCAGTGCACAAAAGTCTTGAAACGGTTCAAAAAGGAGTTGGACCAAAGAAAGGGACCAGTTAGAAGGTCAAGGCGGCCAGCCCAGTCCAGAAGGTTAAGGGATTATTACCTTGTAGCAATCTTTAGAAAGGGAGGCCTGGCGGACACGGTACCTTAAAGTGGTGAGAATACTCCAGCGGGGGCAGTTGTTCCTGGCAGCGGAAGCAAGTCGGTGCTTCCTCCGGGGGAAGAGAGGATCTCGTTGGGGAGGAAGACCGGAGTCCGTTGCACTGCCAGGGAAGAAACCAGCCACAGGGTTTCTCAGGTAAAAGGAGCAGTCCTTTGGTTCGCGGTCCAGTGGTAAGTGGCTATCCGGTTGCCGGGGTGCTTGGCACGGGCAATTCGACCACAAGCCGGTCTGGGGTGCGAAGAGAAGAAGGTAAACTGGCTGTGCCCACCAGTCAGGGGAAGAAGCCTCTCCAGCCGGGAGATCTTCTCTGTCGTCGGGAAGTGGTGAGTCGGTTCCGCAGGGCTCCTCCGGTGGTGTCGTCGTGGTAGGTCGGCTCAGCTTCTCCCTCGTCGGATTCTCAGGTCCTGTGGCGACTTCTGAAGTTCCAGTCCCCAAAGCCCTGCTTTTATGCAGCACACCCCCATTCACTCAGCCTAGCTGTCAATAAAAGATGCTAAGTGGTGAGCCGGCCGGCTCACCACTTGGGCCAATCACACAAGAGTGCGACTTGAGTTACCAAGGTAACTCAGTCCAGGGTGCCTAAACCCCCTCCCACACCCCCTGTGGTACACAGAGTGGCACCACTTTGGAGGGCTTCTGTGGAGAAGCCCGCCAAAAAGTGGAACAAAGGGCTCGGGTTGGAGTCACAGAAGAGAACACAAACGCCATTTTAGAATCGAGTCCTGGCAAAAAATACCAACCGGCGAATTAATATTAAATAAATAAACTGGCGGTATGTTCGAGGCTATGAGAATTAAATAATTAAAGTTGGTAGCCTCGAACAATGGGAAAATCCCATAGGGATATATTCGCGGTCGAATATAAAAAGTAGTATCCACTGCCACCAGCAAAAACTTGATCAGGGGGGACGGAGACTTGCCCCCTCGACTAACAGACCCCGGGGCAATCGAATTGTCCTGACCAGTACGTCCACAATATGATGGTTTGTACTGGTTTCTGTTAGTAATTTGGGACTAGTAAAGCCAATGGTGACTTTACATGCCCTGGGAGACAGTAGTCAGTCCCAGGGTATGGAGTCTATGGTGGGGTGTCACTATGACACCCCTGTGTCACTGCACGGAGGGTGCTGTGTAACACACATAGTAAAAACACATGAGACACTATGGAGTAAAGGACCCCATAGCCCATAAAACACATTAACAGTCAAAGGAACACCATAAATCATGTCCAAGAGTGGGAGAAAAGAGTCTCACTCTTGGCAGGAGAAAAAAACAAACTCCAGAAATCCAGCAAAGCTGCTGGGGGACTCACTAGGTTAGGAAATTCAGCCTAAAGAGAGAATTCTCCCTAACAGTCGCCCTGTGGCTAAATGTTTTCTGTCATCTATCCCAAAACGCTTTCGAGTTAGGAAGGTACAATTACCAGTTCCCAAGGATAAACTACTATGTGACTTGTTATGGATGAAGTACATTTTGTCATCACCAATATAGAAAAACCAAGTGGGTGTGAGCCTAGAGACGTATTAAGGAACAAAGTCCTGGCCTGGCTCCCTCTGAGAACTGGCCCAGGAGTAGTTTGGAGTTCAGATTTGAAATTGGTTTGAAGGTTCCAGATGGATGAATGGTGTAATCTGGATAACGGGGACTGTGTGCTGTGGAACCAGTAACCTCCCACTCTATTTGAGTAACTGTAAATACCTCCACAAGGGCCTATCGAATTTGAAACTTGTAGTGCAATGGCCCGGATAAGTAATGTCCCTATTTTAAGATGCTAAGATTGTTGTCTTGGATGATTCTGTGAAAAAGACTGCATTATTGTCTTTGCTCTGATGGTGTTATTTTTATGTTTCATGTTTTAAGTCGTGTCTTGTAACGTCTCAATGCCTGCAGGCTTTAGCGCTATATAAATGTAGACAATACTGGTTATAAGAGGGTATAAGAGGGATAGAATGAGCACAGGGCAGAGAGACGAGGGACATCTAGAATCGGAAAGGAGGGGCTACAGAATGAGAGAGAAAGAGATCAAGAAGGCGAGATAGAGACCAAGGGTGAGCGAGGGCAAAGGAGAGAACTGAAAGTAGGGTTGAAAGACCGAAGATTGCAAGAGATGACAGAATGGAAAAATTAGAATTTTAAGTGAGAAAATGTAGGTAACAGTAAGAGAAGACAGACCAGGAAAAGACAGGCAGCATGGACGAGAAAATAAAAGAAACAGAATGGAATGTGGAGAAGAGACAATGGGTAGAAGGTAAGGAACATGTTAATGTTTAAGGATATTTGTACCACGCACTATCGCCACCGGAGTGGTCCCTGGCGCTCTGGCAGCTCTGAAAGAGGGGCGGGGAGGTGAGTTAGTGGGAAGGAGCTGGGAAAGTGCAAGATAGCAGTGATGTGCTGTTGGCAGCCTCAGCCCAGTGGGTCCATTGACTGGGCTCGGTGTTTTACGGTCGGTAGTTGTGTGCTGTTGTGCAAGTCTATGTGTGGTTTGTTTTGTTGTTGCAGTGTGGTGAAGTTTGTGCGGTTTGCTGCGTTTTAGGATTGTGGTTGTTTGGTTAGAGTTTGAGAGGTGTATGCAGAGGGATGAAATTGTTAGTGGATTGGTGTCCTTGAAATTATGTCTAGGTGTGATGCCTGCTATCATTCACTATTCCATCGGAGTTTGGCGCTTGCTAATTTTCAATATTCTGTCTAGATGTGAGGCAGGCTAGTGATCACGATTCTATTCAAGTGTTGCAATTGTCATCATTCACAGTTTCATTTAGGTGTTCTGACATTCACATTTTATCTAGAAGCGACTCAGGCTAAGGTTAAGAATTCCATCTAAGTGTGGCACATGCTAACATTCATATTTCTATCGAGATGCGACGCAAGCTAAGGTTAAGAATTCCATCTAAGTGTGGCATATGCTAAGACTCACATTTCTATTTAGATGCGACGCAAGCTACGGTAATGAATTCCTTTTTAAGTGTGGCACATGCTGACATTATTGCACCTGTCTAAAAGTGACGCAGGCCAATCTTGACCATTCCCTATAGGTGTGGCACTAGTTAACATTGGCTAGTATGTTAGTGGGTAAGGCAATGCAACATTTACAAACCAGCCAAGAGTGGATTTGGGCTGGTGGTCATGGCAGTCTACGTTATGGAGAGGTAAGGTAGAGTGGCAAGGGCTTTCTGGAGTAGAGTAATTGCTCTACACCCCACCTACAGTTTTGTTGGGGTCTGTTGGTTGCTGGCTTCCTTTGCTTCCCCTGCGGACACACACCTGCTGACACTTTATGTGGCCGTCTCTTGTAGGAGCCACCCTTTGCCTCGGGCCCTTCACCGGAGGGGCTGCCGGGCAGGGGGCTGCCCTGGGAAGGTGTGTTATGAAGCGGGAGCCAGCCAATCGGGAGAGGGGGAGGGAGAAGGGACGCAGGAAAAGGCAGAGGAAGCAGGATGGCAATTGGGGGCAGGGGGTCAGACACCAAGGCCGAGATGTTGCTCACCAGGGCCCAGGAGGGCCCTGGGGGGGATGCACTCACCTGCTGCTTCTGGGTGTGAAGGAGGCAGGCAGGGGTGCACTGTGACTACTAGGCCCAATGAGGAGTCAGGCTCCACCAATCACGGAAGGGGGGTGGGCCGGGAGGCGGGAGAAGGGACACGGGAAAAAGGCAGAGGAAGCAAGATGGCGATTGGGGGAAGGGGGTCAGCCACAAGGGCTGAGATGTTGCTCCCCAGGGCCCAGGAGGGCCCTGGGGGGGGATGCACTCACCTGCCTCTGGGTGTGAAGGAGGCAGGCAGGGGTGCACTGTGGCTGCTAGGCCCAAAGAGGAGTCAGGCTCCACCAATCACAGAAGGGGGTGGGCCGGGAGGCGGGAGAAGGGATGCAGGAAAAAGGCAGAGGAAGCAGGATGGCGATCGGGGGCACGGGGGGTCAGCCACAAAGGCCGAGATGTTGCTCCCCAGGGCCCAGGAGGGTCCTGGGGGGGATGCACTCACCTGCTGCCTCGGGGTGTGAAGGAGGCAGGAAGGGTGCACTGCAGCCACTAGGCCCAATGAGGAGTCAGGCTCCACCAATCACGGAAGGGGGGTGGGCCGGTAGGAGGGAGAAGGGATGCAGGAAAAAGGCAGAGGAAGCAGGATGGTGATCGAGGGCACGGGGGGGGTCAGCCACAAAGGCAGAGATGTTGCTCCCCAGGGCCCAGGAGGGTCCTGGGGGGGATGCACTCACCTGCTGCCACTGGCACAAAGGGAGGAAAAAAAATTGAAGAAACGGGTTAAGTGAGATAGATACAAGAGCAAACTGGGTGGGGGGGTTGGGAGGGCATGAGAGAAATAATAGAACTGGAGGTTGAGGAGTGAGTGACGGTGTGAGAGGACGAACAGTGAAATAGAAGTGTGCAACAAGGAGAGATGAAGGCTAAATATAAGGGGATGAGAAGGATGAGGGAAAGAATGTAAGCAGGAAAGAGATGTGAATAGGTGAAGGAGGCAGTCAGGAGGGCAATATAGCAGAAGGGAGATAAGAGGTGCAGGAAAGAAGGAAATGATAGTACAGCAGGGATAGAAGTAATGAGATTGGGTAAAGAATGGAAAACCAGAAGGGAGAAAGACAAGGAGACAGTAGCAATGTAAGGGAGTCTGTTGCTCATCCCACCTTTGGTCACTAACATTTTGAGGCTGTCTGGCTGGAGACCTCAGCCCCTCTGCAATGACCCAGCCCGGCTTCCCTGCACTTCTGAGTGGTCTGCCCCTGCTGCTACCGTGGTCAGCTCCTTCTCACTCTCCCAGGGAAGATTTTTCGTATCAAGGGATTGAGCTTTCTCTAATGCTGTATAAATGCTGATTAATGTCATCATTTTTTTCGCAAAGTGTCCCCGAAGACCAGACATTGAGCACCTTTTGCCTGCTTCGTATGTTGCGATATTGCCGAATTTACTATGTATCTTTAGTAGCAAGCTTCACCTCCTTTCGGAGGAAAGTGCACAGTTGACCTTCCCAAGAAGGCATATGGCTCATTGAGGTCAGCTTCTGCGCATCCCCAGGCTCACCTGTGTCTTTTGACCTTTCCGCTAGGTCCCTTATTTTAGCAATGGGCCCGGCCAAAACCAGCTACTTGTTTTGGCAGCCCTTCCAGGAACCGTCATCTTTGCATCTAGCTGGGGCAGATCCATTACTTTGGTAGGTAACTCTGGCCTCAGGCTTTCCTCCCTCATACAGAATCTTACTTCCTTCTCCGGCAGTTTCCTTATCTGCTATGCCATGGATAAGGCCACTTTCTGGGAGGGCAGCCAGTCCTTATACCTGTGGTGCCTAATAGCCCCAGGGTGGAACTCGTCCTCAATATTTTCCCCTTCATCTCTGTCATTTCAGGCCGCAGACCTTCGGTCCCTAGGCAGACCCGGTTCGCTAGGGTACTTCTCTGTGCAGTCTCCTGCATCCTGGTACTCTTATTCTTCCTCCTCCTCATCTTTAGGTGTGTATCCGCTGTCTTCCTCCCCCTATATTTTTCGCCTCTGGGTTAGGGGGTAAGAGGTCTGCACAGCCGACTGCAAAAGGAAAGCACACTCGAGTTTACTGAATCCGTCAGTGACCTACAGGGGCTTAGTATTCCCCTTGTCCAATTGGCCCGGGGGAGTAGAAGAGGTGGACCTCTTCCAGGCCTTTTATTCACCTTTTCCTCAACCCCTTTTTTAGGGTGTCCAGCAGATATCCCCTCCCCGGGGCTACTCGCCCTCCTTTATCTGCGCACTTCCTCCGACATTCCTGCTCCTTTGCTAGTTAGGAGCGATTCTAATACCTCAAAACAGCCTTGAATCCCCCTGAAAAACCACCAAAACTAAGGAGTCCCCCAGGACTTAATTGAAACTTGGGGATAGGTCCCTGTCTGCATCAGGGATCTCCTCTCCACTCTGGCGAGGAACTTGGGGGCTCCATAGAGGCTAGCTTCTACTAAGCCTAGGTGTGCTTGAACACTGCAAGCTGACAGTCTGAATGTTTTACCACTGCTATACTACAGTAATCACTCCACTGATATTGTGTGCCACAATGCTTGAATGGAGCAAGCTGCTTGTAAAACGTGTGCGGGTATACTGCTTTAATCAGTTTTTTTCTTTTTTATTTCTTTTTCTCAACCAAAATTCCCCCAGCGAGCCTCTGGGTGCTGCTGCTAGTTAGAACAGGGCTTTGAAACTGCGCTCAGCCACTCAGATGCTGCTGCCTCATCTCCAACCGTCATTCTGTGACGTGGCGAGTGGCAGATGTTGCATGACGAGTGCTCGCAGCTGCAGAGGGCGCTCTGACCTCACTCCCGAAGTCCCCAGCTCCTCCTGACTGGAACGACTGCCGGGACTGACCAAAAAAGCCCCGTTGTGAGCACAGAACTGGCAGTCGAAGGTGGGCGAATTTGCTCACGCCTCCAGTACTGCTCCGCTCCTACCTACACACTACGCTTGAACGTGGGCTCCCAGTGACACTCTCTGCTACGCGCAAACAGAGATTCTCCCTATTGGGGCTCCAGCACCCTACTTCCTTTCCTCACTCTGGCCTTCCTCCATGTTCCTCCCCCACCACCTCCTCTGTAGCAGGATTCTCTGAGTCATCTTCGATCCCTCTCTTTCATTCATCCCTAATATTCAGGACATTGTCAAGAAGTCTCACTTTCAGCTCTTCCTTTTCAAAGGAACTCTACCCTTCCTTGCCTTCCCCCAGAGACGCAAGGTTACCCGTGCTCTGGTTCTCTCCAGTCTAGACTATTGCAATAGCCTCCTCCTTAATCTGCGTCCACCCTGCGATCCCTCCAGCTAACCCAGAATAGGGCAGCAAGACTTAACCTTGGACTCAAGCCCAGGGACCGCATCTCTCATGCCCTACAAAGCCTTCACTGGCTCCCGGTCTCAGCACAGATTAAATTAAAATCCCTCTATCATCCTCAGGGCTATCTGGGGCCGGGGACCACTCTATCTTCAACGCTTCCTGACTAAATGCTCCCCTTCTAGAATAATGCGTTCCTCTGGCACCAACTCCTTGCGTGTGAAGCGGTTTGCTAAACAAGAGAGCTGGTGGTCAATTTCCTCAGTGGGCTCCCTCCTTTGAACAGCCTCCCTCTCCCTGTGCGTCTTGAGCAGGACCACCTTAAGTTCTGGAAAAGCCTCTAGACACTTCTTTTTACCTGCTCCTTCTCCTCCTCTCTTCCCTGCTGATCGTACAGTAGCGTGACTGATGTACAGTGCCCTTTTGTATCTCTGGGGCCCTGACTCTCCCACATCTCTCATCCCAGCCACTGTCTATTTACTGAACTTACTTGGCTCACCCTTTCCACGGGAGGTTGCACTTAAGTTCTTCTCTTCTTAGCACTTCACCACTAGCACTCCTCTATGAACATCACAGCACCTATCCCTTACACACTCGCCTCCCTGCACTTGCACGTTCTGAACACTCACAAGGCATAGTAGGTTTGTCTCCCCTCCCTGTTAGTCTCGCTATTTGTTTATATTATTGATCTTTGTTGTAATTCATTGTCTACCTCCCCCTTTCCCCACCTGTGGGTGCTTAGAAACAGTTTTGCTAATTGTATAAGTGCCTAACAAACTACCAATAAAAAATAAATACAATTTAACACACAGCCCCAGCTATCCATGAAAAACCACTGTCCGAACCAAAGCGAATAACCAATACGTCAGTCTATAAATGAAACCCACTGACAGCCTCAACAGTATAAAAAATCATAAGGCTAAGACAATACTCCTCTGCTGTGAGAGCAGCAAAAGAAAGAGGAAGGGACCCAGGCAGGTTGTGGCTCATAGGGTGAGCTGGGTCAGAATTGGTGGACTGCAGAGTTGTTCAGGACTACAAAAGACAGTGGACTTATGGGGTTTTGTCCTGCACAAGTGTTTTTTTTTTTGTTTTTTTTATATTTAGAAAAAAAGAAAGTTACATTTTAAAGCTGGTGTAGAGTGGCAATAAAACCAGTTAAAGCATAATGCTCGTCTCTGGCCTTGACATAGAATGGGGAGAGAGAGTATTAATGGTGGACCAGTTGATGTTGCTGGAGGTGGAATCCGTAAGCAGGAACAAGGACAAATCGAAGACAATACTTTAAATGCAGGTACGAGAGGGTGTGGCCTGGAGCGCCATCGATGTGGCTGCTCCTCTGATGGCCTCCGTGTGAAGCTTGCTTTACTGGCTTAAAAATGCTGTTCCCGTTTCCTTTCCAGACCGAAAAAAGGAATATAAAGTGATCGGAATGTTCGGTCCACATCCTGCAGCAGTCTGAGCCTCTGATGACTGCTTACTTCAAAGATTGAGGTGGTTTTCCTGTTCTCTCGCCACAGCAACCTTCTAACATGGCAGGCGGCCCCAGCGAATGATAAGGGAGTGGACGCCGCGTCCCAAAGCCCAGCTGATCTAAACTGCGGAATACCCTGAGTCGCTCTGCCGCCTCTCCGCTCTTCTGTCACAGCGTTGGGTGGATTAGATCCGCGCCCCCCCCGACCACGCTTGCAGAAGGCACTTCCTAGCCCAACGTATGTGCAAGACCTGCCCCGGACGGATCTAGCTGGGCCTCCTCAACTTCATCACGCTGCGGCGAGCGGGGGAGCCGCGTGGCAGAGCGCATGTCTCAATATATCCTGCGCCCCCGGGGCTGCTCCTCCTCTGCACTCTCGGCATTACTGGTGACCCGGCTGAGGCAAAGGACGTGGGTGCCGTTTTTCCGGCCCCTTGAACTGCTGGAGGCTGAGTCCAGCTGCTGCCATTCCCCTGGGGGCCCTGTGAGCCGCAGCGCACTCTGCTGCTGAGTGGATACCTCTGCCTCCATTTCTCCGCGCAGCCCTTACTCTGGGCCATGTCCCATGGCCACACTGCGGCGGCGTTCTGATACCAAGCCGTGTAGAGGCGCCCGAGGCTCGGTGTGTCGCCAGGACGTGGTCCCTGCCCTTGAGCTGCCTTTCCAGCGTGCCAGCAGAGGTTCCACCGTCTCCTCCACTGTGGACCTGGCCCTTCTGTGGACTTGCCACCATTGACAGCTTGGTGAGGTGTGGGGGCTTGACGCCTTGCTCTCTGACCCCAGCTCCAGAGAGCCAACATCTGCTGCCCTGCAATGCCTACATCAGTGACCTGGTGGTGGGATCACCCGCCACTCCCAGGAAATGGGGGGGGGAGCCATGCAATTGGTGACTGTGGGCTGCAGTGTGGGTTGCCGCCTGCCTGATAGAACTTTGCAGAACTGGAATTCTAATTCTCCAGCATGGATTCACATGCTCATGAATATTCCCGTCGTCAGGCTGGGAATCCTCGGTAAAGAAAAAATCAGTTTCACT
The DNA here is from genome assembly GCF_040938575.1 of Ambystoma mexicanum. NCBI lineage: Eukaryota > Metazoa > Chordata > Amphibia > Caudata > Ambystomatidae > Ambystoma > Ambystoma mexicanum. The sequence continues at coordinate 770,417,590 of NC_090936.1, forward strand.
TCTGAACTGTCTTTCTCCTAACAACCAATCACTGGTCTCATACTGCCCCCAGCCAATGACTGCCCTCTACCTAAGCCCCTACTTTGGCAGATATCTTCAGATTTTTACCGCACGTTCAAGTGTTGGGAGTCCTCGTGCTATTGCCCTCGAGCTTTTACTGTGTTTTGCGATTTTAAGAGTTGTGCTCTATTTTTTCAGTCAATCGAGCCTCAAGCTTCATCGATCCACCTTCCGATTAATGGGGACCCCTTTTTGGATTCTTCAGCGCCCCTCAAGGGGGAATTTCATTGAGTTTCTTCTTGAAGGATTCCAGAAACTTCAAGGCCTACGCTGCGTGGACATGGCGGATGAGGAGGAGGACTCGGCGCCTCTCTTCAAGGTTTGCCCCGACTGCAACCTACAGAATGTCTTTTTGGAAGATGGACATTCCATGTGCCTTTACTGCCTGCACTCGGACCCGACGCACGTGGAGGACTGCGTCTTGGCAGGAGATGGTGCCCTGCACGCTGAAAGACTGACGCAGGTGTCTTAACGAGTGTCTGCAGGCCAAGGCCCCTGCTCTGGGTGAGTCCTGGCAGCATGCCTTCCCTGCCCAGAACGGGCTCTGTAGCGGCAAGGGCGGGTACAGCATCTCTGGCGCATTTGACCACGAGCCAACGCTCAAATTCTTCTAAGAAGAGGAAGTCGGACCATCCGGGCAAGCTCCTAGAGAAGACCCAGACAGGCCCTATGGAGAAGGCCAAGGGGGAGCGGGGCTCAGACCCTCCCCATAAAATGAAGACCCCTGGCCGTGAAGGCCCATGTACATCTGATGAAGGCCCCTTCCATCGAAGGAGTGGTGGCGTCCCTCGCGAAGGCCGTCGAGGCGGATCTGCAGGGCATGGCCCCGAAGGCAAGAGTATCCCTGCCTGCCAGGAGGGAGTCCTCTTTTCAACTCACCGAAAAAACCCTGGAGAAGTTGATGCCTCCCATCATTCCCCAAAAGAGTCTCCCTTGGTTGCAGAGAAGGGGGGGCACGGTAGCCCTTCAGGGCTCGGATTTCTCCTCTGAGGAGGAGCTTACCAACCTCCGGACCCTCCAGAAGGAATGATGCGTCAAGAGCAGGCTCTACGGGAAGGATCCTGACGAGGGTGATGACAAAGATGACGAGGAGACAGACGAGGAGCAACAGGGCGTTGAGGTCTTGGAGGATCAGCCTAAGCCGCAAATGCCTTCGCCTCCGTCGCCGCAGCCTCAGCAACCACCTGGAGACATCTCAGTGGACATTCTCACTGCTATGCATACCCTATGTGCGGAAATCCAGACTAGGAGGCCTCTCGTGCCGGCAGCCCTGCCCGCGGCACATGGACCATCAGAGGAACCATCATCCCAGAAGGAGAGTTCACCCTCCGCCTCCTTTACACCATTCGCCTCCCTTGCCCCACCTCCACAGCCCCCCCCCCCTCTCCCCGAGGGATGATACGGATCTGGACACAGCGACCACGGGCACGGACGACGGCGGCAGATTGGGAGATCTCCCATTTCCGCCACCCAGATCTTCACCACCCGACGAGATAGGCTTGTTACATGCCATGATCTCAAGGGCCTTTGAGCTGTTCCAACTTGTGCCTGAGGAGAAGAAGAGGGTTTCCTTTACCAGCGCCGCGAGGCGAAGAGGAAGACCGTACTCTCGATCACGCTCTTGGATGACATTTGGGGTTGTGCCTCATGAAGAACCCTTCCTTGGCCCCGGCAAAGAGGGACCGTTGTAAGAAGAAATACAGGGTACCGGACTCTGCGCCCACGTGCTTACGGTCCCAGCTGTCCCCAGACTCTGGTTTCGGCGGCAGCCAAGAAGAAATCTGGCGCCTCCTCGTCCGCAGCCTCCTCCCCCCGGACAGTGAGGGGAAGAAGTTGGATGCCATGGGGTGAAGTTATTCGTTCGGCAGCGACGGCCATCAAGGCTGCAAACGCCCTTGCCATCGTGGCGTGTTACGACAGAGAGCTTTGGTTCAAGATCGCTTCCCTCCTGGACTTCCTTCCCGACGACAAGAGGGTGGAAGCTTTGGAGATCCTACAGGAAGGCAAGGTGGCATCGGACTACGCCATTATGGTGGCCACGGACATTGCTGACACGGGTTTCTGCCAAATGGGCAACGGCGTTTGCCTTAGTCGGTGGAGTTGGCTTGGGGCCACTCATTTCCGCCAGGATGTTCAGTCGAAGGTGTTGGACATGCCCTTCAACTGGAACAATCTTTTCAGGAAGACTGTGGACGAGTCGCTTCAGGCAATCAAGGCGGACCCTGAGACGGCTCGTGCCTTGGGCACGCTTCAGCAACAACGGCCGTCCTTTCGGACTTCTGGCGGAAAATCACAAGATTCTTCCAAAGGATTCGGTGGAGGTACTTCGTCCTACCCTCAACCCTCCCGCTCGTCAGCCCAGGAGACCTACAGGGGTCGTGCCAAATCTGGAGGCGAACTTCATCAGCGGGTGGAAGACCATCTCCACTGACCGTTGGGTGTTGGACGCTCGCGCTCACGGACACACCCTAGAGTTCCAACTGAAGTGTCCCTGTATACCACCAGTGGTCTGGCAGGAAAACCACATCCCTCACCTTCTGCTGGAGCTGTGGGCCATGCTAAGAAAGGGTTTGATAGAGCTCGTCCCAAAAAGGCTCCGGGGCTCCGGAGTGTACTCTCGTTACTTCCTTGTCAAAAAGAAGACTGGTGGTTGGAGGCCCATCCTGGACCTCCGCCGTCTGAACAAGTACATCAAGTCTCAAAAGTTTTGGATGGTGACTCTTCAGCACGTTCTAGGACAGCTGGAAGAGGTGGATTTTCTATCGTTGCTGGACTTGGAAGATGCCTATTTTCACATCCCCATACACAAGGGCCACCACAAGTTCCTACGCTTAATGGTTCAAGGGCAACATTACCAGTTCAAGGCCCTGCCCTTAGGATTGAAGTCGAGGCCAAGGTTTTTCACCAAGTGCCTGGCGCCCATGGTGGCGCAGCTGCGTCTGTGGGATCCACGTCTACCCTTACCTGGACGACTGGGTCATCCGGGCGAGCTCAAAGAACATCGCTGTCGAGTACACGGCGAGGACCGTCCAACTCCTGACGAATCTGGGGTTCTCGGTGAACTATGCAAAGTCCTGCTTGATTCCATCGCAGGACGTGCGGTTTCTGGGAGCCCGACTCAACAGTGTCGTGTCTGGCGTCTCCGTCGGAGGAGAGGATTGCGGCCATCTTGGGCAAGGTACAACGGCTGCTGGCCCTGAAGATTGCAAGGGTGAGGTCCATCAAGTTCCTGCTCGGCATTATGTCATCATGCATATACCTCATTCGGATGTGCAGGCTACGGATGCGTCCATTGCAGGAGTTCGACGCCCATTGGATACAAGTGTCGGGAAGCTTCGAGGACAAGGTCACACTCGACAGGAGTTTGTCGAGTTATACGGTGGTGGGGAGTGCATGCACATCTGTCCGCAGGCGAGGATTTCCAGACCCCACCTCATAAGGAGACAGTCGCAATGGACGCCTCCCTGGAAGGATGGAGAGCACACAGCAGACGTATTCATGCAAGAGGCCGTGGCTACCAGAGGAGGAGACATTGCACATCGAGTTGGAGCTGCAGGCAGTGTTTTGGGCCCTCAAGGCCTTCCTTCCGTCCCTCAAGGGCAAGGCAGTACGGGTCTTCACGGACAACACCACCATGATGTTCTACATCAGGAAGCACGGGGGGGGCAAGTTCCCCGGCGCTCTCCAAAGAGGCGGATGACCTTTGGCACTGGGCCATAGCCCAGGGGAAGTTCCTCATCCTGGTTAATCTGGCAGGAGTGAAGAACACTGTTGCCAACACTCTCAGCAGCAAGCTGCGTTCTTGCCATGAGTGGGAACTTCAGCAGGACCAAGTGGATCACCTGTTCCGCAGATGGGGCAATCCCCTGATCGATCTGTTTGCGACGGTGACGAACACCAAGTGCCGGAGGTTCGCCAGAAGGTTTCCCCAGCCGGGGAGAATGGGGGACGCGCTCTTTCCCCTGGGACGGCCTGTTCCTGTATGCGTTCCCTCCATTGCCGTTGCTTCTTTGATTAGTCAATCAGCTCAGACGGTCCCGGTGCAGGATGATCCTCGTCGCACCGGCGTGGCCGAGACAGATATGGTACCCGGACCTTCTGGAATGTCGGCATCCCCTCCAGTCAAGCTTCTGGCAGTCGCAGATCTTCTCACCAGGGAATGAGGCGCGATTCTGCACCACGACCCAGGATCACTGAACCTGAAGGCTTGGCGCCTAGAGTTTGGGGACTAAGATTTCCCAGCGAATTGTAAGGAGGTGCTCACCAAGGCTAGGGCTTCCTCTACTCTGAAATGCTATGGGCACAAGTGGAAGAGGTTTGTCGTGTGGTGCCGTTCTCAGAAGATCGACCCTATACGAGTCACTGCTCCGCAGGTGCTTCCGTATTTGTTGTCATTGGCCAAGGCAGGACTGGCCCACGCTTCCATCAAATTTCATCTGGTGGCTATCTCCTACTACACCAGAGCTCCTGGACGATCAACCTTAAGGTTGCATCGATTGGTCAAGGAGTTAGTCAAAGGACTATTTTGCTTGTTCCTGCCGGTGAAGGCTCTGTCCCCGGCGTCAGAGCTCAATGTGGTGCTGACTAGGCTCATGGGTCCTCGGTTTGAGCCTATGCTATCGGCGCCACTGAAATTTTGTCGTGGAAAACAGCTTTTCTTGTGGCCATCACCTCCGCATGACGAGTGGGAGAGATCCAGGCCCTCTTGTAAACCACCTTATTTGACATTCCACGAGACAAGGGTAGTGCTACGGACGCACCCCTCCTTCATGCCCAAGGTGCCGTTGCACTTTCATCTAAACAAGCTCTTGGTGTTACCTGTTTTCTTCCTGACGCGTTCGTTGCCGGCATAGAGGACTTTGCACTCGCTAGATGTGGCTAGAGCACTGAAGTTCTATGTGGACCGCACAAAGAGTTTCCGGGAGACGTCGCAACTTTTTGTGAACTTTGGCCCTGTGAACCATGGGAGTCCCTCTCCAAGGCTTCCATTTCCAGGTGGCTCTCCGGCTCCATCACCCATTGCCACTCGTCCAGAGCGATCGCTTCACCTACAGCGTTCCGGTCTGGTGTGCCCCTGATTGACATCTGCAGGGCTGCTACGTGGAGGTCGACGCACACCTTCACGAAGTTCCACTGCATCGACAGGGATTCCAGGGAGGAGTCCAGAGTCGGCCAAGCAGTGCTGTGCAACCTGTTCGTTTGAAGATGAGCCTGGTGAGGAGGGTAAGAGATGCTTAATGTTGAACCTTGCCACCTCCCATGGTTGTGCATGTGTGTACTGCTATGTATTCTTTATTCATGAGCATGTGAATCCATGCCAGACCCCATGCTGGAGAAGGAACAAGTTGCTTACCTGGAACTGTTGTTCTCCAGCATGGGACTGGCATGGATTGAAATGCGAACCCTCCCGCTTACCCCTCTGCAGCCCTTCTCTTGGTCCTACTGCCACTTTATGTGCTACCAACTCAAGATTACTGCCAGAGGAGGAGCTTAGGTAGAGGGCAGTCATTGGCTGGGGTCGGTATGACCGAGAGACCAGTGGTTGGTTGTTGGGAGAAAGACAGTTCAGAAGTGAAACTGAAACTGATTTTTTCTTTACCGAGGATTCCAAGTCTGACGACTGGGAATATTCATTAGCATGTGAGTCCATGCCAGACCCATGCTGGAGAACAACAGTTCCAGGTAAGTAACTTGTTCCATCCATGACGCACCCGGTACCGGACCTGATGCAGCGGAAGGCCACTATGGACAAGATCAACTGCCCCTCCCTGAACATCTCTGAAGGGCTGTTTGCCAACACACTGAGAAGGAAGCCCAAGAGTGATCTCGACCTGAGAGATTATATGAAATCTCGTGACTCCTGGCCTGCACCTCCATATGCGTGCTCTGCGAAGATGAAGATGATCAACCGCCTCCCCCCCATAACCTGAGAAGAAAGTGCTTTTGGCAGCCCCTATCTACCACCCCCCCACACGCCTCCCCCGGACAGCTGCGCAAAATCCCAGTGGGACCCCCAGCACGCATCATTAAACTCTGCATTCCAACTTGGGGGTACTAGAGAATCACAACTGCCACCCCCCCCCCCTCTCCCAGCTATCATCTTGTAGAGGGGAACTACAAACCTCAATGGAAAAACCCACTTCACTTCTGAACCATAGGTGAAGGCTAGATCCACCGACATGGACTCAATTCTACCCAATTAAGCAAGAACATCCTCCACCTATAACGACTCTGAGGCTTTGGTCTGTGGCACCGCCGGGGGTATGTATTTTTCAGGGTCATTGGAACACAGCATCACAGACCTACCCATCCAAATTAGCGAAGTGCTCTCCAACCTTCATCCAACACACCCTGGGGAGGGAGCGTCAAAGCGTTCCTAAAATCCGCCAAAGATGTCAAGACATATCAAACCCCCCCAAAAATGTGGCTATCTCTACAATGTAGCTTCCACCAGATAAAGGAAAGAAGCCTGAATCCTCCAGACCTATTCCTCTAACGTCCCCAGAAAACACCAACCAGTTAGCCACAAAAAGTGACATCCAAGCCTTCATGTCGGACATTAAATCGGATTTCCAGTCCTGCATTGCAGAACTTAAGACCAAACTGGAACAGACTGACCAAAGGGTTCTGGAGTTCGACCAGAGGGCGGGTCAGGTGGAGGACCTAACCCAGGAACATGCAACACTGCTTGTGGAAATGCAACAAAAAATCCAAACCCTCATTAACAAGAATGAAATTTTGGACTACAAACTGGAGGACCTAGAAAACAGGGCCGACGGAACTACCTACGCATACGTGGGGTGCCCTCCTCGGTCCCAGATCAAAAGCTGGTGAAATATGTAGGGGACCTGTTCCAATCTCTTCTCCTGCATCTTGAAAAGTCCCAACTCATGTTGGACCGCACCCATAGATTACGCCCCCACTGGGGAGTGGATACGGAGTCCGTCCCATTCCCCCCGCACCTCCCCCCCATGTCATCACCCGGGTTTTTTTTTTCACAACCAAAGAAGCGATCATAGCGATAAACTGAACACGAGACGAGCTGGCCTTTCAGGGGGTCCCCCCTGTAGATCTTTCAAGACCTAGCCCTCGCAATGATACAAAAACAGAGTCCCTCCCCCAGTTCCCCTGGCGGTGCCGCAGACTATCTTTCCCATAAGCCGAGGCGGGAGGCCTGAACAAAGGGCCAGAAGGGCCGGAGAATCAAATAATGCACCCGCAGCTGCAGGGTCTGGCGGTCTAGAGGCATGGGGCACGCAAGCGTGCAACCCCGAACATCAAGCTCGACTGATGGTCCCTGATGGTGAGTTTAGGGTTACTGCAACGGAAGGGAACACACAAGGAGTCAATTTCTCTGAGCGGGCTTCACACAGCCAATGCCCAGCTCCGAGGTGAATGACGCATGTAAACCCTTGGAGTGGTATGATGGTAATTCTGTTAGTTTGTTGGGGACATCGTTGACAAAAAATGTTCAGTGCCCTCTAAGTTTGTTGTTGTTGTAGCTTCAAGTTCGAAGCCTAAGTTAAATGTTCGGTTGCACGGTGGAATCAGGACGAAAGATGACATGAATGGCGAATGAACCACATTTGATCCCCCCCCCCCCCCCTACCCAGCCCACAGGACACTGGCATGTCAGAGGAACCCCCACCACACCAGAAACTGAACGCAAAAGACTTTAACGCTCCCTCCAAATGGAAATCGATCCTACAGGGTCGGTGGTCTTCCTGCAGGAGACCCACTTGCTGCCAATTGACTTCAGCAAATTGACTTTACGCGTCTCTGTCAGTAAATGGCTTCTAGCGGGGCTAAAAAAGGGGGGGGCAGTGATTCTCTTGGCCAAAGGGATGCATTTCAGGGCACTTGAAACGCTATTTTTTTATTTTTTTATTTTTTTATTTCATTTAGTTTATACAAACTTTTTAAAAAGAAACATAAAATCCAAAATAAAACAACAATAGAAGAAAAGGGAAGCAAAAAGAAAATAAGAAGGCGTAAAGATCCATGTGTTGCAAAAGCAAATGTATAAACATTCAAATGGAGATTGGCAAAAACAGGGAGTGCTCCCACCCCACTTATTACAATGTCACTTCTCTATCATGTCCATAAAGTTCTTTCAGTTAGGCACAATCTTCTGAGATTTACATCGAGCAGTCCTTCTTTTTACAAGACTATACCCAAAGCTTTCCCACTTTTCATCTTTACTGTTTTTCCATGCAGTTTCAATCTGTCATCAGTTCTTCAAGTTTTCGTAAAAAACTTTATCAGGCCACAGATGTCCTTTTCTTTCGGATTCGCAAACTTTAACCACATCATTTCTACATAGAGTGGGGTATATATTTATCACTTGTTTCAGGTGTATCGTCCTCAGTATTTTTAGCCCTTCACAGTCCAGAGTTACATTTTTTTAAGTCTCCAAGTGATTCTCACAGAAGCGGCATATTAACAACATTGGTTTTTGTTTAAATCTCTGTTTTAGACTTACCCTTGTGTTAAATATGTTAAGCCGATATTGCAGAAGTTTGCTCCAATCTTTCCCTTCCCTTGCAGCATCTTTCATTAGGGTTTAACGATTTCTGTCATCTACGGTTGTACACCAATCCCGTTCCCACAGCTTTTTTTTTACATGGTTCGGGTTGCTCTTTGTCTGTCTGTACCTAACTCCTTCAGATGTTCTTCACGGGCATTACTCCATTTCACTGGCATTGACTCTGAATTCCCTTTTCTCAAGTTTGCTAATATTTCAAACTGTGGCATCCTTTTGTCAAGAATAGTCTTCCGATACATGGAAAGCATATTCCAGAGCACTCTCGCATTCATTGATATTAGATTTAATTCATACTGTAAACAAGCGGACGGGATGCCCTTTTGCAATTGTAGTACCCTCCTCCAATACTGGCTTTCAAGTTGTGCCCATAGGTTCGCTGGAGCTCCTAAAGCGCTCTCTGCACCATATATTAAAGTCGGAACTGCTTTCTGGTTGTAATGAACAAGAACCGGTTGCAATGAAAACTTCCCATATTTCTTGTTTATAACTACGGCTTGACAGGCTAGTTGTTTACATTTTTGTTTTGCATTTTCAACCCATGGTGCGTCATTTATGTTACTGTTTATACACATCCCAAGATATTTGACCTTTGTAACACATTTTAGTATTTTGTTGTTTAGGCGCCATTTTGGTTTCCGATTTTTTTAGTTACTTTTTTTATCCGAGTGAGATCTTGCAAAATTAATACTTCAGATTTAGCAGGATTGATCTTTAATTTATTTTTTCTAACATAGTTCTCAAATGCTGCTAATTTTCGTGTTAAACCAATTGGCGTCAGGTCAAGTAGGACGATATAGTCAGCATACAGCAGCCAATTTACTGCTTCGCCACTGATTTTAGGCGGATAAGAATTGATGACTCCCAAGAGTTTCTCCGATGTCTGACAAGAACAAACAGAAAATGGTAGCCGCCAATGGGCATCCCTGTTTTACACCATAATTGGTCGAAATTGGTTGACTCAATGTTCCAGCATTGTCCAGTCTGATCTTAATGACGGTATTTGTATGTAGTTCTTTGATGGGTTGCAACAGATTTTCTGGGCATTTCCATTTTCTCATTTTTCTCCAGAGCAGCTTTCTATCCACGGTGTCAAATGCGCTGGATAAATCAACAAATGCTATGTAGATTTTTCTGTTTTGTTGTATTGCCTCCATTTTTAGAAAATGTATCAATGTTAGATTGAGACCACAGCCAACACCTTTAACAAAACCAGCTTGACTAGGATCAAATCTCCCAGTTTCTTCAATCCACTTCAGCAGATGACATTGTAGCTGACTTAAGAAGATTTTTTCCTACTACGTCAAGGAGTGCAATTGATCGGTAGTTTCTTGGCTGTGTTATGGCCCCTTTTTTAAATATGGGGACAACAATTGCACTTCGCCATGACATTGGGATTTTTTGATTTCGTAGAATGGATGCAAACAGGATGTAACAGAATTCAGCCCATAGTTCTGGTTGTTTTAGTTGCTGATTTGTCAGACCATCTGGTTCAGAAGCTCTGGATGTGCTGAGTCTTATATTTCGTAAAATGTCGTCCTTTTTGAGCATAATAGACCAAACATCTATGGGCCCATGTTGTGTAATCACTTCTTTGCTGAACAACATTTCGGTATAGTGGTCGACCCACATTCTTTCTGTTACCATGTTATTAATAAGTGCCCCTTGAGGGACATGTACATCATTCAGCAAATTCCAAAGGGAGCTTGTGTTCCTTTTAGTTATGATCTCCATCATCAACTCAGCATCATTTTGAATCATAACAGATCTATGGCTGATCAACCAGTTCTTGTATGTTTGTGTTGCTTGTTTTTTTTTAGTCTCAAAGCTTCTTCAACTGGATGCATTTTTGCAGTTCTTATTGCTTTATTTAGGATTTTTTTGTTTACTATTTCGTAGTCCCACACATGATTTTTTTAAAAGTTAGACTTTGCACTGCATCTAGGAGCGCAGTATATTCTGGTCTCTCTCGGTCATGCTTGTTCTCTAATGATTTTAATAAGTCACGTGTGTTGTTCTCATTTAGCCTGTAAGCGATATTCAATCAACACTACAGCTAAGTCAATGCCTAGTCTGGGATTCTGAGGAAAACCCTTATTGATGTATTTTTATGTCCAGTTCAGTACTCTGGATGACAACCCTTGTATAACACCCCCCTCTTAGAATCCCCCTGACCCCACTGAGCCAAGAAGTAGGTTTGTTTTGCAAATTTAAAAGGTTTATTTGAAAAATTAACAAGATATATATCAAACTTTTATAATAAATTAATAATTGATATCACACTTATGAATATAACGTTGATAAACAATGGGTAATCTGACACTAGCACACTTCTTTACAATCAATGAGGAGTTGGTATAGGATGGATAAGTCAGCGAAGATACTTTTATGGTTTCAAGGGAAAAGCAATGAGAAATAAAATGCAGTACAGAAATAACTTGATATGATTTTAGCAAAAGATAAGATAATCACTTTTTCTCTGGCAATTCACTCCCCCCCCTTTATGCAATATAAGGAGATGGAAAGCGGAGCACACAGTTCTCAGGAATGCAATCAAATACAATACGAGATTCAGTTCCCCCCCCAGCAGGAAAACCGGTAGAAGTTTGAAACACAGGCCCAAAATGCTGTGAATGTGATGACAATGAAGTGAGAAATGTGCTAAAAATGCTTTTAATTCCCTCTAGACGTTCAGGGTGGGTGATATCTAGTTTATATTAGTTCAGGCTCACTTTAGCAATGCTCTATGAGTAACTAGCAGGTTAAAACGAATTTTAGCAAAGGAAAGCAAGGATCTGCTGATTTTTACACGTGGCTGAAATTGTGCAAATGTCAAATTGTGACAAATTTAATTGCGTGCGTCGAGCGTGATTGCGGAGGCACTATAAGGAGTAGGAAGTCGGTTCTAGGCTCGTTGGAAAGCTCCTAGCACAAACGGTTCCGGAGATACGGCCGATTTTTGTGAAGGTAGTTTTTCGGATTTGAAATTTTAAAGCTCAGAATGACAGATGACAGTTCTCAGTTTTAAAGTTGACAGAATGACACGATTCTAGGAGGCAGTTCTAATAGGCTAAAATAGTTTGAATTAGATTATTTTAACTAAGAGATTGGTTCTGCACAGTTCTGCTAGGTACTCACAATATACATTTGAAATAGGCCTCGTCACGGATCTGGTCAACACGTCCAGCGGCGGTTCTCTCTGCTCGGCGGGTCAATCAGGCGCCGGTTCTGCTCACAGCGATCCGGATCTCTGGTTCTGCTCACAGCGGTCTGGGTCTGGTCTGCGGTTCCGGCAAAAGTTCTTGGCAAAGAATTCAAACAGCTCGCCCGGCTGTTGAATAATTTGGTTAGGTTTGCTGGATTCTGAAGGCCTGCTGAGAATACTTTTGCTTGCAGTGGGCCTTCTAGGTTCAAAGTTCTGTAGTCTATGGGTCCCTGGTTCTGGTCTCTGTCTGGATGGGATGTCTGCCGTCAAAATGCTCCGCAGAAATGGAAAATGAATGTCTCTACCTGTCCCAGCAATCTCTTTTTATGTGTTTTGGAAGTGGGTGTGTGCGTGGCATAACAGAGCCTGCCCCTCTCACTTATCATTGGCCCAGTTCTCCCCTCTCCCTTGATTCGGGAGCTGGGTTGTGTGTCATCTTTATGGCTTACAGAAAGACACTGCCCTTGTCAATGTGCACACAAAATCTATTTCTGATCCAAATACATATTTCCCAGATACACAATTTGTTGAAATTACATGTACACATTATATATTCCTTATGGTCCATGCTTGTCCGACTCTGCTCTTCCTGGGGGCTTGCATTCAAAGATGACAACATTTTGCGCTTTTTGACTGGTTTTGCAATATTGGATTTTCATCAAAAATAACACAACTGTACACCCTCCTTCTCCCCCTCCTTCTCCACACATTCCAGCTATTTACTAGGTTTCTAGCATAAACCCGCTGTCTATAATATCACTAATTAGCGGGGTTTGGTCCTAGAACACCGTAGAATTTGGAATTTGGACTCAAATCGTGAGGGCATTTTTCATACTAAGAATCTCAAAGTTGTACATTCCTGTCATTTGGTTACAATAAGCTATCATGTTTCTATAAAATATATATTTGCTGCAATAGGAATCCACACTCAAGTCTGGCCCGCCCCTTAAAACTGGGTGGGCCAGGGACCACATGTCTCTGCTCACAGGCAGCTCTTTGTTTACAGCCAACATTCAAAATTAACATACCCCATTCAACTGAAAGGGGCTATTGTCTCTCTCCTCCAGGCTGAAGGGGAAACCCGCTCCCTCTCACTCAGAAGGGCCATGTGATATCCTGCCTCCTGTTGTGAGTCTCTGCGGTGTTAAGAGTTCTCAGCCTCTTGGCCTCTGGGAACAGCAGGTGGCTAAGATTTCTAATTAACCAACAGGCTTTGAAGTCCCTGCTAGGCTGGATCCCCTTGCACTCCTGAGATACAGTCCTACTGTCAGAGTTTAGACCGCTAGCGCCAGTTTGTGGACAAATCTGGTACTGCACCCATTTTTGGGATCTGTCTTGAATTACTGCATTTCAATAGTGGTCTTTTGCTTTATAGAATAGGACCCTTGCTTAACATTGTTTTGATGGCATCCTTACAGTAGAGTGGTGATGTGGAACCCCCACAAGAAGGTTGTTTCTTTGGAGTGGTCTTGTGCCAACTGCGCAGTTCTCCTGGATTCTGGCGTGAATGTGGGTGGCGACAGCTCATCCCCACATCCACCCAGTCTATTGATTTAGTTTGTTCTGGGATAGAATGATGGGCGGCGACATCTCATCCCCACATCTACCCAGTCTATTGATTCAACATGGGTCAAAACCCTTGACAAGCCGAAGACGATTTCGCCCTGGTGCAACTACTAAATGCTCCAGATTTAATAGTTCTCTTTTTCTTGGTTGTTTTACATTCATTTGTAGTTTTAACATGCAGTGATCACTTTTCTCCATGTTGCACACTTGTAGTTTTTCTACTTGAGTACTCAATCTCCCAGTGACAAACATATAGTCAATAATTGACCTTTGTTGATTTCTTAGCCAGGTAAAGTTAGCTGGGATGTCTCCAGGAGTACTTCCGTTTAGCATTTTGAAGTTCCATGTTTTCATTTCATGCATCCATGCTTCAGCCATTACTGCTCCATTAGTGTGCCGATGTTCTTTGGCAAATAGGTTCTGTTCAGATAGGCAGTTTATATTTAGATCTCCACAGATGAAAATGTTCACATCTGCCTCTTCACGGTAGATTTCACTTATAATTTCAGAGATTTGGGAGATTAATTTTCCTTGACATGTGGCATCATGTTGCCAGTACAAATTCATCATTACCAAGGTCTTGCCGATTTTCTTCGCATGCGATGGTAGGCCGATCTTAACTCCTTGAAAATAGGGTGTTACATTTTCATAGAGGACAATACGTGCGCCACTTTTGATTCTTACCAAGGTTAAAAGGCCAGACATCTGCCTACCTTTGCCACCCTTAATAGCTGGATTAAATGCAATCTCAAATTCCTCGGATATGGGATTTTCCAAAAGCCATGTCTCCTGGAGACAGAGAATGTGTATATGTTCAAGCTCTCTTGATTTCTCTCCAAAAAGATGTATGTGTCCTCTCGTGTTCCAGGATGCAATACAAAGATTTTCCAATTTGCCGTTTACTGGGCGTTGGCTCTCATTTACTTAAGTGTTTTAGCCAACCAAGTCCAGTTTTGCTCATCACAGGCATCTGAGATCGTGTTTCCAGTTATTGAGTCGGTCTGTGCAATGGTAATCAAATCTCTTTTAGGATACCATCTCTTACGCTTGTCACTACCATTTTCAGAGTCCGGTTTCAAGATGGCCCGATTTCCTTCAGCTGATATCTCAGCATCATTATTTTTATCCAAGTCTGGCACAGGGCGCGTCTCCCGTCGCGTTCGTAAATCGTACCATGTTCCTTCGCTTATTTCAGTAATGTCAAATCCCAGAGAATTTATTTGGGAACAAGACTCTAATAACAAGTCTCTAATAATTTTGGATGCAATGTGAAGAATTACGCAGTCGTTCAGTTTTTCTTCCTCAAATTCGACTGTTTGGATGTCTTCTGAGACCACAGTCCTCAGTTGTGGTATATGATGGAAAAGAATAAGGACATTTTTTCTATTTAGGATTAGTCCATCTTTTTCTTTTTGGATTCTTTCCAACCGCACAAGATGTTTTCCAATTCTTTTTGCATTTGTTGTTTGCCGGCTAACATCTTTGGTGACTTGTGGTTTCCCCATTAGCCTGCTGAAGTGAACACTTTTTCTTTCCTTATGCAGGTCAAAAGATATTTGTTTTGATCTTGACGGGTTTTCATATTCATTTGCATCGTTATGCTCATTTATAGTTTTTTGGTTACGTGCAGTGGATTCAATATTCTGCACTTTTGGGCCGTTTGCAGCCTCAACTAGAGCTCTTCTAGCATCCAAGTAAGAAATGTATCAATGTTCTTGTTGATAACCTCGGTAGAAGAAACATTACTCTGTGGCCGCAAACTTGACACATCTTCTGGCAGTAGTTTTTGCCTGATCAGTGAGTGGGGGCTAGATTCTATGTTGATTGAAGGGTGTAGCAAATTAACCGTAACCTTTAGTTCGGAGTCATGCCCCTCACTCACTTCAATTATTTCGTCTTCACCCTCACTTGATTCATAAGTAGACCGATCCAAGAGGTCCATTTGACTGTTGTCATTCTGTGATTGATTCGGAGAATCCTCTGAGTTGGATTCCGTTTGCATGTTGGAAATGGGGGCCTCATTACAATTTGATCTGGTGTTTGATTTTTTTACACAATTGTTAGTAGCTGTGGCATTAATGCTAAAGGATTTGATGTTCCTCAAGAAAGATCTAACATTCGCTCCTTGTGAATTTCTTCTTTTTTTTCAAGTTTTTAGGTTTTTTCTCTTGTGGCACTGTAATTGAGTTTTTTTTTTTTTTTTTAGGTTCCACAGTTTTTGGCCTGAAAATAGGGAACATTTTTACCTAGTTTTTAACCCATGTTAATGAGACTTCTAACCGCGACTGTCCTCGAGTGCATATCTCGGGTCGATTTCCAGAAAGGGCCATTGTGACCATCTGATCCCACGGATTGCCCATCTGTCCCTCAGCATTTGCAGAAGTGGAGGGAAGACATTCATTTGGATCAGGAACCTTCGGAGAGATCGGAGCAGGTCTTGCGCTTGCGATTTCGCTTGTCAGCACGTTCAGTAAATGTGATTTAGAGATAATTTCAACATTTAATCTGGACACATTTTCCTGCCCCCTGAGTTGATCTTGAGCTCTCACCACTACTTTCTTTGAAAACTTATCTTCTCCACAGGATGGTACCTGATCAGCTTTCTTTTTCTGGACTCCAACATTAGATATATGGTTCAATTTATCTTTACATTTTAACCGTTGACCTGCATGCACTGATTCTCTGATTAAGTCAACCACAATTGGCTCATTATTATTTATCGTGACAATTGACTCCTTCTTATTTCCAACTGAACCATTTTCTGATTGTTTGTCACACAGAGCCATGTTACTGGCATCAACATCGTACTCTGAATTCACTGGATTACAAGAGTCAATTTTTTGCATTTTCAAAAGGGCGATGGCTTCATGAGCCACTTCCGCACACAGCCGTTTGTCGGCTGCACTATTTTTGGTGTTTTCTAACATAATTCTTACATTTGCGTCAAAATTGGAGTTACCAGATGGTGTTGCTACTTTACTTAAAGCCATTTCCTGCTCCACAGATGGTAGTTTTGAGTTCAGTAGAGCTAACAGTGTTTGATCTTTTATGTTTTCGTTTAACTGTTCATAGAGTTTGGTGAAAGGTGCCATAGTTGTGGTAAGTGCTGCCATTATTATTAAATTATTAAATGATTTAGATCTTTTCTGAGCCTATTGGATAGAGTACAGGCCAAAGCCTCAGCTGCATTAAGCGTCTTACGTTCCGGTAAGGCTTGCGCAGATTTGCGCGACTGTCTGAAGTTAGTATGTGTTACAGACATATCTTCGTCTTCCTCACTTTCAGATTAACATGTGCAAGAGTCCTCAATCGTAAAATTCCGGCATTCATTTTGAGTCTGCATGAGATGCCTTTTTGAGAGACAGTTAAGTTTTCATCTGAGCTTGACAACAATCTTCGTCTTTTTACAGGGGGCTTAGAAACTAGGATCACACTATCTTTCACTTTTCTAGCGTGATCCAGAGCCTCCAGTTCTTTACAAAAGTTGCCATTAGTTTGAGATAGTGAGGGTCTCATATCTTTGTCGTCTTTCTCATGATTAGCCTCCTTATGCTCTCCCCCATTAATAGCATTTCTCTGTTGGTTTCCGAATCTGGCGTTAATCATGATAAGGTCTTTCAGCACTTTATCCACTGCTGCTATAGAGCTGCATCTGTTGGAGTCTGAAGACGAAGAGCTGTTCAGGCTCCTTGATACCCTGGATATCACGTGGGACACGTCTGCACCATTGTCAGTGCAATTATGGATCAACAGACCCGCACCATCTACCTCACACTGGATCTTATTTTGTAGCTTAGACTTAGGCAGGAGCTGTGTAGCTCGAGATGCTAGGGTTTGTAAAGACATGACCTTAGATTGATCACTATTCAGTTTACAGACGGAATTGAAGATGCCTCCATTCACGTCCTCCGTCACGCTAGAAGTGAGGCAACATGTTTGTGTCAGTATCAGTAGCAGTGGCAATGCACTCGAGGCTATGTGTAAAGACATTGCAATCTGAAGTAAGAGCGCTGATTGCATACTTGCCAGTCCCATTGACTCTCAATATGTGTAGCAGCGGGAGTACCCTCAGTACAGTCATGAAAAATGTCTGATTGGTGAGGAGACAGAAGGACAACACATAGCACAGGGCACAGTACCGCTTACCAGAGAGCTCATGCCGGGTCCAGTCCTCTCTCCTGCTCTTAGAGCTATGAATCTTCTTTGCCGTCATGTTAGAGGAGGGCCACCCCCTTGTTGCCGTCTCCATAGACACACAAGTACAAACACTCGCTCCAGGAGCACAGCAGAAAACGAAATCCGGCGGGATAGCTCTTGTAACAGCTGTGCTCAACGTGCAAGCCTTATTTGCTTGGGACCTACCAGCCATGCTGCTCGGGTCGCACTCCAGCGCACCCTGAGCAACACGAACAACACTCTGCGCACTCCGTCTCTTTCCGCGACGGGGGCAGAGTTTTTCTTTTAGTTGGACTTCCTCAAAACAACGAGTTAAACGGGCAGCAAACCACCTCGTAAGAGCAGCAGGGACTCCACATGAACACACTCTGCACCCTATGCTGCCCTGAAGGATGATAGACGGCAGTCAAGGGCTTCATATATAGACAACTCTATTCACTTGTCTCGGTCTATGCCCCTAACGACGGACAGGAATCGTTCTACACAACCTTGTGTGATCAACTACTCCCATTTGTTGAAGGCCAAATAATCATTGGGGGGACTTCAATGGGATCCCGGACCCCCTGTGGGACAAATCCCATCCTCCATCCCCTAGAGACTCTAAAATCGCTACTGGTCTTCTCCATTTATTTCGCACTCTGGGGTTAGTGGACGCCTGGAGGGTCCTACATCAAGGCGTAAAGGATTTCTCCTTTTCACACGTGCACTGGACATCCTCACAAATAGACCTTCTGCTTACCTCCCCACAGACTTTCACTTTTGTGGATAAGCTAACAATAAATACAACGGTACGATCAGACCATGCTCCTTTCAAATTAACCTTGCGGGCACACAAACCAGATCTGCCTCCCTGACACAGCTGGAACCTATACGACCTGCTCCTCAATGACATGCCTCTGAGAGACTCCATAGCCGAAGTAATCCAGAACTATTTCCAGGAAAATTCAGCCAAAGATACCTCTCCAGCAAATACCTGGGACGTTATGGAGGACGTGGTTAGGGGAGAACTAATTGTCCATGGAGCGGCGTACCATAGCAGACGCAACAGATCCGCATGAAACTGGAGGAGGAAATTCGTAACGCTGAAGCTCGCCACAAGCAAAAAGGCTGGATGTCTAAAACCAATTGAGTTCTGCAAATAGCTCGGAAAAAACTGGAGGCCCACTATGCAGACGAGACGGCGCATATGCTGGCCAAAACTAAACAGTTATTACGCCAAAAACAACAAGGCAAATAGACTTTTAGTGACAAGTTATCTAAGGCAAGAAGAAGGAATACCATCATAGGCCTGCGGGATTCACAGGGCCACATCCACTATGAAGAATACGCAAAACTACAGCGAGCAGCCACTCACCTTTCCAAAACTGACTGCATTGCCTCGTGACCGAGCAGCGCAAGCAGTCTACCTCCGAGACGCCACCCTTCTGCAGCTCGTGGAGACGGATAGCGAAGAGCTGGATGCCCCCATCACAGGTGAGGAGGTAAGAGGCCATCAAATCCCTGAAACCTAGGGCCCCGGGTCCGGATGGCTTTACAACAGGGTTGTTTTGCCCACAACTAACTGCCCCGCTAACAGCTCTTTAATTCCTTTGGTACCTCGGGCTCTGTCACCCCTTCGATGCAGGAATCAATAACTGTTCTGTTGCTTAAGCCTGGTAAA
The DNA here is from genome assembly GCF_040938575.1 of Ambystoma mexicanum. Taxonomy (NCBI): domain Eukaryota; kingdom Metazoa; phylum Chordata; class Amphibia; order Caudata; family Ambystomatidae; genus Ambystoma; species Ambystoma mexicanum. Next base: position 770,436,799 of record NC_090936.1, read on the forward strand.
GACCCGAGGGATAACTGTTCGTACAGACCTATCTCTTTGTTAAATATCAACGCTAATATTTACTCAAATACTAGCTAACCGATTGGCAGCGATCCTCCTTAAATTAATCGACGCAGACCAGTCGGGATTTATACAAAATAGATCAACCGGGGACAATATTCAAAGGGCCCTAGACATTGTGACCCAGGACTCCCATAAAGTGGCCCTGTTGGCCCTGGATGCTTCCAAGGCCTTCGATAAAGTAGATTGGTCGTTCCTACAACTCACATTAGAAGCCTTTCACTTTGGTCCTAGCTTCCATGACATGGTCCTGGTCAACTACCGCTCTCCCAAAACCTTGCTCTGGGTTAACCATAACACCTCAGGCCCCATTCCTTTGTCTTGTGGCATCAGACAGGGTTGCAGTAATGGAGCCATTCGCCCAACTAATCCGAAAGGACCCAAATGTCAAAGGACTTCCTGTAGGCGCCTTGCAACATGAGGTCTTGCTTTATGCAGACGATGTGCTGCTGTCCATAACAGAAATCTATCCCTCGCTGTTATCTTCCCTCAAAGAGCTGCACAGATTTGGGGAGGTCGCAGGGTTTGCCATTAACTTTGAGAAATCAGTGGCTTTAGGGGTAGGACTGACTTCTGGTGAACTAGAGGGCCTCTGACCCCTATGCCCGATTCAGTGGAAATGCAAATCCATACCTTACCTTGGGGTCCAACTCCCGGCCCGCCCGAAAGATGTATTACAACTGACCTTTCCTCCTCTCTTCATAGAGTTGGAACAGGACCTCGAGCGATGGTCCTCGCAAGAAATATCTCTCATTGGGCGAATTACGGCCTGTAAAATGAACCTTCTCCCATGGTTCTTATACACCTGTGCCTCCCTACCCACTATAGACCCTGGGCGTCCCCTCCTGCGAATGCAGAGGAAAATGCTTATATTTATATGGAAGGGTAAAAGTCAAGGATATCCCAGAGGGTTATGATGGGCAACCCGCGCCGTGGTGGCCTGCGGCTCCCTAACCTTCGAAAATACAACTTGACAACCCAACTGGCGCACTTCCGAACGTGGTGCCTACCAGATATCCCCCTGAAATGGGTCAAACTAGAACAGTCGCGACTCCAACTCCCTCTCCGCTCTCTCCCACATGTCCCGCCTCTGCTTCGAAGGTCATGGACAAGGATCCTGGCCTCCACCAAATCCACCCTGAGTATGTGGGATGGGGCACTTGGGTCCAAGGGGATTCCACACGGCCTCGGTCCATACTCACCAGTCTTTCATAACCCAGATTTTTCCCCATGGCTTCACCCATCAAGCTTTAAGAACTGGGTAGCGGGAGGGCTGGAATCCTTGGGGCAGCTTTATGAAAACGGCTGTCCTCGCACCTTTGAGGAATGTAGACTGTCTTTTCAACTAGCAGAACTGACAGATTTACTTATGCACGGCTTCGACACTGGTGCTCTCACCCATTGGTCCGGCAGGAAGCCACACGAAACCCCAGCCCTCCTGGACTAGTCTCCAGGAGCTGCCAACAAAGGCGGGATCTCTAAGCTTTACAAACCCTTACAGAATGACATCCTTTCCTCCAGACCCCCATATATGTCACAGTGGGAAACTGAGCTGGGTCACCCATTAGACAACCATATCTGGGTGGACATATGGACTAGAGCCCCCTCATCTTCCTTCTGCATAACTAACCGAGAATGCTCCTATAAAAACTGCTCCTTCGTTTGTACTACTCTCTGGCACGCCTTCATCAGTTCAACTGAGCCCTTAGCCCCCTGTGTTGGCGTAAATGTGGACAGCCTGGAACATACTTCCACATGTGGTGGACCTACCCCAAAATGCACATTTTTTGGAGCCAATGTATCGCCACCATAAAAGAAATCACCCAAGTGACAGTTCCCAATGAACCTGAAGTTATCCTACTGGGTGCACCAGGGTCAAATCCTAGGTCTGGGAAGACGGCCAAACTCCTTATGCAAATGCTACTAGCAGCAAGAATTACAACAGCCCGGACCTGAAAGTCCACTGAAGGCCCCTCTGTGATTTTGTGGTGGATCAAATTATGGAATATTCTGGTGACAGAAAGGGTCACTGCGGCCAGGACAGGTCTCCTACGTCGGTTCACTGACATTTGGGCCCTCTTATGGAATATGACCAAAGGTTTCCAGCACAAACTTAGAAGCCCTGGATGGCCCAGTCGGTCCTATGTGAGGTTATGGAACTGGAACCGTATGACGCCATCCAGGACAACCAAGGGGATGCATGACCAGCAAAATGGGGTGGGTGGGGGAACACACCGGGGGGTGGGATCAAGAGATTTGCTGTACAGTCACTCGATTGTTAAAGCATGTCATGTCAGGTGATAATGTATGCTTTGTCTTTCTCCACTCAACTGCTTCCAATGGGCAACCGTTTCAAAAATAAACACGTTATAAAATAAAAATGCAGGTAAGGGAGAGTGGACAAAGTGCAACATTATGGGGTTCAGGGGGCAGGGGAAAGTACAATGGGCATTGAGTAGATACATCAGGAGAGAGGCAGGATAGGTTAAGGTGTTAGTATCTTAGGGTGTTGAGGTGTATGCCTTTGTACATCAGACATTCCGTTTTGAAGATGCAACAGGCATCTTGCGGTAGGGTGGGTCAATGTGGAGACTAAGAGTGGGTGTTTCAATCAAATTTGTAGATGCCTGAGAACAAGTGCAACAGTGAATGATAAATTATCTCAAGGAATGAAAGATGGCTATTTAGAAAGGCTGTTACTCAGAAAACTTTCTGATCCAGCTTAAAGAGGACAATACCTTTTAAGGCTCTGTGGGAGAGATGTAGTATTGGATATTCTGCAAGTTACCTATTAGGAGCTGTACACAATAAGCCAATTTTAATAGTTTTTTTGCCTTGTAGTTTTCTGTTTCATGTTGAAGGCAGTTAGCGATTGTAATGAGGGCGGGAGAAAGGTGGCCTGTAACTCTGTGACCTTCCAGTTTGGAAGATGTCGATGAATTTAATGGCAATGTTTCTATTTTGAGTTTAGTTTTAGGTTGGGGTGAGGCATCTTTGCAATCCGGGCAATTATCCAGGCAATTGGTGAGGTGGGGGATGTTTCCCTCTGAAATGATCATGTACTATTGAATGTCACAAGAATATTGGTGTACTTTTAAATCCACCATTTCAGTCAAACATCAAGGGGTCAAATTGAACAGGTTGAGAAAAGGGAGAAGTCGTAAGGAATTCTACAGCCGCAGAGAAGTGTTTTTAGATTTTCAGCTTTTGGGTTCTATTTTGGAGAGAAGACAACTGTTGGAGAATGTTTCCATTTATTCTGAAAATGTTTCTAAAATACTGAAAGAAGTTCAATGGATTGCAGTACGAAATGCCACTTGGAAATCTTGAAGCATCAGCTGAAAGGTATTGCCTTAGTCCAAAACGTGGAGAGCATCGTCAACCTCTTTTAGGGTGTTTGTTTCTGTGCTGTTCCTTAGTTGGGAACCTGATTGACATTCTCCCAGCTAGTTCTTTTTGAGATATTTACTTGGTTGTGCTATACAGCTTTTGACTATCTTTTCAGTTTAGGAGACAATAGTATTCTATCAATAGTTATTATCTATTGGTTCTGCTGAAGGTTTAGTTTGGAGAGGGATCAACCTTCGAACCGACGTGTGCTCGGGATTCCCCAAATATTGAATAGTTGATATTGAGTCAGCTTGGTAACAGTGATGTTTTCGTGAGATTTCCTAAACAATATGTGCGTGTTTATTTTACAGTAATCCAATTTGGCAGAGCTTTCTAAGCGCCAATTTGGTCCTGGGAGTCATCAAACCTCTTGTACGTAACTTTTGATGATGGTTCAAACTTGTTAGGAGCACTCTTGTGCACACAATTCTCTTTGTTCCCTGTGCTTCCAATGCCAAATCTGTCCTTGGAAAGTGGCAACAACTCCAATAAGGCAATTTTGTTACTGTTTCAGGCCTCTTCGTTGACTCCTCTGGACAAAGCAATGCTTCTCTGGTTTCCTTTGTCAATGCCTGAGCGCTCCTTGGAGTGATGGGGCCACAACTTCCGTAGAGCATCACTTAAATGATTGTTTTTCTTTGGAAAGCCCATGCACTTACCTCCATTTTTTTAGTTCCTTTGATTTGTCGGCACTCAAGTGCCTCTTGGAGTGTTGTAAAGTGTGTATACATTCTGGCTCTTTGAAGTCATGTGATTTACTTTTGAGATCTTGCCCCTTTACATACTTTGAGACTCAACAACTCCTCCAGATCTTTTCAATTCTCATCCCCCGCTCGCCATTTTACCTATGCTGACTGGTCAGGGTTTTCTCTAGTACTCACTTTGCGGGTTCCAAGCTATTCATGTACCAGCATGTCTGTCTCCCCATGCTTTTCCAGTGTTAAACGGTTTACAAACCAATGCTCATCTCGCTAGTGCTCCGTACTCCTCTTACCTTTCCAGATATCATTGCAAGCATGGCATCTCAGCAGCCTCCTGCACTCCGGGAAGTCTTGATACCTGCATTGCACCCCTTTATTTCTATTGTTTTCTCTAACTACCGGCTTTCTGTTCCTCGCATGCTGAAACTGGAGTGGCTTGCTCCAGCCTCCATCAGCCAGTCTCCTTCCTCATCATGTAATTCTCACATACTATGACATCTTGCTCTGTGGCGTCTTGTTCTGTGACTTCAATTTATTTATATATATATATTTTATTTGTATAGGCTGAATTAAATCAAACTTTCAAATATAAATGTTCATAAAAATCAAATATTACATTAAAAGCCACGATTAACAATAGTTATTGAGAAAACAGAAGTATCAGGAGAAAATAAACGAACATATGATCACAAAATAACAATATACACATCACCACTGATACAGCAGACTCTTGCTGAAAATGTAAGGACTCAGAATTATTAAAATATCTTCAACATTTGGTCGGTTCCTTAAGCATAATACACTAACCAGATATCAATAACATATCACTATAGCAGACAGAAACAGAAATTGTTTGACATGTCTTAAATGTCGTGTGTTACATCAAGATCATCGTCCACATCTTCCAATTTTAGGCTCGACAAATAATTTATAGTTGCAATTTGAAGAGGCATGTAGGGTATTTTGTGGAGATTTGGGGCCTGACGGTATTTTATTACCGCCGAAAATAACTTAGCAATAATCACTCTTTGTATTCAGATTTGGCCATGTGCAACAATAATACAATGGACATGCATTATTTCAGCACCCAGACCTGCATATTTGGTATACGTGGTTGGTGGTATTTTTGGTGAGCATAATTCCCTTGTTTTATTTGTGGCCCCAATGTCCAGAATCCCTTATCTTTGCTTAGATTTTTTGTGTGATCACTAGAGAGACCTCAGACCTGCATTCTAGGAATACCACATTTCCAGTGATAGTGTTGGTGTGCCACCATGGGCGAACTCACTGACTTATTTACGACAGAGCTATATGTGGTAGTCTTGTGGTAATTTCCACTACCTTATATACGGTAGGGAGCTATGTTCAGAGAGTCTCTCTTCCCGTTGGCTCATGTACCTCCAACAAGCTATGCTACAGTCACTCACAATTATTCATACTGATTCTGACATGCACACATCTGTCTTAAAATGACCATTGCACTGTTTAAAAATCTCCCCACATCATCGGCATTGTAATGGTAAATAGAAAATAAACCACCCGTCTGTTTTCAAATATTTTCTGTATTATAAAAGTTGCATTTAGACACGATCTCATTCTTTACAGAAATAAATAAAATGGTACAGTAAAAGCATTGTCTATGACACACTGCAAAGAGCGTGGCGGAGAACAGAACTCAAATTGCAACATTGGTATTTGATTAAGACACGCACAGGAATCCTACACTGACTGCATATTTTCGTGCACACACCCGGCTCCCACGCTTATGTAATTACCTTATCTGAGTTTTCTTCAGCTGTTCTCTTTCTGAATGTAGCTCCCTTGAAGATTAACTCCAGTAAAAGGATCGCCTTTCCTTCTCAAACCGGGGTCATTGCCTGGAATTCTCAGCTTTTTCAGCCAGTGGAAAGGTTTTTCTTTCAGCTCTCCCCAATCTCGACTGCAGCAGGACACAGGAATCTGCATTCATTCAGGAGCCCCACAGCCAGGTCTTCTCCCCAGTAGTGCAGAAAAATGTCTGCCTGGAATTTTCCCCGTTACTGCCCACTAAAACTTTCCTCTCAGCCCTCTGTATGACGTGTCCCAATGAAATCCATCATCTCTCATCCTCCTACTCTTCAACAATAGCTTCGCTTATACATTTGCAATTGTTGCAAATCTGACTTCCTTCTTCCTGCAGTTACTGTGCACAAAAACACGGAGAATCAGGCAGAGAAGAGAAGAAAAAAAAATCTGCACACACATTTAAATGGTTTTCAGAGTATGCCTAATTCTGCAGTGGAGAACACATTTTATTAGTGGGTTATATTAAATAAGGTTTTATTAGTCAGGTTAATGGTTAATAGGTTAGCTGTTAATTTTCAAATGTGTCTCTCGCACCATAGGCATTTCAGGTGAAAAATAGTGTGCATTTTTAAATGAGCACGTGTGCTTTTAACTGTAAAAATAGATTTGCATCTTATATGTTAAAATCGTTTTTTGACTGAATAGCCTGTCTTTTCTTGTTAATCTGCTAACCCATATAGCAATGCACCGCACCCTTGTGGTGGTAATGCAAAAAAAATGTGCTACTTGTGCAGTAGTGCTGTACTCTGTGCTGTTTGCTACGCCAAATATCCTTACATATACCCTCCTTTTGTTTTTAGAACTTGGCTATAATCCAAGCCAATTCCTAAAAACAACTTGTTCTTTTTTTTTTTTTTTTTACAATATAGCAATCCAACAAAATGAATATTCATGTGCATCAATGAAAATTTGCAATCAATATTTCATCTGAGTCCATCAGTCCATAAAATGTTCCACATTTGTCTTCTCAGTGGAAGTGGCATTACTTTAAGTTTAAATTTTCCAAGTCAATTAAAAACGACGAAATAAAACTAACTAAAACAAATAATTAATATAATAATTAAAATAATAAATACGTGGAACTTCATATGCCGGAACTTCTGTTTTGTCTCTTTTGGTATGTCCCGACCAGCGATGTTATTCGGTTCATTCGAGTATTCTTTCATCTTGGCAATCTTGAATCCACAGCAGTCATCTCTTTTGGCATTCCGGTTATTTTGTCTTCACCTCCACCTGGAGGCAGGCATCTTTTGGTCTTCATCCAGGGGACTCCAGGACTCCATCGTCTCTCCCGTGGGCTCTGATCTCGGAACCTCCGATCAAATAATGTTAATTGTCTAAATCAAAATAGAAAATAAACAGATTAAGTACATAGCACAATACTAACTTCATCCTTTTGCCAAAAATAAAACATGCTTGGTAAAAATATTTCATTTTTTTTTTTTTCTGAAATTAAACACAAGTTAAAAGAAAACAAGCAGATATTCAATATTTAACACACTTTCTCTCTGCACACCAACCATGAACTTCCATTATATGTGCATTTATTTATTTATTTATTTATATTTATTTTATATTATATTTTACATATACTACAGTGTTTATGTGCCATCATAACAATCAACTTTTTTTTAACTTCTTTGTCACTGCCTCCTGATTACACCCATTTATTTTCTCAAGGGACTCTATCTGTTTCTACATGCTCAAGCTGCCTGATCTCATGTCTGGGATGGCATGGTTTGATTTGATTTACATGGACAAACTGCTCTATTGCTGTTTCACCTTCATTTTTCAAAATTTTATACACTACAGGAGAGACCTTATCTATAATTCGAAATGGCCCCTGCCAGGCTGCTAGAAATTTAGAATTTTTCTGTTTACTTTTTCCAAAATGAAACTTGTACACCTGATCCCCTACACTGTATTCCTTTACTGATGTCTTTTTATCATAATATGACTTTGCACTGTCAGCAGCTCTTTCCAGATTTCTCTGCACAAAAGCAAATGCATGTTGCAAATGCCTCCTCAGTTCATCAATATATTCATGAACTGTGGATGCACTCACTAGAGTTTGCTCATGTGTTCTGTATAGTAGGTGTTGTGGTAACACCATTTTCCTACCTGTTAAGACCTCATGGGGGCTAACACCTGTTGCTTTGGCAGGAGTCGACCTGATTGCCATCAGAACCAACGGTAAACGTAAATCCCAGCTGGAACCTGCTTCTGCCACAAATTTCTTTAAAATATCCACAACAGACCTATTGCTTCTTTCAACTGTACCTGAAGACGCCGCCCGATATGCGATATGTAGTTTCCTTTTTACACCTAGTATTTGCCATACCTTACTCATTAGAGTACTTGTGAAATGACTTCCTCTGTCTGACTCAATTCTTTGTGGCAACCCAAACCTTGAGAACACATGGTTCACCAGCAATGTGGCTGCTGTTTGCGCACTACAATCTGGTGCAGGAATGCACTCAATCCACTTTGACATCAAACATACCACACTCAAAATATAACGGTGTCCCCTGCTCGACCTTTTTAAAGGACCTACATAGTCTATTTGCAAATCTGACCATGGGAGAGTTAGGCCTCTTTTCATCAATGGTGCTCTATGCATTGGTGAAGCAGGTTTAAATTGGGCGCATACTAGACATCCTCTAGTATATAATTCCACATCTTGGGACATATGAGGCCAGTAAGCATAATCTTTTAGTATTTCTAATGTTTTTTGTGAACCTCTATGGCCTGCAGTTATGGCATCATGTGCATGGTGTAGCATTAGTCCTCTGAATGAAAGGGGTACTACCCACTGTATTTGCCCTATTATGGACTCTCTAATCATGAGCCCATCCTGTAATCTAATTCGTGTTTTGTTCTTTAATAACACCCTCAACTCTTCTTTTCCCATACAATCTTTTTCTGTTACAGGATTTTGTTCAGGATCTATCAAATGATTATAATAGATTCCCAAAATTTGATCATTCTTTTGTGCCTCAATCAAATCTTGGTCTGGCGTGTCATGACTCCACTGCACCACCGGTTGATCTACCTCCTTTGGTGCTTTAGAACGTGTGACTGCATCAATTTGTATTTCACCCATTAAATAATCAATAGGTAGCAATTCTCCCATCACAGCCCCAATCTTAGCCAGATGGTCTGCCTTATCATTTCCCTCCTTATCCTCTCCTGGTGTTTTTAAATGCCCACGAATTTTTCTCCAGTATATTGTTAAATTATTTTCTGACACCAATTTGTCTATGGCTTGTATCATTTTTCCATGTTTAAGTGGCTTTTTGTTGTATGTAACCATGCCTCTTGCTTTCCAACCAGGCAAATACTCCACAAAGCTATTCCGTGCATAGTCAGAATCAGTCACCAGGACAATTTCACTGAACTTTTTATCAACTGCAGTAGCAATTGCTTTATAGATGGCTGCCAATTCCGCCACCTGACTGCTCCTATCTCCAATCCTCATCCCTATACTGGGGACGCCTTCACATTTCAACCAGACATTTCCTATTCCTGCCACTAACTGTTTATTACTGTCATTTTCAATGTGAAAAGCACAACCATCCACATATACAGTTGGCAAATCCTTGCATGTTTTTTCATCAAAAGCTTTGTGTGGTGATTGTTCAAATTCCTGTAAACTAGTTTCCACTTCCATGTATTTGTTCAGCTGCACAGTCATGTAAGTCAGCTAACCCTTGAGCAATTGGGCTCTTTTTATTTTGTCCATATCTCACTTCTACGGGAAAACCTTGTAATGCCAGCGTCCATGAAGTGATTCTGGATTGCGCTAGATTGCCTGATCTAATTCTTTTACTCTCTAAAAATTGCAAAGGTTGATGATTTGTTTCAATAATCACCTTTTCTCCCTGAACAATGGGGCGGAAATGTTGTAGCGCCCACACAGTGGTTAATAGGGCCTTTTCACATTCATTAAATTTCATTTCAACTTGGGAAAATGCCTTACTTGCATATGCAATGGTTTTGTGATTCAAATCGTGTTTTTGTGATAATACTGCTGACATACACTGTTCAGAAAAACCTATTTCTATAAAGAAATCCCTGTCCTTTATGGGGTATGCTAAACATGGTGCCTTTACAAGACATTCCTTCAATCTAGCCACTGCATCAGACTGTTCTCTTTCCCATCTCCAGGGAGTATTTAGTTTAAGCAGTTTAGTTAATGGTTGAGTGATTTCTGCATAATTCTCAATGAACTTTCTGTTATAGCCTGTCATCCCTAATAAACTTTTTACTCCTTTCACATCTTTAGGATCTTTTAAACTTTGTATGGCCTCTATTTTCTTCCTTTGTGGATTTAGCCCACGTTCAGTCACTTCATGCCCTAGAAAGTTCACTTTTTTCTTGCACCATTGTGCTTTTTGCAAAGATACTTTGGCGCCTGCTTTCTGCAATTGGCCAAGCACATGTCTTATTTCATCAAAATGGCTTTTAAGGCTTTCATTTTTTATCAGGACATCATCCACATAAACTATTGTTCCTCTTTCCGCTGCATCCGGCATAGCCTTTCTCAAAAATATGCCAAATTCACTCCCACTATTGATGTACCCGAACGGAGCTCTAAGCCAGGCATATTGAGTCCTGTCAAATGTAAAGGAAAATAAGTGTTGTATCTCCTCTGCCAATGGCACACACCAATATCCAGAGGTGAGATCTAATGTGGTAAATACCTTTGAACTATGTATCTGAGCTAGGCCCTGATCAATGAATGGTAGTGGCCATCTAGATACTGGTACTCTTTTATTTAACTCTCTTAAGTCTGCACACAGCCGCCATTGACCATTTGGCTTTAACACACCTAAAATAGGCGTATTGGATGTGCTATGAATGGGCCTGATTATTCCCTGTGATTCCAAATTTTTAATAATCTCTGCCAATGATTCTAAACATGCCAGCGGTAGTCTATACTGGCGTACAAACACTGGATTTCTGCTACAACCTTCTGGTAGTGTGGCCACATGTAAATCAGTTAAACCACAATCATAAGCATCTTTTGCAAATACATCCTTAAACTCCATAAATATTTCCCTCAGGTCGTCTCGATCCTCATCGCTGTCACATGCATCCGCTAAGGAGATCTGCTCTTCTACCATTCTGGAAAATTCTGGAAACTCTTCTGGTAAAGGAATCTCAGCGCTTTCCTCTAACTGTGTGGCTGTATCTTTTTGTAGAGCTGCCACTTTTAAATATTTTGGCATATCAGCTTCCACTTCAATGGGCTGATTTCCTGTTTCATTTTCATTTAAATTAAATATTATGCAATCCTCTTGATGGCAGCACACTGTCTCATTTGAATCATAAGGATACACAGAATGAATTTTAAATATTCCTTTGGGCTGAGAGTCCAGGTGTTCTGGCAACTCGCCCTTGGCATGTACATATTTTTCAGGAATATTCCCAATCACCATGTTATTTAAATCTGCCGTATAATGTGATTTTTGTATGGCCATTCCTAATGGGGAGTTTTCCTCTAAATGAATATCCTGACAACCTTTATTATTTACCATGATTTTTACAGATCCCTCACCAATGTCTACCAATGGAATGTATTCATAATCCAGGCCTTGCTGTTTTATGGATTCATTCAGGCATACAAATGCATCAGAGCCTTTCATCTGCTGTCCATTTTTGCATTTCAGTGTTATTGCAAACTGTTTTGTAAATGCAGGAATAATAGTATTTTTCCTCATTTGTAATTCGACTGCATAAGGAACCAGTTGTGCACAATGATAAGCCCTTCTTTTGTCTTCAAATTCAGGTGCCGGACCACCTAGGCGTGACCATATTTTTTGATTAAGGAAATCTAACACCATACACATTCTGTGCATGATGTCATTGCCCATGTAAAATTCATTTTGTGCTCCACTCACTATCCATATATTATGGTAAATTGTTTTCTGACCAATGCTAATTTTAAGCATGCATCTGCCTGCAATTCGGTTTTCAAAGTCTGGACTGTCCAACCCAGAAACATATTGGTTTTTAATCCTAAATTTCGGGATTTCTTCCCTCTCCATAATTTTTTGCAACAATTTCTCATTAATGAAACTCCTTTCATGTTCAAGTGCTAAAGTGGCTTTTATTGTTTTAAGATAATCATTTATACCAACATGAACCTATGGTTGCTCATCTTCCATGTGTATTTCTGCCAGAGTGGTAATGTGTTTTTCTGAATCTGTTTTAGGAACAATATTCTGTTTGCATGTTTTCTCTTTTAAATAGAAACGTAATGTGTGCTCATCTATGGCAGTCTGCCAATCTTTCCTTGGGTCCAAGTATATTTGTACAGGTAGTTTTTCATTGTCGCTCTGATCTTTGTCTTGACACATTAATATAACAGTGACACTAGGTATGCAGCTATTCTGGAGATATACCTCCACAGCATCATTTGTTTTGGCAACGGTGTGACATTCTTTTATATTGCTGTTTTGTGATTTTAGTTTCTTAGGCCTCAATGGTTTTTTGGTTAAGGACCACAGCACTCCATTCACCCCATCTATGAGAGGAGACAATCTTTTCAGGCAATCTGTCCCCATCAGAAATGGAATTTCACAAATAGATGTGATCAATACCTCTTGTTTCATTCTGTGCTTTCCTATTTTTATGTCAACCTCAGTTACACCTATGATGGGCACCTCCTCCCCATTAAAGTTATGCACTGGGCCTTGATTTGCCTTCACTGTGATCTGACTCTGTGGAGGCCTCCCTTCATTGATACTCTTTACCAGCTCCTTGGACATAATTGTGGCCTGTGCGCCAGTGTCAATCATAGCGAAGGTGTGGCATTTTTCTTCTACAGTGATGGGTGCATAATATCTGTCCTCAACTTCCTCTAATACACATAAGAAATGTGAATTCTTACTGATTTCAGGGCTCACCTTTCTCAGGTCTTTTTCACTTTTGGCTAAGCACATTGGTAAATGAAAAGACATTTTTTCCTCCTTTTTACCCATTTCTGTGCGAGATATTTTATTCATTTCTCCATGTTCAGAGGTTTTTTGGAGTGTGGCCACTGTTCGCCCATCCATCTGGGTAACATCAGAGACCACATTACAACCTTCCAACTGAACATGTGTAACAACATCATTCAGCAATTTGTCATTTTTTAATTCTGTGCATTTGTGATCATTTAGTGTAATACCAGCCCTTGCAGCCTCTTCAAGAATATGTGGCTCAAAGAATTCTTCAGGTGATTGACTTGTACCCTCCTTGTGAGTATTTCCTTTTTCTGTCTGTGTTTGGTCATTGTTTTGCTTGCCCAGGGAAGGAGCTATGGCATCCCCACTTACTCCCTGTTCACTGGTATTCCCCATGCATGAGTCATTTTTCTTAAATCTGTCCCTTTGTTCTTTTGGAATTCCTAATGTTTCTTTTTCATTTGTGCAAATCTTTACTGTTTTATTTAGCTCTAAGTTAAACCGTACCTCTTTTTTAGAAGTATTTGCACTTTCTATCACAATTTCATTTACTGGTACTTTCATTTTTAATCCATTAGTCACCTCAGAGTTGTTATGCAAAATTATATCAGAGCAATCTGTCATTTTGGCACTGCGATTATCATGAGTACTTAGTCACTTTTCGGAAGCCCCCCGGTCATTGCTATGGCCATCAGCCCCCTCTTTGGAAGGTTGTTTTTGCGCTGTATAGAGCTTTCCTATTTGCTCAGCTAACATTTTCACTTGGGCCTCAAGGCACTGGAACCTTTCCATCTCTCTAGGATCCTCTTTCTGTGGCCTAGGTCGATATTGGTTGTTTTCCCCCTGATTGGATCTATTCTGATACCTCTCAGGTGATTGATGTCGGTTGGGATGGTTTCTGAACTCTTGATTCATTTGTGGAGGGGAGCGGGTTGCACCCATTCTTTGATTATAGTCCCCTGGTGGGGAATCATTGTACTGGCGTGGATTGTAGTTCACGTTTTGCCTCTAAATATTGCACTAGATCTGAGAATGTGGTTTCCCTTTGTGACATTCTGAATTTCGTTTTTAGTGGCACACTGCTATTATAAAATGGGTTCCCTTTAATGTGCAAATGGCAGTGTGAGACACGCTTGCCACGCCCAGTAGGTACTCTATGATCACGTTCCCGGCCTGCAACGCACCATAAATATGTAGGGTATTTTGTGAAGATTTGGGGCCTGACGGTATTTTATTACCGCCGAAAATAACTTAGCAATAATCACTCTTTGTATTCAGATTTGGCCATGTGCAACAATAATACAATGGACATGCATTATTTCAGCACCCAGACCTGCATATTTGGTATACGTGGTTGGTGGTATTTTTGGTGAGCATAATTCCCTTGTTTTATTTGTGGCCCCAATGTCCAGAATCCCTTATCTTTGCTTAGATTTTTCGTGTGATCACTAGAGAGACCTCAGACCTGCATTCTAGGAATACCACATTTCCAGTGATAGTGTTGGTGTGCCACCATGGGCGAACTCACTGACTTATTTACGACAGAGAGCTATATGTGGTAGTCTTGTGGTAATTTCCACTACCTTATATACGGTAGGGAGCTATGTTCAGAGAGTCTCTCTTCCCGTTGGCTCATGTACCTCCAACAAGCTATGCTACAGTCACTCACAATTATTCATACTGATTCTGACATGCACACATCTGTCTTAAAATGACCATTGCACTGTTTAAAAATCTCCCCACATCATCGGCATTGTAATGGTAAATAGAAAATAAACCACCCGTCTGTTTTCAAATATTTTCTGTATTATAAAAGTTGCATTTAGACACGATCTCATTCTTTACAGAAATAAATAAAATGGTACAGTAAAAGCATTGTCTATGACACACTGCAAAGAGCGTGGCGGAGAACAGAACTCAAATTGCAACATTGGTATTTGATTAAGACACGCACAGGAATCCTACACTGACTGCATATTTTCGTGCACACACCCGGCTCCCACGCTTATGTAATTACCTTATCTGAGTTTTCTTCAGCTGTTCTCTTTCTGAATGTAGCTCCCTTGAAGATTAACCCCAGTAAAAGGATCGCCTTTCCTTCTCAAACCGGGGTCATTGCCTGGAATTCTCAGCTTTTTCAGATAGGAATGCCTCAGCCAGTGGAAAGGTTTTTCTTTCAGCTCTCCCCAATCTCGACTGCAGCAGGACACAGGAATCTGCATTCAGTCAGGAGCCCCACAGCCAGGTCTTCTCCCCAGTAGTGCAGAAAAATGTCTGCCTGGAATTTTCCCCGTTACTGCCCACTAAAACTTTCCTCTCAGCCCTCTGTATGACGTGTCCCAATGAAATCCATCATCTCTCATCCTCCTACTCTTCAACAATAGCTTCGCTTATACATTTGCAATTGTTGCAAATCTGACTTCCTTCTTCCTGCAGTTACTGTGCACAAAAACACGGAGAATCAGGCAGAGAAGAGAAGAAAAAAAAATCTGCACACACATTTAAATGGTTTTCAGAGTATGCCTAATTCTGCAGTGGAGAACACATTTTATTAGTGGGTTATATTAAATAAGGTTTTATTAGTCAGGTTAATGGTTAATAGGTTAGCTGTTAATTTTCAAATGTGTCTCTCGCACCATAGGCATTTCAGGTGAAAAATAGTGTGCATTTTTAAATGAGCACGTGTGCTTTTAACTGTAAAAATAGATTTGCATCTTATATGTTAAAATCGTTTTTGACTGAATAGCCTGTCTTTCCTTGTTAATCTGCTAACCCATATAGCAATGCACCGCACCCTTGTGGTGGTAATGCAAAAAAAATGTGCTACTTGTGCAGTAGTGCTGTACTCTGTGCTGTTTGCTACGCCAAATATCCTTACAGGCATATTGAGCGAACTGAAAATTATTGACCAGCATTCCTGTGATACTAAACTACCCAAATATTTACAATGTCTTGTAAAGTGGGTCTCTCTCGCAGGACGGAGTTCACGGCACTCAGTAATTAAATAGACTAAAGTTTCTCGAGTGTCAGCATCTGAACAAAATCGACAGATGTTACCTTGGGCACAAAGGAGTTTGTGTTTTACTCGTATGTCATTAGTGAGGCATAGGTTAAAACGCAGTTGTAATATGCCAGCACGCATCTTATGTGAAGGAGAGCGCACCAGATATGGAGGCAGAGTGCAGACTTTTTTTGGGGGGAAACTGATCACATCCCCATCTTTATATGTTAAACATACTACTCTAGTTTTGATCCAATCTGCCTGAAAAATCTTTAGCTTGGCTTTATCTGGGTTGTGAGCAGGAGGTCAAGAGAAATCTTTGCCTCGGCTAGAATTTGATAAACTAGCCGGAGCCAAGTGTTTATGAAAGTATGGTTCACTCAAAACAAATACTGGGATAATATTTTCAAAATAACATTGAGTTCTGTCGATAGCAAACATTTCTTGAACAAAGAGCACAGTCGCCAACTATAATGCGCCTGGAGGGAAACCAGCCCCATCTTATATCTAATCCAAGCAGCAGGTGTACATTGGGGCAGATGTAGTAATTGTCGACAGAACTTGGCTTCCCACTTTACAAATTGAAAGGGAGAATCGCTATGCAAGGTTTCTAAGCCATAAAGCAGAGATGGTACAATCTTCATGTTCCAGAAGTGCCATACTGGCATAATCGAGAATTTCCCATATCTATACATAATAATACGTGCTTGGGATATAACTGAGGCTAGTTTGGTACTCCACATGCTCTAAATGGTCCTGTGCCTTTGTTTTTCCCTCAAATAACATCCCTAGATAGATATAGTGTGGTACTACCTTTACTGCAGACTGGTTGATGGTCCAAACATGAGCCAACGGCCCAGAGCGCCTGGGAGAGTAGCTCATAATCTGCGTTTTTATTATATTGATTTTTAGCTTGTTCGACTGTATATAACCGTGAAAGGCATCTAGAAGGCGCTAAAGACCCATTTGAGTTTTTTTAGATCAGAACCAGGTCGTCTGCATACATTAAAGTTTGAATCGGATGGTTATTGAATTTGGGAGAATCTGATAAGATTTTAGTGAATGATGCTCTAACGTCATGTATAAAGTAGTTTAAGATGGCAGAAGCCAGCAAACGGCCCTGCTTCAGACCTCGCTCAGTAGTAATATGTTCAGAAAGTAGACCATCCATAGTAATGCGAATTTCGATGGAAGTATCGGAGTGTAAAGAATGGATGATATCATAGAGCGTGGGTGGACAATGATCTCGCCGTAGTTTTGACAAAGGTAACAGGTGGCTGCCTGAGTCAAATGCTGCGTCAAGATCTACGAACGCAAAGAAAATGTGTTGCTTTTGCATCTGACATTGTGCTTTGATGGCATTGAGGGAGAATAGGTTGATGATAGTACCCATAACAGCCACAACGCCTGTTTGACTGGGATCGCGTAGATGGAATTTCAAAGTCCAGGCATTGAAATTACGCAAGACCAGTTTGGTGAATATCTTGCCCGGTGCGTCCAAAAGTGGAATTGGCCAGTAGTTTGAGGGGACGCTGCAATCTCCTTTTTTTAAAATAAGAATGATAACAGAAGTTTTCCAAGAAGGTGAAATAAGACGCAAATTTAGTACTCCACAAAAAATTGTGGTTAAGCCAGAATAGAAAACCTTGGCAGTCATGGCCAAGTTGTTACGATAAATATTGATCAAAGCTATTGATTTAGCATTATTGGTGATTTCGACTAGCTGGATGTGGGCATCCACAGCGGCCCAAAGCGTAATGGTAAAACCTGTCATTGTGTTGATGGCCACAAGAAGGCCTGAAGACGGTCGCCCTCCACTTGGGACAGCTGGAATCAGGGCAAGGTCATAGTTGTCCCATAGTGGAGGAGTGGTTAGCCATGTTTCTTGAAGGGCTATAACATGATACAAACAAGGCATGTTTTTAAAGGATAAATATAGGTGGCGTGCCCTCTAGTATTCCAGCTTTCAACTGTTAAAATAGATTTTGTAGCGCAAGTTAATGGTTAATTGTGCTGGCTTAACGTTACTGGAGTGTCTCGGCTTGCTCTGTGAGTGCCCTGGTAAATGTTAAGTTTCGATTTAGAGATTTGGGTCCTTGCTGGTGCATACTCAGGATCCTCTGCTAATAAAAAGCCCATATCAAAGAGTTGCATTTTGCAGCGCCAGATGGAATTCCAAACGACTCGTGAGGGGATCCATAACCTGACTACAGAGTGTGTACATTCAGATACAAATTCAATTTGGTCGATATCGTGTGGATATGTCTTGCAGCTCCTCTATAGCGCCAAAAATGTTTAAAACACTCTGACGGTTTAGATTGTAAACTGGGAAGTGTCCCTCCCTGCATTTTAAAATAAATGTATGAAAACTTGCTCGGAGGGGGTGCAAATGTCTGGAGGAAAACTGCAGATTGGGCTTACGTGGGGTCCATTTCAAATTCGAGGATTCCATATGCGTCTTTGTCACAGGATGTACCCGATAATCCTCAGCCCAAGACTTAGTTTTAGCACCAGAAAATGTCTGGAATGTAACCCGGAATAGTATCTGCAGCACAACAAGTGGTTACAGTGGGTGCAGTCTGTAAATCTACAGGTTTAAGTACTTTTGCCAAGTTTGCCGCCAGGTATTAGTCAACTTTCATTTTCAATTCTTCCAGAGCAAGTTGAGACATGCAGGGTTCTGAGGGCAGAGTGGCAGAAGCCCGAGGAACAAAGGAAACTGATCTCTTGGCTGTCTGGTTTTCACTAGAGTGGAGTAGCTTTCATTGCTTCCTGAAGGGAAAGACGTACAGGCCCATGTGACTGTTCAACTGAAACGGCAGGGGCAAGGCAGGTAGAGGCAATAACTTGCATGGTCTCTGAAACCTGACTAGCCACACGGTCAGCATCCTTTGCCTGTTGAATAGAATGTACCAAATGGGTAAGGGGAGAGAAGGAAGCACTCGGCTCTGCTATGTCACAAGGAGGAGCAGCAGAAGGTGCTGACTGTGGCACAATCGTAGCCCCCATAGGTGGATCTGCTTGAATATGTGCAGGAGCGGCCAGGGCAGCAGGAACTGAGTGTGATGTAGATGTTTTTCCAAGGGCTTTAAAAAAGGCATGAAGTATGGTGTTGGTGGGTTTTGCATCCACCATATTCTTTTTAATTTTTTTTTTTATAAGGGAAAGCATTCTTTTTTTCGCAAATTTAGGATTCCTGGATTTAAGCAGGAGTAAATGATCTTGGCCAGGACAAGGTGAGTCCTTACATATGCTGTCTTCATGGACAGCCAGTGCCTCCACTGGACTATTACGGTCAGACTGGTTAGCACTTGGGCGAAGGATGCCGGAAATTGTTGGTAAAAGGCATGGAACAGGATCAGGGACACATACTGCCACCGAAGCCTGAGTTAAAGGCTTGTCAACATTCTGATCATCAATACACACAACAGATTCACATAGCATATCAGATGCAGAATTATCATGACTCCCAATGCCCTTTTTAGTCAAATTTTGAGAGGACAACCATTTCATTAGTTCCTCATATTGTATTGTTTGTTGGGTGAATTTAGAATCCAAAGATTCAAATAATTTACACAAGCTAATAATAGCAGTGTTGATAGCTGTGAGGGCAGGTTAGATAATTAGCAAGTGGTGTAATGAGTTATGAGTTGGGAGTCATTTGGTGGGTCGGAGGACAGGAAGGACTAATGACTAACATTGGATTGGAGTGAGCTACGGGAGGCTGAAAGGACACTGATTGTAAGCTTTGGGACACCTCCCACAGGGAAATTGGAGACTTGCACCGACTGGCATGGATGGATAAACCAGAATGGTCAGGGTGTAAGTGCGGTAAGTCAATTGGCAAAATGGGGATGTCCAATTCATGAGGTGCCGGGCAATTTTTGGTAGAAGCCAAAATGGTGACATCTGAAAGAGGCTGAGGATTCACCCGGCTTAACAGTGTGCAAAATGAGGCATGAAAACCTCCAATGGTCAAAGGTGAGGGCGTGCGTCCACTGGAGGATGCCGGTGACGAAGAAACAGACAAAGCGGCCCCATTAACTTGTACATCAAATGGAAATTTCGATTGAGGGCGGGTCGAGGGACAAGTGGGCATGATTGAGATAGCAGAATAAAAGGTTTGGGGAAGTGTTCCAGGGCTGTCGAGGCTTTGTATTGAGCGCATGTGGGGTACAATGGCTGGCATGTTTGAAGTTAATGTGTAGGCATGTAAACCATTCACGGACCAATATATATTGGAATGTAAAATGAAGCGCACAGGTATTAGGTACCTTAAGCCCAACAAAATAAACAGATATAAAATAGAGAAAATTGTGCGAGAAGCACGGCTGCTCTGCCAAGCGGTACTCTCATGGTACTCCCACGTGTGCGCGTGCACACTCATATTATGGGGATGAGCCTGGCAACGCGTATGGTGGGCCGTGTCCACAGCAGGCTATGCAGAAACAGAAACAATTGAATCAGAGACAGGTAACAACGGTGAAAGGGGGACTCAGCGGCTCAGTGAAGCTGGGGAGTAAAGCTGAAGTAGTAGTAGTCCCAGCAAGAGTGTCCACAATCACCTTAGCAAGAAGTCCAACGGAGTCCGTTCACTAGTTCCGTGCACAGTATCAGTAGCAGGAGTTAGCAGCAAGCAGCGGCCAAGCGGTACTTTCACGGTACTCCCACGTGTGTTATTTATATGGTTTTCGGTTCTTGTGTGTGTTGTTCATTGGTTAAACAATGATCCAAAACAGGAGTATCTACAGAAAAGACAGTGGGCCTCATTATGGGTCGTGCGGTCTGGAATTAACAGTGGCGGTAAACCCGCCGCCACTGTTAATTCCGGACCGCCCGATCCCGAGTCCTGCAGGCGGGAGGTGTTCTTCCCGCCAGGTCTGACGTGGCGGGTTGAACACCTCCCGCCTGCAGGCGGACGTGGAAACACCAGCACCATCACGAGATGTGCCTGTGTTTCCACTTCCCCATTCCCATTGAGTCCTGTGGGACTCAATGGAGATTAACACCATTCCGCCTCCGTGACTCCCGGGACACCGGAGCTGTAATGCCCTGGTAATTCCGGGAGTCACGGAGGCGGAATGGTAATACGAGTCCGGCGGTAACAAGGCGGTTTTACCGCCGGACTCTTAATGAGGCCCAGTGTGTGCGAGCCCACCCTCTAGCAACTCAGCCCTCATCAGTCTAACATCCTCAGGTGACACATTTTTTATGAGGGTCCTGTATAACCTGAAGCACAGGTTCTGTTATACCATTGTACTCAAGGTGTACATTGCACCAGTTTATATATCGGCAAAGAACTCTTATCCACCCTTCCTCACTAATCAGGGTGTTCAGTTTGCTTTCCAAATCCAACTGGTTTTGTTTAGAATACTAATCGTCAGTTATTCTTATTAGCTTCCAAACATTAGAGACCTGCAGTCCACCCAGTCTACCAGTTAAGAATTTAGTGACCAGCATATCTTTGTCCCATGTTTTGATGCTTAGGAATATTTCCACCAGACCCTTCAGTTCAGGAATCTCCAGATCTCACCTGGTTGCAAATGATTATTTGTCTTCAGTTCAGCGACTTCTTCATGCCTCAGCAAGTCTCCATTTTTTAAGAGAGCACTAGTGTGCCCTCTTCAGTAATTCATAGATTCGACCAGATCTGTGCCTCGACTGACTTGCAGAATACTACAGACCTGCTGGTTGACACACTATGCATGTCTGGATCCTGGCTGGTGTGGTAGATCAGAATCCGGCCTCTGACAGCAAGGCCTGGTTCCAGGTTTTTTATTTTTCTTTCAAAGTCCAAAATACCTGTTCCCTAAGTCTACGAATCCAAGCCCTAAGCTATAAAATAAGAAAGTCAAAAGGGTGCTCGTCGGGAGGTCTAAACAAATCTAACACAATCCTCTGTCCGCAATTCTTCTCTAACCTAACCACTTTACCTATCAGTGACAAAGAAAACAACCAGGTGGAATTTTGTGGACCCATTAGCTGGAGAGGATGGCTGCTGGCTTCTTATCCCTGGCCCTGTCTCCCTTTCATTAAAGCCTTTTGCCCACAGTTGGCATTTCCATATATAGTTCTTTCAGTGCTGGAATGCAATCCAGCTGTTCCAGTCCAGGTCTCCCGCTCGGTCTCTCCCTCTTTCTTTCGCTCCTCGGATTTTTTCAGTCTTCCTCTCTACTCTGGAGCTCCTTTCTTTCTCACTCCCCACTCAGGGGTATTCCTCACCTTCTCCCACTCTGTTTTCCCCCTGTTTCTTTCCCACCCAGAGCTCTTCTTTGCACTCCCTACTCTCGGGCTTTCTCATTCTCTGCATAATCCGTGGCTCTTCTCGTTCTACCCTCCTATAGGGAGATTTTTATTTCCTTTTTTCGCTCTGTTTTGCCCGCCTTAATTTTCACTTGCGCCACAGTGTACCTGAACGCATTGAGAAATGCTCGTCGGGAGGAGCGCTGAGCCCAGTTGGCTCTCCTGTCACCTATGAGCCGCTTATGTCTTTTCAGCCGGGCTCCACATCTGCCTTCCATGACTCTTGGGCCTGGTCTTTGCAGCTCTTTGGTTAGTGCAGAGTCGCTTACATGGCGTTCCAGCTGGACTGCGGGGTCGGTCTTCCGAGGATCTTGCTGGGTCTAGCGTAAGCATAGAAGTCTCACATCTCTAGTCGCAGAGTGGGTGGCTCTCCTTTGGGGAGAGGTGACATCCTACCTGGTGTCACACTAGGTAGTTTACATGCTTGGACTAACAGCTCAGATGCACCCAGCAGGAGCCCAATTTCCCATCAATCATAGTTATTTACTGGCCTTGTTTATCTGGCAATCTTCCATGATGACCTTAAAGCACAAAACACCTTTACATACAAGGTGGCACATCTTTATGGACAGTTTTTGTAGTTTGGTAAGGTCGCATATTGGTGATTCAGAGGCAGGATACTACCTTGAGCTGGTGGATGTTTGAGCGGTATACAGTGATAACGAATTAGGAAGAACAAACAACTTTTTTAAATGACCCTAAAATAACGAAAACTATTGAATATTTTATTTACAATATGTATGGGGGTGGGCTAAGGAAATAAAACATGTTGGTAAGGGTTTGGGGTATCGATGTAAGGAAACGGGGGGGGGGGTGTTTGGGGGCACCCACAAATAAAAAAGAAATGGTTATTTTTCGTTATTTTAGGGTTGTAAAAAAAGTTTATTCCTCGTTTTGTTGTAACTACATGGAACCATGTTGGGCCTGTGGGTGGTATGGGTAGGATGCCCCTGGCCAGCATGCCTTGGTTCCAGATAGTCACAATGCCTCATTGCAGGACAGTGCTGGGGGTCTAGACGCTCCCTAATCCAGCAGTTCACTAGGGCATGTTAGTTCTGGAAGCCCAACCCGGGCCCAAACCATTGGTGAGATCCTGCATGTTAATAAGTCAACCCCTCCACTATTCAAAGAGCCTGTAGCTCTCTTTAAAAAAGAAAAAAGCTCCAGCCCCAGTGTAGAAAAAGGTGTCTTTACCTTTAAAGTAGCGTTCCATTCACTAAGACAGTGGTAGCACATATTGCAACATAGTTAAAACAATCTGGGCCATCACGAGTCATTTTAATGCTTCAGAAAGACATGATGAACCAAGGAGTCTCACAGATACAGTGCTGCAAACCCTGCTTAATCTCTTTAATTCACCTACCACCCTGCACATCCTTCCTCTTTCACTCCTTCTCCCTCCTTATCCTTCGCCACTGATGCGTATTAGGACTCATGTCACAAACACTATCAATAACTTGTTTATATGTGCACTGAAGCTCCACTTTCGGGGCATGGAAGCATCCTCAATATCTAGTTGCATCACTCTCCCTCCCCCACCCTCACTTGCCCTAACTCTATGTAGACCATCGTACAGATACAATCCCCTTGGATTCATTTGTTGTGTGTCTTGTACTATTCCTAGTGTATGTACAAGTTATTAACTAACATCAACTGGTGGGCAATTGCTCATCACTGTTACCTCTTCTGTAAGGCACCTGATGCAGGATTCATCTCACTACTGTTTCTATTATGCTTCTGACGAAACACCTTCCCTCAATAAAAATACAAACCTGCAAATACGTTGAATTGTACACTGTGTTCGTATTTTTAAATCTAACATTACTGGGAGTGGGCCATCCAAAAGTACACAATGATTTGCAGAAAATCTTGTTTAATTTTATAGTGCCTACAATGGAAAAACATGTACATGGGCTACTTGAAAGCAAACATGGTTTTGTTAGGTTCTTCTCACAGGTTTCTTTCAAGCAAAAGTCTGACAGTGCCTCCCATGCATAGCCTTGCCATGGGTTCTGGTGCATCCGTATGCATGGAAATTTAGCTTTATAGGCCTTTGGCTGGTCCCTTAATTGGAAGCCTAGTAGCTGTGGTATCAGTCCAAATACTTCAAAAGTGACAAGTATACTTAGAGGTGCCGCACCCTGTGACCTCAGTTCCTTTTATCCACGCACTCTGCTCCTGGAACACTGCTCTTATTTCATTGGACAGAATATTTGTTTTTCTACATGTTGAAGTCATTGCGATGCCTAATCAGACATGGTCTTCAGGGTAAAACCCTGCATCTATTGCGGGTGTCAAATGTCGATTTCAGACCCACACCACATCTTTTTACTGCCTTGGTGAAGGCAGGCATTGGAGGGGCCAGTAATAGAACTATTGGCTAAACCGGTTTCAGTTCTCATGGTGGACTATAACCTGGCCAAGAAGCATGTTTCTTTCTGCCCATGGTTTCCATGAGAGTTTGGTGGTGCAGGCCTTAAAACCACCCCTTTTCCATCTCTGCCCGACAGCAAGAGCAAGAAACTAGATGCATGGAGTAGGAGAATTTTCTAATCTTTGAGCCTTGGTCTCTGATGTGTCAACACCTCTTGCACTCTGGCCAAGTTTTCCTTTGGCCTATGGTCAGTTATGGCAAAGGTGTCAGAGCACATCACGGAAGGGGAGATGCTGGCAGGCTTTGAGGCCCTCATCAAGGATGGCAAAGAAGCCTCCCGTCAGATTGTACAATCTGGTCTGGACACTGCAGACTGCGTCCCAAGGACAATGGCAACCAGCACAGTCTTACGAAGTTTCTGTTATCTAAGAAAGTCAGGGTATGCTACTGACATCCAAGATAAGCTTCTGGACATGCCCTTCGATGGCATGAACTTGTTGGGCACCAAGGCGGACGAGTTTCTCCAGAGGTTTCAAGCATCAACGTCTACTGCTAAGCCACTGAGATTGGGGGTACAGCAACAGCAACCTTCAAGCCTGGTGGGAAGGGAAAGGGATTTTCACCCCTGTTCAACTTATGCCCAGAGAGCTAGAGGTAAAGCACTATCGGGCAGGTCGGGGCAGTTTCGTCCCTACAGGGGCCGTGGCCGTGGTGCACCTAGAGGTGGCACCCTCGCTGCACCCTCTGCAACCCCTGGTGCAAAGTCTCTCTGAAGTGGACTTAGCTGTCTGTCTCCTGTGGGAGGCAGAATATCCCTGTTGGAGAGGAATGGAAAAATACCTTGTACGCCTGGGCCTTACATGACATACAGCAGCAGCACTGCCTCCCTTCTGCCTCTCACCCTCCAGGCCAAACACCATGCAACCAATCCTTGCCTCAGGAATTTTCCTGCTGGAGGAGATCCATCATCTTTTGGCAAAAGGGGGGTCATAGAGCCGGTACCCTGCTTAGAATGTTAATTTTATGTTATATTCACTTTTAAAGCGCACGGCCACCCGAAGGTATCATGGCGCTGGAGAGGGAGAACATGTCAACCAGGTATTGAGCCACAAAAAGAATCCTAGAAGAGAGTAGTTTTAAGCGCTGTTATGAAGGCCTGATGAATAGGAATTTTCCTCATTCCAGATGGTAAGCCATTCCGTAGGTTAGCCGCAACTATGGAAAAGGCATGACCCCCCTATCCTGGTACGGCGAAATCTCAGGACAATAAGATCGGCAGTAGAGGAGCGGAGATACCGTTCACGCTGATAGCGGAGAAATTTAGCTTGAAGAAACTCAGCCCCTTGACAGTGAATGGCTCGATGAACTATACACATAGCCTTAAATCTAATACGTTGGCTAACTGGCAACCAGTGAAGAGAGCGCAGCACCGGAGTAATATGGGCTCCATATGGGGTGCCAGTAGCCAGCGTAGCAGCCAAATTGTGTATACATTGCAACCATTGCATAAGGCCAATCGGCTGAGCTAAATACGAGTTACAGTAGTCTAGGCGGGATAAGACCAACGCTGCAACCACTGGAGGAGGAAGCGGTTCACGGATCATAGGAAGAACCTTTTTAAGACCTTAAATTGGTAGTGGTCCGCTTGGCACACAGCTGCAACTTGATTCGACATAGATCGAGAAGCAGAGAGGAGAACTCCAAGATTTTTCACCTTGCCAAATGGAATGAGGCAGGGACTGGTACTCGAACTATTTTCTGGTGTCAAAGGATGACAGAGGCCTGAAACCCATCTTAGATCTGCGGCTGCTGAACTTGTACTTGAGCAAGGACAAGATCAAGATGGTCACTCTGGCCCAAATCCTCTGGTCCCCGGATGTGAACTGGCTAGTCTCCCCTGGGTTCTGCAGGATACATTTTTTTAAATGTTTTTATTTTTATTTTATTCAACCAACCAACAATACAAACCAAACACGCAGTGTAAGTTATGATCATTACAACAAACATCTTTTAGTATCTAACCACTGCTCCCTCAATCCCACCCTCCTTTACAAGCCTAACTATCCTTCACATCCAGTATCTGCTACATGGGGCAAGGTATCGCTCTCGTCGGAATCCACTGGATCCAATATTGTTCCGAACAGTTCTGCTATTAATAATTTCCATGCCATCAGGGTACTCATTTCTTCCTCCCCACTCATACTACTCGCCTCTTGCCATACAACCGTTTCAGCTTCCGCCCATTTCTGCATCTCCCTCCACCACACCTCCACTCGCGGCTTATTTATTATTTTTTTTTTCAAAGTATTTTATTGGTTTCGTGATAAAGGTGAGACAATACAAACTAGTGAATTAAACAAGTGAGAGAGAAAAGAGAAAAAGAAAAAAATAGGAGTAAACAAAAGGAAACTTAACTTAAACAACGATAGTCTTCGTGTGATGAAACATGTAGAGTTCGTGATGGCGGTTCAGCCCAGGGTGTAACTTCTCAGGAAGTGGAGGGGAACAGTTGCAGGGGACATCTGCATTGTGATGGTAGTAGCCTGTTACAACAAACCACGACAGGTGTTCAGGGGGGCTTATGATCCGCATCGAAGAGCATGTCCATCAGGAGAGCCTTCCAGGCTACCAGGGAGCCGCTTGTGGCGTCCCCGTTGGATGTGGTTCCTTCCTGCCAGGCTCTGGTCTCTGCAGCTGTCCATCTCGCCATTTCGTTTAACCAGCGCTCGTGTCTGGGGCCTGCGGGTGTCTTCCAAGCCATCGCTATGGTCCTTTTAACAAGTATGCATGAAATGTCCATTAGTTTCACAAGGTGTTTGAATTTACTTGGTCTGGGGTATGTACCCAGTAGGCATTCTCCTGGTGACCATTCATATCGCTCCATACCGGCGTCTCTACAGGACTGCTTGACTTTTGACCAGAGTGTCATCGCTTTGGTGCAGGTCCAGAACATATGGATCATGTCTGCCCTGTCGTTCCCGCACCATGGGCACACCGGTGGGACCTTCGCATTGAACGAGGCAACTCTGTGGGGAGTCATGTAGGTTCGGTAAAGGACGTTCAGCTGTATTTGGCCAAATCTGGAGTTTCTTGACACTTTCTTGGGGAATATTAGTGCTCTTTCCCATTCTTTATCAGTGAGTGGGGCTGCGAGGTCTGCTTCCCATTTTGCCCTCAGCGCCGCTCCCTTAGGGTTAGGTTTGTCGATGAGCTTGTTGTACAACCTGGAGACCGGTCTCCATCTATCGGAGAGGTCATACATTTCCTGTAGTAGAGGGTCCAAGGTGGGTTCCTCCGGCCAGGAGGGCCACTGTTTCTTGGCAGTGTGTTTGAGCCTATGGTACCAAAGGAACTGGCCTTTGGGTAGTCCTTCGATATCTTGTATCGATTCAAAGTCCCTGAACACTCCATCTTCAAACATGTCTCCCCATGTGTATATTGCGGCTTCCTCCCACCTCCTTGCTATGGGGAGGTCTGCCTCCTTCTTGCACACATCTACCATTATGGGGTGGTCTGGAGAGTATGGGTGTTGCACCTTCCTGATGTAGCAAGTCCTGGTCCATATCTGTCTGCCAAGCCCCACAACCAAAGGGGTTTCCGGGGAGCGGCAGAGGGGGTTCCATAGGGTTTCCTTGGGAGTTAAGTTGGTGTGAGGTTGCTTCAGTAGCCCCAGTTCAGCTGAAGATTCGTCCGACAGCCACCTCGTGATGTGACTGAGCTGAGCGGCCAGGTAATAGAGCTGGAGATCTGGAAGTTTTATTCCACCTTCTTTATGTGGCAGGGTTAGTGTAGCCAGTGACAGTTTATGCCTGTGAGGTCCCCACAGAAAGTCCTTAATAATGGCCTCCAATTTCTTGAAGAAGGGGGGCCGTACGTAATGGCAAATGTTCACAAAGAAGTATAAGAAGCGGGGAAGGATTATCATTTTGACAATCGCCGCTCTCCCCACCATTGCCAGTGGGAGTTTGGACCAGAATTTTATGGATCGTCGGAGGTTGGTGACGGCGACTTCTGTGTTATGCTCATGTGTGAGCTGTGGGGTGTGGCTTACATTAATCCCCAAGTATCTGAACTTCTCGGGTTGCCATTTTATCCCTATGATCGGAAGGTCCTCCGCTAAGGCGTCTCTCAATCCGGCCAGGGGGAATGCTGAGGATTTGTGTCTGCTAAATTGGATTCCGGAGTATCTCGCGTAGTTGTCGAGTACTTCCAGTGTTATCGGTGCATTGATCTCAGGGTCTTTTAAGTACAGAAGAACGTCATCTGCGTACAATGATATTATGTTATAAACGTTGCCCACCTTGATGCCAGCGTCAAAGAGCTGTTGACGAAAGTATAAGGCAATCGGTTCCAGTCCCAGTATGTACAGCATGGGTGAAAGTGGACATCCTTGTCTCGTGCCCCTCTGTATTTCCCAAGGTTCTGAGACTATTCCGCCTGTCTTGACCCTGGCCACTGGGGAGTTGTAGAGAACCTGGACCCATCTGATGAAACCATCTCCGAAGCCAAAAGCCCGCAAGGCCTCCACCAGCCACTCCCAGTAGATGGAGTCAAAGGCCTTAATGGCGTCAAGCGACAAAATCGCTAGATCTTCCTCCGAATCGTGAGTTTCGGCCATGATGTGTTGAAGCCTCCTCAAGTTGGCTGTGGTGTTGCGTCCTGGGACAAATCCGTTCTGATCCTCATGAATTATGGACCCTATCACTCTAGCAAGTCTGCTGGCCAGTATTGAACCACTCGCGGCTTATGACACTTTTTCCATCCCATGGCTATCCTCCGCTTTGCAAGCACATATGTCAGATCTTTCAATTTCCCAACATGTTTAAGTTTCCGTGATCTGGGGAACCCTCCCAGCAAGCAGGCCCAAGCAGTGTCCGTTACGAATGTGACCCCCTTCTCTGCCAATTTTTGTGCTACTTCGCCCCAAAAATCTTCAATTACTGGGCATGACCAGAACATGTGTGTCATGTCAGCATTTTCTTTGTCGCACTTAGGGCACGCCTGTCGCCCAACATTTTCGAACTTGGATATCTTCAGAGGGGTCATATATGCTCTATGCGTTATTTACAGCTGTATTTGTTTTAACCTGGCGTTCCTTGACACTTTTTTGTGGTAGCCCAGGGCACGTTCCCATACCTCATCCTCCATATGGGCTCCCACCTCTGATTCCCAGTCCAGTCTCAGATGTGTCAATTCCTTTCCAACCTTAGTCATCACCATCTCATACAATCTAGAAATCTCATGCCCCCCTTCCGATATGTCATATACTGTCCCCACCGCTGCATCTGGTTCTCCTATCAACACTGTTTCCGGC
This sequence comes from Ambystoma mexicanum, assembly GCF_040938575.1. Lineage (NCBI taxonomy): Eukaryota > Metazoa > Chordata > Amphibia > Caudata > Ambystomatidae > Ambystoma > Ambystoma mexicanum. The sequence continues at coordinate 770,466,737 of NC_090936.1, forward strand.
CATGTTTTCCGATTTTCTGTACCAATCTGATACGTAATGTATTGGCCCATATGCAATCCAACCTCCTCCCTGAGTCCGCCAAATTCCTTAATGGTCCCCTCTTGCCAAATATCTCCTAATGTTACCAGCCCAACTGATTCCCAATAGGTTCTAATGATCACTCTCAACTGCTTATCTCCCCAGCTAAGGCAACCAGCGGCACCTGCGGGGAGCACGGGGATGGGTCTTCCATTATCCGGCATGCTCGACGCCACATTTTCCACCCAAGCTTCATCATCCCAGGGCGCTCCTTCATTTCTGACTCGGGCAACCAAATGATTTCCCTTAAATAAAACGGGGCGCAGTCCTGTCCAATCAACCTGTGTTCGGGGGTCATCTCATCAGAAAGCCATTTGGCCACATATTGTAATTGACCTGCTACATAATAGACCTCAAAATTAGGCAGCTTGATACCCCTTTTTTCGTAGGGGTTCTGTAGCTTCCATAGCGCCACTCTATTCCGGGTTCCATGCCACAAGAAGTCTCTACACAAGCTGTTCAGAGTTGCAAAAAACTTCCTGGGTATCATGTATGGAATGTTACTAAAATAATGTAGAAGCCTAGGCAGAACTACCATCTTAAGCATTGCCCCACGTCCCATCATTGCTAGTGGCAGCTTTTCCCAAAACTTCATACATTTACGGATTTTCTCAATGGCTATTTCAGTATTATGCTTATGTTCCTCTTCTACCGTGTGACACACATTTATTCCAAGGTAACGGAAAGAGCCAACTACCCATGGTATTTGCAACACCGGTAACCTTTCTACAGGGGTTCCCTTATAGCTACCCAGTGGAAATATGCTAGATTTTTGGGGATTCACCACTATGCCGGACAGTCCCGCATACCTCTCCATCACCTCCAGAATATATTGGAGATTTTCTTCCGGATATTTCAAGTATAGTAGCAGGTCACCCGCATATAGGGAAATTGGGTGTCTTTCCCCCCTACCTCAATACCTATCGTCTCATATTGTTGCCTAAGGTATATTGCCAGGGGCTCCAGAGCCAGAATATACAACATCGGGGACCAGGGGCACCCCTGCCTGGTGCCTCTGCTAAATTGCCATTTCTCAGATATCACTGCTCCTGTCCGAACTCTGGACAGCGGTTCACTGTATAACATCTTCGCCCACCTAATGTAACCTGGCCCCATACCATACCCCCTCACCACGGCCACCGAACCGAGTCGAAAGCTTTCACAACATCTAGCGACACAGTAGCCATTTCGCCTTCATTTTTACCTCCCCATTCAACCACCCGGTGAAGCCGCCTGTGATTGTGAGTTATGTTCCTATTCGGGACATAGCCTGTTTGGTCAGGATGTATTAGTTTGCTAATTACTTTACGCAATCTATTTGCCAGGACAGCCGTTAATATCTTACTGTCCTGGTTCAACATTGATAACGGTCTATATGAGCCACAGCTATGCCCTGGTTTGTTAGGTTTGGGGAGCGGTTTTATGATCGCTTCTCTGAGCGACTCCGGCAACCGTCCTACCTCAAACGCCTCCTTAAGCATTTCTAACATTGGAGGAAGCACTTCATCTTTATATACCTTATAAAACTCACTAGGGAACCCATCCGCACCTGGGGTTTTACTGGTGGGCAACTGCTGTACGACCTCCTTCAGCTCCTCCAAGGTAATTGGTGCCTCAAGCTCTTCTCTTTCCTCTTCATTTATTTTGGGCAATCCTATATCTTCTAGTGTTTCCATTATCTCCTCTTGGCTGCCCCCTTCCCTGTCCTCGTATAGTACCTTGTAATAATCAGCAAACTCCCTGTTGTCTCCTTCCTTGGTATCCACTACTTCACCATCCTCTCTGGTTACCGTCCTGATCGGGGGTCTAGGGGTTTCACTCTTATATAGCCACGCTAAGAGGCGGCCTGTTTTATCCCCTCCTGCATGTTGTCTTTCTACATACTTTTATAGTTGAGGTTGCAGAACCTTTCCCAGTGCTCTACACACTGCTGCTGCAATGTGAGCACTAACTCCGTATCTATCTTATCATTTCCCAATGCTCTTTCTAGTTCTTCTGCTCCTTGTAGGTCAGCCAGTACTCCGCCTTGCAAACCCTTTCAATTAGCTATGGCAACCCCTTGCATCACAACCTTAAAGGCTTCCCATAGTATACCTACCGAGTCAACACTACCAGTGTTTATCTCAAAATATTTGATGACCTCTTCTCTCACATCCTCTCTAAAAACTGGATCCTTAAGAGCCTCTGCCCGGAGAATCCTCCCAGTATTGCCACCCCAGGAGCGAGTGATCTGATGGGACCCTCCCCTTATATTCCATTTGGGTAATTTCTATAACCACCTCTGGTGTGGTGAAAACATAGTCAAGTCTTGTGTGCAGCCGCTGTGGGGCCAAATAGTGCGAATATTGCTTTTCATTAGGATTTTTCGTCCTCCAAGCATCTACCAAACCAAAATCATCTAGTAGCCTTTGTAGTGCTTTAGCTGCTGGGGTGGGCTTATCAATCTTGTCATCTGATCTGTCTACCTTGGGGTTCAGTACTCAATTGAAGTCCCCTCCCCAGATCACCGCACCCCCCACACATTTGCTAAGGTTGGCGCACAGAGTCCTAAAGTATGCCGCTGTATTTTGATTGGGGACATACGTATTTACGATGCATACCTCTTTATTCTCCACCAGCCCTCTCACTATAACCATTCCATCAATTTCCAGCACTTCTTGCATTAGCTGGAACAGGACATGTGGTGCCACCCAAACCAGCACTCCTCTAGCATAGGCAGAGTATGAAGAGCCCACCACAGTCCCTTTCCACCTTTTCCTCACCAACTCCATCTTTTCCCTTGTCAGATGCGTCTCTTGTAATAGCGCAATGTCTATCTTTTGCCTTTTCAAATACAGCATGACTTTATTCCTTTTCAGATAACTGTTTAGTCCCCTGACATTCCACGTCAAGATCTCCCATGGCTCCTTGGTACTCACCTCATTTACCTCCAGTCGATCCCGCCCACTCACGCAAAACAGATACAACCCTTTAGCTCGTCTATGTAGGCTCATATTTAAACTCAAACTCCCCTTAACTGTATACATACCCAACTCCCTACCTCCCCCCCCCTTACCTCCCCTTGTCCCACCCCCAACAACACCCTCCCCAACAGTTGCCCAGCTCCATTCCTGGATCTCAGGCACACCCACATCTAGCCCCGACTATCACAAACCTATTCTCAGGGCCCAGTAGGGCAAAGCCGCCCTAATGGCCACTTAACTATTAATATTTGGGGGTGGATTGCTCCAATTCCGTTGCTCCCGTTTCTAAATGTATTACGCTTTATGTTAATGCTAGACAACTATCAAGTACTTTTCCCACTATATTCCAGTCCATATCGAGCTCAAGGCCCGATGATTACTCAATGTTCAACCAGTTTCATTTCCCAATATAACCAGGATCACCCTCCCACTTACCCCCCTGTGTCAATGGTGCAAGTTCTTCAGGAATCACCACCTCGCCTATCTCGGTCCGCTTCTTGCTCCGCTTCTTGCTCTGGGCAACCCTGCAAATCCAACCATGTCACCACCTCCTCCGGAGTATCAAAGAAGAGAGCTTTGCTCTTATGCAACACCTAAAGCTTCGCCGGGTATAGAAGCATGTACTTGATGCCTGCTTCGCGCAGCCTCCTTTTGACGGCCACATAGTTATATCTCCTCCTCTGCACCAGCATCGTATAATCTGGGTATGCCGTGACGTTAGTGGATGCTCTTTCTATTGTTCCGCCTTTACGAAAAAATTCCAGGATCTTCTCCCTATCTCTGTAGTTCAGAATCCTTGCGATGATCGGTCTCGTTGGAGCCCCAGGTCGTGGTTTCCTCATCAAGGCGCGATGCGCTCGTTCCACCGTGAACCCCTGCGATAGCTTGTCAGCTCCTATCTCCTGGAGGATCATTTTCTCCACGTAGTTCGTGGGGTCCTGGCCTTCCTCTCCCTCCGGCAGGCCGACCATCCGTATGTTATTTCTTCTCGCCCTTCCTTCCGCTTCGTCCACTCGATTTTCCAGATTGGCAACCTGCTGTTATAGCACATGGACTTCCTTGGCATTGCTCGTGCTAACCTCCGTGTTGGTCTTTACTGCACTTTCCAAACCACTGGTTCTTTCAGCCAGCGCCCTTACATCTTGCCGTAACAGAGTACGTTCAGTTCCTACCGCATCAATTTTATTTTCCAGGGCTGTCCGTAGGTCCGCCATTGCCAAGCCCTATTTCGTGCTCAGCTCTGTTATAGCCTCCAGGATCTGATGTTTGTCTCCTTCTGGGGCTTCCTCTGTAGAAGTCGCGTCCTTGCTCTGCGCCAATATTGTGGGGGTCCTCTGCGTCTTCAAATAGACCTCCATTGTAGGTTGTTTGGTCTTGGTCTTTGCTGTTTTCACCGACATAACGCCACTCTTCACACTTGTGTGGCACCGGCTCAATGTCGTTATTGATTCCTCAGGTCCCACTGGTTGTTAGGGTCTTAATGTTCAGATTTTTTCTTACTTATGTCCCGTGCAATTGCTGTTCAGATGGATTGTGGCCTCCCACGTATTCGTTTCCGCGTCTAATTCCCGCTGTCACTCGTGTCCGCTGACCTAAGCCTCCATAGTCGAGTTGCCTGGGCCCATGTAACCTATGCCAGGTGAGACGTCTTCTTTTAAGTTGTAGTGATCACTTTTAACAATCAGTATCTGGCCTTTTTCCAGTGTCCCACGGTGCTCCTGCAAGTGTTGCGCTGATGTGCACTCTACTGGCCACTTATGCCTCACAGGCCATTTTATGCAAGCCTCCCCTGCATCTTCATCGCATTCCAGTGTCAATTTTGCTGCATCCTCCTCTGCGCATCTGCTAGCTGCATCATTTGGTAATGCACATGTGTGGGCTTTGTTTATATAATCACTTGGCCACAGCTTCCCATAAAGCACTTTGCAGCAGGGCCCTATAGCACAGCCGTCTCAGTTTGCAACGTCTCCCTTGAGCAACTTAGTACTGCTTCTCACCTTCCAGCATCCATATGGATGTGGCAATTCTATTTTCCAGGTCTAGCAGTTTGCAGGCCAATAATTCAGAAGTCCGCGCCACGGGCAGTCCTCTCCATCGGTGCCGTTAATGCTTTCTCTCCTCGCGAGCGCGGCCACCCTGCACACAGCTAGGCACTGCGTTCGCTTTCTGCTGCCAGCTGCTCTGTTGTTGATGCAAGGCGTTCCCGGCAGACGCTCCAAGGGGCCCCGCTTTGTCAATGTGGGGACCGGGGCCCACCTAGCGTCATTCGTGTACGGTCGGTACCCCCAACTTCACACGCAGCAGCGTCAGGCCGTCATATGTATTCTTACGAACTGCCTCTGTTTCGCTTGTTCAAGCGATCTCGTTATACCTCGAAGTCGCCACCTCCATTCCACCTCGGGGTTACAGTCTAGCAAACAGTTTCACCAGGACATGCAGTATCCTTGCATAGGCAGGCGGCCGCTCGATGAAATGCATGGAGTCAGTTTCGTTTCCCGATTAGCTTTTCCTTTGTTTGCCGCCATCTTGGCAACAAAATATCTCCACAAGTGCAGTTGACAAATCCATTTTCTCGTGATCTGCAGGCCCAGCTCACGCTCCCTTTCAGATTCCAGTAGCGCATGTATTCCGACGCTCAGTCCTATTATTTCCAGGCACGCATGACAGTTTTAAAAGCGTAATTTAGCGAAATGTCGTCGGATCAGCAGGAGCACAGCACGGAGCACATCCTATTCCATGGCTAGTTAGCCACGCCCCCCTGCAGGATACATAGTTCCATGTGGCTATCCATAAGAAGCAGAGGAAGTTCCCGAGATTCAAAGTGTGTAACTGTAATTTCCAGTTCATAGTCCTTCATATGGATCTTTGTTCGGAACCCAGGGTTTTACCAAGCTTCTAACAGTAGTGGCAGCTGGGCTAAGGAGGGAAGGCATTCTTGTCTTGCCCTACCCAGGCGACTGGCTCGTCTGAGCCCGCTCACCAGATCTAGCATCGGCACACCTGTAAAGGCTGTGCAGCCTATTGCACAAATTGGGCTTCTCACTGAACTTTAAGAAGTCTCCACTTTTGCCAACCCAGTCACTCAGATTTATTAGTGCTGTCTTGGACAGTCATATGGGTCGGGTTCCTGATCCGAGGACAGGGTGGTGAACATCTACAAGATGGTCCAGGTTTTCCAACCACAGACCATTCCAGCCTCTGCTTTTCTGCACTTAATGGTTCTTATTGCTGCCTGAATGTTGCTGGTCCCAGAGGCCCACCTGCGCATGAGATCGCTTCAGTGGCTTCTGAGCTTACAGTGGCCACAGTTTCAGGGACGAACATCCAGCCTTCTTCTGGTCTCAGCGAGTGTGTCTGGAGAGCTGCAATGGTGGTCCATGACGAACGCCCTCCTGAAGGTGTCACTATTTTGTCAACCTTGGCCACAAGGCCTGAAGGACTGGAGTGCTCATCTCCAAGACCTTACGATGGGTGGATTGTGGTCCCCATCGGTGTGCTGGGAGATCAGTCTGCTGGAGCTGAGGGTGATCAGGTTGGTCCTGGTTGCTTTCCTCACCTCTGTGAAGGGTAAGACTGTATTGGACCTGATGGACAATATTGTAGCCATGAATTGTCAACAATCGGGCTGATGTGGGCTCCTTGCCTCCAAGCAGAAACGCAATGTGATTGTGATTCTTGGGTCTTGAGAACAGCATGTCTGAGTGAGGCCCTCCTGGGAAGCAAGGAGAGCGTGCTGTTGGATGCTCATCCAATGAGCAACCACCCATTGGGAGTTCTGCCAGAAAGTGTTGAGGGTCATTTTCTCCCAGTGGGGGGGGGTACTCGGGTGGATTTCTTGGCTTCCATGTTGAACAGGAAGTGCATGTAGTTCTGCTCCAGAGAATTTCCTTGTCTGGGAGCTCTGGGGACGCCTTGGCGGTCAAATGGGACTTCGACCAACTCTATTCATTCTATGCGATCCCGTTCATTCTGCTGGTCTCAGGAGACTGTGTCTGTTCAGCTCCACGATTATATTCATAACTCCAGACTGACCCCAGAAAACATGGTACTCAGAGTTGCTGGAAATGGGCATCTGCCCTCCCTGGTGTCTACCGCAGAGGACGGACCTCCACTCCCACTCACAGGGAAGGTCCTTCGCCCGAACCATGTCACCCTGGACCTTCATGCCTGGCTGCTGAAAGGCTGAGGTATAAGGAGTAGGGTTTGCCAGAGGATGTTCTGGATATTCTCCTCTCTGCTAGAGCAGGCTGCCACCAAATCTATTTGTTTGCAGGTGGCTTGGTGCCGGGAGAGGGATCTGGACCCCTTTACTTGCTCCACTTACCCTGTGTTGGATTTTTTTCTTTGGCACATATGGGCCTATGGATTGGTACAGTAAAGGGTTATCTTGCAACCATTTTGGTCTTCCAGAGGACCCTGGAAAAGGGCTCATTTTTTACAATGCCCACGGTCATTCAATTCCTGAGGAGTTTTCCCAGTATGTTTCCTCAGTGCCAGTTTGTTGTTCAAATGTGAGATTTAAATTTAGCGCTGATGTTTTTAATGGGTGCTCAGTTGGAGCCCCTTGCTTCTTGTTATTTGAGATTGCTCACGCTTAAGTGATTTCCCTGCTTGACATCACTTCCGGTAGATGGGTGAGTGAGCTCCAGGCTCTTTTTTAATCCTCCCCACTTTGTATTCTCCAAGGAAAAAGGCGAAATTGAGACTTGGTCCCTCCTTCCTTCTGAAGGTAGTCTCAGATTGCCATCTCTCTCAAAAGATCCATCTACCTGTCTTTTTTTCATCTGCCTCATCCTTCCAAGGCAGAGGAGCGTTTCCATCGGCTGGATCTGGTGTGGGCCCTCAAGTTCTACGTTTCTCGGCCAAGGGAGAACAGGACTGATGGCCAACTTTTTGCTGGTTACGCGGGTGCCCAATCTAGCAGTGCTGTTACCAAACACTCTCTCGATGGAGCATTCCCTGCATCTCGGAATGCTATTATCTGGTCGGCAAGGAGGTTCTGAAGGGTCTCTGGGCTCACGCCACCAGAGGTTTGTCTGCCATCTCGGCTATGCAACCCGTAGTGCCTGTTGTGGATATTTGTCAAGCAGCTACTTGGGCTTCCTTGCGCACATTTGCTAAGCATTAGTGCTTGGATTCTATGCCTGGTCAGGATGCTCGTTTGGGCAGAGCTGTCCTTCAGAGCTTTCTGGTTTAGGTGGTCTCCTAATTACCCTCTCTCCTCCAGGTCATTGTACTGCTTGGGGAGGAGTCCATGGGAGAAAGGGGTCCATTAGAAGAACAAATTACTTACCTCTTGGTAATGTTCTTTCTGATGGGCGTTCCTCCAACGGATTCCTCATCCCCATCCTTGACCTGGAATGCCCTGGTGGGTATGATTGTGTCATCAGCTTTGTCAACAAACTGGCCTTTTTGTATTTCATTCCTCGTCTGTGAATTAGCGGAATAGATTGCTGGCATCAAAAGGAAGGTCGCGAATCCATTCCTGTATATCCCGCTTGATTGCATCCATGCTCAATGCTGCATATCGGCACTGATGCACATACTCCTGGTGGCTGTGTCAATTTGATGTATAGTGGACACAAAGGTCTTGAGCAACTTGTCTAGCCTCATCAAAAACATGCTGCTTCCCTGTGCTAAGGGAGGTTTGGTAAAAAGTCATCCATGTTCCACCCTAGGCACTGATTGGCCATCCCAAAAAAGTGTACGCATTAGCTTGCCTAGGGTGTAATGCCATGTTAGCATAAGTCTGCAGCCTGTTGGCCCCTAGAAGCCTATCATCCTCGCACTCCCCGTCTTGGAGTAGCTAGTACACCTTAGTTCTGCAGTCCCTTTGCATCAGTGTGCTAGGGAAAAAGGAACTGAGGTCACTGGTTGAGGTGTCTCTATAAAAACTGGCCCAGCATCATGTCCAGCGCGGGCTGCCTTCATGCCTCTGGCAGAGCCGACATGGAACCGCACTGAGCCCAATGGCAGCTGAGAAATTTTCCCAAAGAGCTGCCCTGGAGATGGATATCATAGATGAGGAATCTGTGGGAGGAATGTCCATCAGAAAGAACAGTAACGAGTGGTATGTAATTTGTTCTTCTCTGCCACTCCAGTGACATGTTAATATTTTAATGCATTATGATGATAATGCAGTTGTTGTTTGGGCGTTTAGCCATATAATGTAGTAATTCCTTTATGATTGGCACTTGAAGGATGTTAATGGACATTAGTCATTGGCAATGCAATTATATATCCTTGTACTGTTATCTTGCGATCTTAAACAAATATTCTGATGGAGATAATGCACTGTCATCTTGTGCACCATTAGCCTTTGGGCTATCAGATGCCTATAGGCTTACATCGATGAACTCCAAGATAAATGAAGCATAGGTGTCAGTGCTGGTGGCAGATGAATTTTCCATACATGTCAAGTATAACAATTAGCACCAAGTGCTCCACCTGGTACCAGGTATCTACAAAATCATTAATCATCTTAAGACTCACTCTGTTTGGAACACAAAGACTAATCGGCGCAATTTATCTAAACCGGTTTACAAATCGATAGCACTGCAAACTTAAAAATGCGCCAGGCGGTGTGTCGGGCCATGAGAAGTAATCCGTGTCAAATCTTACCGTAATCATTGCCTCAACTCCTTTGTTAGTGATATAACAAAATGGTATACATGACCAGGATGTTCTGTGCATCAACAGAGTTCCGAATGGATGCCATAACAAGGGATGTTAAATAGTTTCGTTTTTATTTATAGAGCTCTTAACACCTAAGCGCTTAAGAGGTCACGGTACAACAAAAGGATCTGACAGTAAGATCATTTGGCAAGCATGTGCTGTTTTAATCGAGATTTAAAAAGGGAGAATTAAGTTGGCGATGAAACAGTGCTTGGAGACAAGAAGGGAGAAGGAGCGGTAACAAGATGAGGCACAGGGAGGGTGGGGAACAACCAGAAGAAAGAGGGACTGGGATTGAGGAGTGTAGAAGGAGACTAGGGGAGAGAGATGGAGGGGGAGAAAGATCATAGAGATGTTTAAGTCCTACGCAGAGAAATGGAAAAAGCACTCTGGCTTCAACGGTCATCCACCGAAGGGAATGCAAAGCAGAGGAAATAGAATCATAAGGAGAAAGAGTGTACAAAGAACGCTAATCGAGGAATGATGGGGTGGAGCAAGACGGTAAGCAGTGCTAGATAGAATTTAAATTTTGTGCAATATTCTCCCCACTTGTGAGTACCCAGCAATTTTTGCTGGACTCCTGGATTTTTGATCAGTTCATCTGAGTAAGTGGCGAACGTTTGCCCCACTCCCTCAACCTTTTACTCAATCTCTGGGAACGTTTTTCAACACTTTTGGTTGTATCCTTTTGGAATAGTGTTTTCCTCCACTTGTTAAGGCATCTACAGTGTATTATTGCAGCACACTGCACTTTCTGTTCATTGTTGCTGGGAGCTCTTTGAGCTGCCCTTTTTATTTTCCTTGTGATAAATACGGTTTCCAAGGATAGGGGGATACTTCTTATCCTGCCTTTTATTTTGTGGAATCTGCACAGCCCACCTTATGTGGAGTGCTGAGGGATGTATCCCTTTTTCCACTTCTCCTGTAACTTTCTACTTACAGTGACAAGTTAATCTGAGTGGCTGGTTAGTGTAACTTACACTCAGGCTGCTGTTGCAGCTGCAGTAAGGGACACACGGGACACCATTGTACTAAAAGGGTGCCTGGCTTCTTTTTTCACCATTCACCAACTCTTGATGACTTGTCATTTTTTTAGTCGTCTTCTGCCATGCTGGGTGGGGGGAGGTCTGGATAGTTTTTTTGTCTTTGGCAGGCTCCCTTACAAAAGCCTGCCATCTGAGTGCCTGAAAGGACAGGAAGTGGGGGTGGAGTCCAGAACTCCCCTGGTCTGTCGTGCAGTGTGGCTGCCTGGATCCAGTTTTAACTGGGAGGCTGGCTGTCCTTCAGGACAAGCCAGCCCCGAGATTTGCCTGTATGACTTGAATGGTGATTGGGTATTCCAGCCGTTTGTCCTGCATGAAGGCTAGGGCTCTGGAGCAGCAAGAGCGAGTCCACCCATGGAACGAAGAATCTGAGGAAGGATGTCTACAACCATCACCAGCGACCATCAACAACTGCTGAGTAACTGCTCCAGTCTACTCTTCTGATTGACAGGGAAGATCCAGACCGGACGACTTCCTCACCTGGAACGATGGGATCAACCAGTCTCGAGACAACGTGCATTCTGAGTCGTCCATCGAAGAGCTGTGACCGTCCTGGGCTGCAAATCCCCAATACCCTGGGACCTGGACCAATTTGATGTGTATCATCTCCTGATGCCTGGTTTCGGCTGGAACTTCAAGGGCATCCTGGTGGATCTACAGTGACTTTCCCGCTCTGAGATGCATCTACCCGTCAAAGGCAGAAACTGAGTAACTGAGAGAAGTCTGCCGCGTGACAACCATCACTGAACCAAAGCTTGTGTCGAGTCCCAGCGAGCCAGTATCATGAAGATCGTCTGCTGGGCGTCCATCACAAGAATCTGACAGTCTGCTCCCGCTAAGCGTTCCTTCTTCAGCCTCCAGGCCAGGAATCTGAACAGGAGCTGCTGTCACTTCACCTGTGGGACCCGCCTGTGGCATTGTCTTCCTTCAAGAAAAGGTTCTGTCCCACTCCTAGGTACTCACAAGGGTGCTTGCTGTGTTGAATCAGACTCTTCCTCTGCTTTCTGAGACACATTGGGGTGTACAATTCAACTGTGTTCTCCCAGGTCTAAGGACACGCGTCCTTTGGTCTACAATTCTTCAGGGGGGTCTACCTAACCTCCCTGACCCACCTTTTAACTTAACATTTTACTTACCTGCAACACAGAAAAAACCTATTTTTTTAAAACTTTATTGAACTGTGAAAGACCTCCAATCAACAAAGATTTATACAAACCATACATCATTTTGCTATTGCCAGTTTACATAAACAATATCACAACAGTGCAGCATATCTACATACGTTATATCAACTTAATCAACGTTATTCACTGATCTTTGCAAAAATTCTTGGAACAGCTCCCAAATGTGTTTAGGCCTGCAAGTCGAGGGGACCAATGAGATATATGTTTCTTCACATATATTAGCATGAGTCATCTCCCTTAACCACATTTCAATCTTTGGCGCATATTTGGACTTCCATTTTAACAGAGTGCATTTCTTCGCAATCAAGCACCCTAAATTGAAAAAGCACCTCTTCTTGACCGATACCTTTCCAATATCACCAAATAGATATTTAGGGAATGTCACCGCTGGTGGGACATTAGTACAACAGTCAAGAATTTCTGCCACTTCCACCCAAAACCTGTCCACACCAGGGCAAGACCAAAACATATGATGCGTGTCTGCAATGTCTGCACCACATTTAAAACAGCTGGGGCTAACCGAGGGGGCAAAACGAGATACCCTCTCAGGGGTATGGTGCAACCCGTTGAGCAGTTTAAATTGGATGAGGCGATGTCTAGTGTTTAATGAGACCTCCTTAGTGAGCTGACACCAGCGAGCCCATCTGGCGTCCTCCAAAGGGGCACCTAGTTTCTCCTCCCACCTCACCCTGGCCAAACTGGAGGGCACCTGCGTATACTGGCATTTCTTATATAGTGTAGAAATGAGGCCACTTGTGTACCCCGCCACTACCACCAACTCCAGCGGCTGACACTCTTCAGGCACCTTGGGGTATGATGACCATTTTGACCTAACAGCCGTCCTAATTCTATAATACTGCAGTATTCGAGTGGGACCACTGCCCATTCTTTCACGAACAGTTGAGCTGGTTGCATAAGTGCCCTCAGGGAAGACGTCCCGCAGAGTCATCTCGCCCATGGGATCCCACCCCTCCTTAATAGTTTTATCGTATGTGGGGGGGGTCTGGGGCACCGCCACAGAGGGATAGACCCAGCGTACGGTTCGTAAATCTGTAACCTCTTATATAGCCTGGACCAGGCATTCACCGTGGTACGAACCGGATCGAATGTGCATGTGTCAGTATGTTTATTAGCTAGGACTATAGTTCGGAGGCAGGTGGGGGAAGCACTGTATCTTTCGAGGTCTGTGTGTATTGGCTGGGTGTGTAATGTGTACCAATGACCAGCGAAATGTTCTTGAGCGACCTCATAATAGAGTTCGAAATCAGGCGCTTGCAAGCCACCCTGTTCGTAAGGTCTAGTCATCGCCTCCCACTTCATGCGTGGAGCATCCGATCCCCAACAGACGCCTACCACCAGAGATCGACGTTTGTCAAAAAAAGCCCTCCCCGGCCAAACGGGATTTTTAACGAAGTAATAGAGTAGTTTGGGGACCACGACCATTTTCAGCAGAGAAAGTCTGCCATATAGTGACATCGGCAATTTGGCCCACAACTTCAGCTTATCAGAGAGAGAGTGTAAATACTTCCAGTGGTTCTCGGACATCAGTTTGTTGCTGCCTCCAGACAATGACACCCATGTATTTCACTCTATCCCGTGTCCATCTGAACCCCTGGAGAGCTGCCGGAGAGGACGTGCCCTCATTCAATGGGAAGAGCTCTGACTTGGATTCATTAATTCGGAATCCTGAGAACCTAGTGAATTTGCGTACCTCCTCGAGTATCGGGGGGAGGTTAATCTCTGGGTCTCTGTTTTATAGCAGTGAGTCGTCCGCATACAACGAAATAATATATGCGTGGGGCCTGTCATGCGAAGTCCACGATGTATGACAGTCGCAACAGGGCTGCGAGGGGCTCTATAGTGAGGGCGAAGAGCAGCGGAGACGGGGGGCATCCCTGGCGGGTACCTCGAGCAAGTAAAAATATTGGGGAGATTGTGGATTCTGTCCTGACACTAGCCTTTGGCGAAGAATAGAGAAGCCTCACCCATTGGATGTAGGATTCGCCTAGTCCCATGTGACAAGGACCGAGAATAGAAATTGCCAAGATACCGAATCAAACGCTTTCTCAGCGTCTAATGCGGCGGCTACGGCTTGTGAGTTTGGGTTTATTTGCAATATAATACTAAAAAGTCTACGGAGGTTATATGCCGTTGTGCGGCCGGGGATGAACCCAGATTGATCTGGATGAACGAGGTCCGGCATATATGGAAGTAATGTTGCCGCTAACAATTTATCTAAGATTTTAGTATCGGAGTTTATTAGGGAGAGTGGTCGGTAGGATCCCATCTCCTCAGGGGTCTATTTGGTTTGAGCAAAACCGTAATTAATGCTTCAGACATCGATGGAGGGAGCGTGCCGCACTGCAGGGCTTCCTCCCAGACATCGAGAAGATGTGGGGCCAAGATCGTGCTCAGTTCCTTATAAAGCTCAATCCCATGCCCATCTGGGTCCTGCAGCCTTGCCGGAGGGGAGCGAGGAGCGATTTGATGCTGTCCTCGACCTCCGTAGATATAGGAATATTTAATGCCTGATGTGCCTCCTTATTGAGCATAGGCAGCGGAACTGACTCCAGGTAGTGCTCTAGCTCCTCGTGGGAGCAGCTGTCTGAGTTTGAGTAGAGCGTCTTATAAAACTCGTAGAACTTGGCAGTTAATGCTTCAGGGGAATTCAGAATATTGCCCGACGCACTAAGAATCCCATGTGTGGAGTGCTCAAGTCCCCCCAGATCGCCCGTACAAGAAATCGTCCCGGCCTATCAGCCTCTCTGTACCTCCTTGCCTGAATAGGATGATAAATGAGCCGGACCTCCTGGTCCACCAGCTGCTGGAATTTCAAAAGATTCCCTTGAATACAGCCCAACAGCGCCCCATTAGTGTGTGTGTGAATATTCGTCCTCAAGTCTTTTTAATTCAGCCTCAACCTCAGTAAGGTCCTTTCTGGTTGCGCGCAGCATCCCAGAGGCATTGGAAATTATCTCCCCTCTTACCCACACCTTAAAGGCCTCACATACCGTACCCATCCGGGAGACCAATATTCTAGTTCTAAGGAAAAAGTCATCCGACTCGGCATGTAACCTTTCTAGTAATACTGGGTCCGACAGACACCTGGGGGGCATGCGCCAGAGAGGGCGGGGAGTGGCTAGGGTATACCAGTCAATCGATAATGTAATGGGGGAGTGATCTGATAGAGTTCGTGGATAAATCGCAGAGTCAAGCACCCTCGGGACTAGTGTGGAAGATATAAACCAGAAGTCAATTCTAGAGTGTGCGTCATGCACTGTGGAGTAATATGAATATTCGCGTTTGGTCGGATTCTGACAGAGCCAAGAGTCTATAAACTCTAACTTAGATCACATTAGTCAACAACCGTCCCGCTGCACTCGGCTCCCTCTGCGTGTCCCTGGAGCAATCCAGAGCGCAGTCAAGTATAAGGTTAAACCCCCCCCTCATATAATGTATGAATGTGGGCCTTCAACGACTAGGTCAAATATTTGGTCAAAGAATTGGGGGTCATCAACATTAGGTCAATAAGTGTTAACCAGTGCGAAGTTGAAAGTAAGCATCAAGCCCCACACTATTACAAACCTCCCAAATGGGTCGATACTGTGTTTTAGATTCCTGAAACTGTATAGAGTGGTGCACAAGAGTAAGTACACCCCACGCTTGCGAGGAGTAACTGGTGTAATACCTCTGCTTGGCCCAGGATTTAGCAAACAGCTCATTAGTGGACCCCAACGCATGCATCGCTTGCAATATCACAATCTTAGGGGAAGATCTGTTGATGCGCCAACACCTTTCGAGCCTTAATGGGATGATTAATACCGCGCACATTCCAAGAAAAAAAATTGAGTTTAGCATTCACTTCAGTCCTGGACAACATTAGTTAAGCACTGTATTGCAAATCATTCAGCAGGCAAAAGACATATTCTTTATGGTTGGAGTGGCCTTCACATGATTTCAACTTTTGAGGAAACGGCCCCAACACAGAAACTGAATAGCCCGGAATTCCAAGATTATTCAGGCAATCCAACAATAACCCCTTAAACACACCCATACCCCTCAGCTTCCCACCACCCTCATCTTTCACAGCTAAGCGATGTATTCCCAAACACAAAACAGCAATGGGCTTCATGGGGAGCACTGTGAGACCACCTAACAACTCTGATAGTGATCAGCAGCTCAGTACAAACCCCATGCCAGGTAGGGTTACGCCATAACACCTATTACAAATATGGCGGCGCGGTCGCACCATCAGTCATTGTCACTCCTATTCGGGGGAGTAACATGCGGCGATGAGCCACTCCTGCCACCACGATCCATCCTCGGCTGTGGGATGGCAATGTTGGCTTCAATATATGACGCAGCTTCTCCAGGAAGTTCAAAGAAATGGGACCTACCCCTGTGTTGCAAACGGAGTTTGGCGGGGTACAGGAGGGCATACTGCACCTGGCTCATTCGAAGCAGCTTCTTGACCGGGTCAAATGATTTGCGCTGCGTGAGCACCGCCGTTGCAAAATCCGGGTAGATATGTATGTCTGAGGATTCAAAGCGCAGTGCGCCCCTTTCCCGGGCCAGTCGCAGTATTAGGTCCCTATCCTGGTAATTTAGTAGCCTAACTACAGTTGTCCGAGGAGGAGCACCCGGTTTCGGAACCGGGGCGAGAACCTGGTGCACTCTCAACTAAGAAATGCTGTGAAAATCCAGCGGGGTCAAACAGGGATTTAAGAAGGTTTTCAATGAATTGCTCCATCGGGCCCCTGCAAGCCGCCTCCGGAATCCCAACAATTCTAATGTTGTTGCGTCGAGAGCACGACTCAAGTTCGTCAAATTTATTGCGGACGTTGAACTCCTGCTGAAGATATGCTATATCACGGCCATGCTTCGCCACCTGGTCCTCAGTCTCCCCCACTCTGGATTCGACCTCTGTGATGCGGGCCCCCTCCTTCTCCAGTCTTGACTTTAGGGTGCCAATGGTGGAAACTGTCATCTAACTTTGTATTCACAGCAAGGAAGCCACTCTTTACTGTTGCTAGTAGGTGGTCCTCCGATGTCGTGGGGGAGCGAGACCGCCCAGCAGCTGGGGGGGGGGGTCATCCACCTGCGCAGAGGTTTTACACAAGGTGTTGGTGTATGTGTCCATTGATCTAGGGGTATGTACACCTGAGCGGACAGGAATAGGTGAGGAAAGGTGTCCCAGAATGGCACATGCAAGCACGGCCGGCGAGGAAGGGATGCAACGGGCCCGCTGCAACAGATCAACCGGGCCAACTAAGCCAGCGTTACCAAGAGGGCAGTCAGAACACTGAGCGACAGCAGCAGGCAGCAGAAGCTGGGACCGGCAGTGCAGAAATGGGGCCCCACAAGCGTGAGGTGCAGCCCAGTGACGGCACTAGAAAGATCCCATAAGAGGCCGCCTGGCACATATGTAAAAAAAGGCCAGGGGATGCGCTGATGACAGGAATCGGGGAGAGCAGACCTTACAACACAATGTGGAGACACAGTGAATGGACACGTGCCAGTAGGTGGACCCTGTCGCCCATGGGCTGTATGTGGTGAAAAAGCCCCATTCAGCATGTCCTCCAACACAGGGGCTCAAGCAACATCTCCTCCAGGCCAAGACCGCATGCAGGGGAAGGCAGGGCGCACACCGTCAGTACCCGTATCCAGGCACCAACTTCCGGGAGCACAGCCGCAGCCGGGTCCGGGGGCAAGGCCCTCAGAACCCACCCGCCGAGATGAGCGTGCGTGCCGGCCGCAGCCGCACGTGCCCACCTCTGCCCCGCATGGTCACGGGACAGCCGGGGCCCGCTCCAGCTCCAAGGATGTACTCAGTCACAGCCGGAAAGCCAAGGCAGCTCCCGTGGGGCCACCAGAGCCAAGCCCCTCACCACCCGCCAGCCCTGCGGAACAGCACACCGGTACCGCTGCGCGGCCCCAGAGCCCGGCCCGACCCACAGGCCCAGGCAGCACAGCGGGGGCCGCCGCCCAGAACCGGAGGGAGTCAAGGCAGGTAAGTGTCTGGCGGGACCGCCCCACAATAGTCGCCGAAGGCAAGCTGCAGCACCCCAGTGTCTCGCCTCGCGCACCCTCACGGGGGCGGGAAGAGCTCATCTCAGCCCTCTCCCACGGCAGGCCCCAAGCACGCACCAGCCGCAGTGGGTCCGATTCGCAGGAGCCCGCCACCCCTTCAGAATACAATGAGGTCCCCAGATGCACAGGATCACCGGTAGCCCACAGTCAATTGAGCGTCCATGGGAGCAGGCGTAACAGGATTTATTTCAGTAACGGATTTCGATCGGCAGCAGCTCGCCACCTAAGCGGCCATCTTGCTTGGCAGCTCAACAGCGCCCCCCGAAACCTGCTATTTTTGATATCTTTGAAAGTGACTGCCTTCCTTTGTTTTGCCATCCAGTCTCCCTGGTTCCCCAGTTCCTCCTCTGACTTGGAGACTCTTATCCACAGATAGGGTTGGACTTACTAAAATATAGGCTGCTAAAAAGTACATACCAGTATATGTGTTGGGTTATTTAATGTTGGTTAAAAGAATTAGTTTGCTACTCTGACTAATTACCTGTGTTCATCTGAAGTTTTCTATTGTTTTCAGTAATGCTTACATGTATTACTGTATCAATGTGAATAGGTTTACTTACCTGGGATTCTAATATTGCGTTAGTTGCCTTAGTATTTATAATGAACATATTTTGTGTAACTATGATATGAGTAATTTATAACGTGCCTGTACACAAGTTTCTCTAGCCGCAGCAAGACAATGGAGGGAAGACAGAGGGAGGACAAAACAATCTCACTAGGCCATGTCATTCAGATTGTGCAAATGCGAGAAGGCCAAGTGCAGGTGGGGAGGGAGACAGGGGGAAGAGCAATCAGGGCAGCATTGCTAAGAGTATGTGCAGCTCGTGGATCTGGGTAAGTGGAAGGGGGCTGGGTAATGTAGGGTTACAGTTGCAGTCCCTACGTGCGCGGTAGGCTCAAAGACAGTGCAAGGGCGACTGGTCATGGAGGAGCCTTGCACGCAGGGAGACTGAGGGTAGCCAGGCAACCAGTCAGTGTGGCAGACATGTAGGTTAGCAGGGGGAAAAGAAAGGTCTTGAGTTGCTTCAGGTGGTCCGGCTCAAGTCTGAAAGGGGCACGGAAGCCATTCTAGAGGGAGGCACCTGTAGAGGAGAGCGGTCTAACCCCCACTCTCTGCTTGGAGAAGCATCTGACCCTCAGAGTTTGAAGTGGCTGAGCGAAGGGCCAGAGAAGGAGCTTGTTTTGGAAGAGAGTTGGGTGTAGTGCGGGCCTCAGCCACGGCCCCAAAAAGTCTTGTAGACTATGCAGAGGGTCTTGATCTTGATCCTTGCAGCCACCAGGAGACTGTGGAGAGATTTCAGGGCTGGAGAGATACAGTCCCTGGGCTTGAGGCCAAGGACCAGTCTTGCAGTCCTGTTCTGAATTGATTGCAGAGGGCGGAGAGTAGAGGAAGTCAGATTGAGAAAAAGGCTGTTGCAGTAGTCCAGCCTAGAGGGAACCAGGGATCTGGAGATGGAGAGATTTGGGGGAAAATTGAGAAAAGGAAGAATTCTTCTGAGGATGTGCAGCTGGTAGTGGGCCGCCTTGGACCGGTCTGTGATGTGAGGAGAGAAGGAGAGAGTGGAGTGGAAGATGACGCAAACGTTTTTTGCCTCACAGGAAGGCGAAGGAAGAGGGCCCAAAGAGGACGGCCCGAGTGAGAGAGGGAAAGCAGGGGCAGAGGTCCCAATGAGAAGGATCTCAGTCTTGGTGTCATTAAGGCAGAGATCGTTGGAGGTGCACCGGTCCTGAATTACGGATACAGTGTCTGGAATGAGCATGAGGGGAGCCTGAAAGAGAGCCGAGTGTCATCCTCATAACACTGAAAGTTAGAGGAGAAGGTGGAGATCAGGTGGGCTAACTGGGCCAAATGGGTATTGACGAGCCAAGATGAGAGGTTGAAGTCCTGGGGAACACCACATGTGGAGAGAGGTGGTGGAAAGAAAGGACCCAAGTTGGACATGGGAGGGTCGGTCCAGGAGGAAGGAGGTCAACCTCTCCGGGGCCTGACCCGTGATGCTCAGGTTCTCAGTCGATTGATCAGGCTGGCGTGATTGACAGGGTCAAGGCAGATGAGGAGAGAAGGAAGGCTTGAATCGAGATTAGTGAGCAGATCTTAACAGGTGTTCAGAAGAGCAGTTTCTATGCCTCTGGCTGCTCTGAAGCTAGACTGATGGTCATGGAGACAACCAAAATATTCAGTGTGGAGAGTAAGCTGGGAGATGGCCCGATTTCGTAGCAGTTTGCCCAGGAAAGGAGGGATGGAGATCAGGCGATAGTTTGTCGGACAGGTAGGATCGGCAGAAGGCTTTTTAAGGAGGGGTTTCACAGGGGTGTGCTTAAGGAGAGCGGGGAAGGTTTCAGTGGCAAAAGAGTGATTGCAGAAATCGGCCAAGGCTGGAGCGAGGGTGTCAATGTGGTCATTGATGGTTCTGGAGGAGCAGGGGGAACACCTGCTTGGACGATACTTTCATAGATCAGACTTGTCTAGAAACCTCATCAGGTGTAGTCGGAGAGAAAGAGGAGAAAGGAGTAGGAGAAGAAGAGGCAGCCAGAGTTCGGCTAATATACTCTGTATACGTCTTTTCTTGACTATAAGTGTGCCCTGAGTTCTTTGTACTTACCTGCAGCCCTTCTCTGTCCTACACTAAGCCTGGCTGCTCACCCATAGCTACCAAACCTGTTGGGTGGTTCAGGTCAAATCTAGGAATTGGAGCCCTGTTCATCTAAGAGTGAGTCTTCTCTAGTCCTAATACAGTTGGACTTGAGTATCCCATAGACTGGAGAAAGTGACAGGCACAATTAGTATTTTGGAAGCATGAAAAGTCCAGGACCGGAGCGCTCTACCCATGTTGCAAGAGCAGGAAATATAGAAAATCTGAAATGTAAATGAAAAATAGCTAGCAAACGGGCTGGCGGGAAGAGTGAAGAGAATACAAAAAGGAAAGAAAGATCTGAGTCATCCACTTTCCGCTACAATGTATTGTAGCAATATAGTTTTGAAGCTCATACAGGAATTGACTAGCTCCGACATTGAAAAGAGTTCCGTGCAGCCACTAGTCTTTGCAAACTGGTTTGGAGGATGAACTTCTGAAGCCAAAGTGATTTTGTTTTGGGATTGTGTAATTCTTTAGTGTCATGCCGACTTAAACTTGGGGCAAATTCTGGAATCCCGCATAGACTCTGAATCCGATCACAGGGAGAGGCAGTCATAGTTCATAAATGCTCCAAGGAGCCATTCTGGTTAATTTGTTAAGCAAAAGATATTTGTAATATCACAGGAAGTGTATTGAATACTGTCTGTTTTTTACTTTGGGTTAATATCTCCTTCCATCGGTAATGCAAAAATTAATTGGCTAGCATATGCCGATGATATAGTAGTGTTGGACTACTCACAAGTGGGGCTGCAGCATCTGCTAAGTGCTCTAGAATCTTATGCTAGGATTAATAAATTAAGAATAAATCCCTCATAATCTAAGATTCTCGTATTCAGGAGGCCCAACAAAATAGTGAAGAATTTGAGTTGGAAGTTAGACTACCCTCAGGTAGAGGTTGTCTCCGAATTAACCTATTTGGGAGCTGAATTAAGATCTTTCCCATCTAGGTTTACTTTGATGGCTTCTATGGATTTAAAATTGATCAAATTGGGAGCCCAGATGAAAAAAATCCATTTTAAGTTTGGCAGATTTACCATCATTCCCCTTATAAGATTTTATATCGGGAAGGTAGTTCCCATAATTCTATATGGTATGGACTATAATCCTCTTGCCTTTGACCTAGACTGGGATGTTTTTGAATCAAAGATTTGGAAACGTACTTTGGGACTCCCTGATTGTGTTCCGATTGCCTCCCTACGATATGAGCTAGGTCTGTCCTCACTTAGATCATGGCTGGCCTGGAAATGGCTTACTCTCTATAGGTCAATTCTTGATCCCCCTAAGAATTCACTTTTTGAAGAAACTGATGTAGAGCGGGAACAAGGAAAAAATGTTTTTCTATGTAGGCTAGAATTAACATGTTTGGAACTACTGTCTTGCTGTGATTCTGATGTTGAGTCCCTCCTACAGAACCCTCTAAAAGTGAAAGAAAAATTGAAACTGGTTGATTGGATTTATACGATTGATGAGATACGGAGAACTAAAAGATCAGACTCCCTTACACTTTCAGACAAGCGTCTATCGTTCCTCCCGGCTTATCTCAAGAAGTCCCCTAGTTTTTGGTTTAGATCTGCTTTTTTGAGATTTCGTTTAAATTTACTCCCTACCCTGGAATTACTTGCTATAAGGGATAAAGAAGGGGGCACTGCTCCAATATGTGATAGATGCTTAACTATGGAAGTTCAGACTACTAAGCATTTACTCTCTAAGTGCTCAGGGACTTGGAGGTTCAGGGCCAGTTCTTTTGGCAGATTTGTTCATAATGAGTCCCATTTAAATACTGATGATTTTTGGGCGAGGTTATCGTCTGGCAATGAGATGGCTTTATCAATTGAAGTGGGTAGAGTTTTAAAGGAATGGAAGCTAGTAACAACTTGAATCCTCTTCTTGTAAAATTTGTTGGTTAGAGTTTTTTTTTCTCATTTCATTTTATTTTATTTTTTCTTTTATTATGAGATATGTGTACTTAAAAACTGCAAATGTCTGTTTTTATTGTTTACGTAATATATTGTGTGTGAAATGTGTTAAAAGTCAAATTTTGGCTAATGCACTTTAAATAATAAAAAAAAAATAATAATAATTGAATACCGTCTGTTTTTTACTTTCCAGTTCATGTGAAGCTGTGTGTAGTCTCCATTGCCTCTTCAAGACACAAGTGTTGGAACTAACGCTTCTGCCCTCAATCCTCACCGCTCTTCCTTTTCCACTTTGCTGTCAATGTTAAAAGCAGAAGGGAGAAGGGCAGAAAGGGCCTGGGTGCATTGTCTTCAGTTTATTTACCCACATACATCTTCTATTCTGGACAGGTCACAAATGTGGTCTAACAGCTTGCAAAGACCTTTCTTGTCTTACTGGGTGACATGGAAGATTTCCTTTAAAATTATCAATGGCCTTCCAGAATTTACAGGTAGAAATAGACACTTCAAGGCAGGAGAGTGCAGTATTATGTAAAACGCTGCCGCTTTACAGGAAAGGATAGATACATCCCCAAAACAGAAGTACACGGGAAGCATGAGGGAACATGGGCCCAAGTACTAATCTGAACCCTCTGTCCTTCTCCCTATGCTTAAACTGTCTCAAGCCCATTAAGAGTGTATGGTATGGGAACCCACATCCTGAAACCCTGTCCCTTTCCCAACTAATCTTGAGAGACCCAAAATGATTCCAAATGTTTTCCATCAAATGCAGAATGCCTTTCATGGATAAAGCACAGGTAGCCTTTATACTGTTGCATCTGGAAAGTACAGTTTTAACCTTGGCTATGCCCCATGTTGAAACTAATGGTAAGATTTTAGATGATGCTGATGCCTTTCTACTGAAAGGCATCAAACATATGTTTGACCAACAGTATGCCCCCAAGAGACCATATGAAATTGTAATTAAACAAGTGTCCTGAAACATCTTGGCTCTGAGGTTAGTGTCCAAAACAGGTGGGCCTGGTGATTTCCAAGTCGCTATTTTTAATTGAGGGCTAAAAGACTAAAGGACTCCCTGAGTCGAGTATTTTTTTCACCCCCAGAAAACATTACAAAATTGATGAACCTAGTTGTCCATTATGGCCAAAGGATGGAAGAAAGAAGTAGTGACTGAGATTTTAACCCTGGAGTTTTCTTCCCTCATGGAAAACTCTGTCTCAGAACACACATGCACTTGGGTAGTATCAGCGGAGCATTAGTGCCTGCAGAACTATAGACGATCTGCATGAACCTATATATTTTTGTGTGGGAAGCCAGGACAATCTGTTTGTACCACAAAAGTAAGTAAATGGTAATCTGGCAAACAGCCAAGATAGTTTCTTGTCTGTTGTATAGAGACAAGCACAGTAATTACACCCATCACTCCAACAGTGAGGCTCATTCCGAGGATACCAGCACTTTACCGGACCGCCCGACTATGGGTTTGCCGGTGGGGCACCTTGGCTTTTCTCCAGCTAAAGGCTGGAGGCAACCCAGGCACCCTATCCACAATCAAAGACCTCATTAATGCCGCCAGCAACTCGGGTGGTGGTAATGATGGCAAATACCCTCATGGGACTCCATGAATGGGATTTACACCGCATCGCTGGCACTCGTAATCGGGTGGCAATGCCACCGGACTGAGTGGTGGAAACAATAACAGCCTTTGCCGCTATCCTGTCGGCTCGCCTGCTAGGATACCGGCAAGGTTGTAATGAGGCCCAGTATGTGCAGCATTCCCGGGCAAACTAGTTCATCTATATCCATCATCCTGTTCTTCTCTTCAAATTTTTAGTGAAGGATTTTCACAAACGGTTAACAGTGAGACTATTGGAAGCTTTGTTTACTGCAAGTTTGCGCAAGCACAAACAAGATCCCCCTCGATCCACAAACAAACATAACCCATTAATTCATTGGGTGGGGCCATGTTAACAACATTAGTTAACAACATTATTATGCAGTGACTGTGGAAGACTGCTTAACATAACAAACAAATCCAGGGTTCGAAATTGAGGGGAGCTGGGAGCTATTTAGCTCCTGCTTGTAGCCTAGAAGAGCCTGGTTAGCTCGACCCCAACAGCTAGCAGGAGCTACTTTTGGCTATCCAAGCCAACTAATGCTTAACAACCACACATGTATAAATTTAACTGTGTGTTTCGAAAATCTCTAAATAAACATTAAGACTCGTCTATACGACATTTCAAGCAAAAGGTGTCATAAATATTCAACAACATGTTATGTTTTCATCTTGTGTGTAAGTTAGATTTGTGGAATGCTATCTACTAGCTCCTTGTTCCCCCAAGGGTAGCTCCTGGTCATTGGATAATTCTGGATACTGCGGAGCTGCTTTTAGCACCTGCTTATCCAATCTTAATTTCGATCCCTGAAAACCATTGTGATGCAGTTGATGCCTCCAACCTTCAAAATATTTTGGGAATACCATGGCTCTGGGATAAAAACTCCATTGTTGATTGGACCGGGCTGTGAGCATTATACCCCAGAGTGAGGATCCTAAAGTCATACTCAACAGAACCCTCGATTTCCAGCTTAGTGGCCATATTAAAGCAATTACCATTAGAGTACCAAGATGTATTTAATGTAAAAGAAGCTGACAGGTAGCCCCTCATAGGGATTATGAATGTTGAATTGAAATGTTGCCCAACATCCCAGTCCTTATGGATGTACTTGCAGGTTTACTGAAAAGGGTAATGTCATATTGAAGGCAACCTTACAAAAGGATTTTTTAAATTTGTTTATTATACACGCCTTTTCTGCAGCTAGCAGTGTTAAAAGGTATTGCATGTTAGCAAATTAGGTGTGCAAGGAGTTTGTATGTAATGCAGTATGTGTGGACGAATGTGTGTGTGTGAATGAGTGTATGGGGAATGGGTGTTCATGTACGTGTGCGAGTGTATGGTGAATGGGATGTTTAAATGAGTGAGTGCATGTGTAATTGTTCTTGGGGCTAAACTTTCAGCATTGGCACATCGTGGCCTGCTAAGGGCGATTGCTTCCTTGTGCCTCCTTCCATCCTGCCTCCCTCCCCGGCCCTGACCCGTGAGTGGGCCAGTGGCCCTGGGTTAGCATCTGATTGTGGGTTATACAAGCCGACGCTCAACGTAGGTTTCTTTTTTCTCATGGGAGTGCTTGCATGAGTAGTGACCATTCTGAGCTCCTGCTCCAACAAATTCTAACTTCTTGGTGCTTGCGAATAAACGTTCTGCATTGCAGCATCGCGGCCTGGTAAGCGCACAATTGCTTCCTGGTGCCTTCTTCCATCCCGCCTCCCTCCCTGACCCGTGATGGGGCCAGTGGCCACATTTAATTGAACCCTGCATGGCAGCCCTACTGCCCATGCAGACCACTGTGGCTAAGGGTCCCTAGGCAAAGGGCAGCTCCTACAGTAGCAGCTCCAAACTGTGTTTGCATGTGTTCGCCTTGGAAGCATACAGCCATCAACCAGCAGTGACTGACATGGTAAGAAAGGTGCGGGTAGGGGGGCTCAGCCATTACTGCTCCCTATTTAACTGTCCCTCCTCTCTTATTACTTCTATTTGCTAAGTTTGCTGTCTGATGCATGTTGCAGGCGTATGTTATCCATAGCTGGCATTAGGTGAATTGTAATAGTTAGCCATTTGGATCTTTCCCCTCCATCTAAGCATTTGCTGTTGTGTTTGAAAATGTGGCTTTTTCCCTATATCTAGGAAAGTTGAATGTGTTTTGCTGTTTGAAAATTAGGCTTTTCCCTCTATCCTTCTATCAAGGATGTTTGCCCTCTATACAACAAAACTCACTTCTAGGTGTCTTGCTCTTCTGCTGTATGCTGAAACCTAAGGTTTTCCCCTTCATCTTGGACACTTGATTCTAGACTGTTGCATTGCTGTGTGTCAAAGTTAGCATTGTGCACTGCAGTCTCTCCCTCTCACCCTCCTCCACCTCCTCCTTCTCTCTTCCCCCATGGTGGTGTCAATCTCCCCTATCTTCTATAACTGATACCTTATCACCTATCCTATCTCTTTCGAAGTCTGGAAGGAAAAGGTTCAAGAAGGATCTCCTGGTCTCCAATCCAGACCTGCCTGTCGCTGACACCTGTGTCAACGCTTCTTCCAAGCAGACTATCACGGACATCCTTTTTTCTTGTTCCCTCTACGAAACTTTGCATTCCCCATATGGTCTGTTTTGTCCCCTTTCTCTTCCTCTCCCATTAATGGGGGCACCTGTTGGGAAGTACTCTTTGCATTCTTTCTTTCCTCTAGGGCCATCATTAATGTCTACCTGAATGTCATGGTCCAGGGCTCTCAGCCCAGCCTCCTCCTCCTTGATAGGCATCTTCCGTCTCATCAACTTCCTCCCTTCTCCTGCCACTCCTCCTTCTACCACCCCTCTGCCACCTCCAACGGGTGTACCACATTCCTGTACCCCTTCTAGGGGGACCTTCAAAAGTGGCAACAAGCTACCCTCAACTCTCGCTCTGCCGTCACACACTCCTCTGTCATCTGCCAACTCCTTGAAGACCTTGACCTTGACGTTCTTGCTCTCAATAAGACATGGTTCAGGGCCAGCTCTGTCACGAGTTTTGTGTCTCTTCTCCCAGAAGGCTGCAAGATCCTATCTAAGCCCAGGTATAACCGATCCAGCGCAGAGTGGTCCTGATCTTCCCTGAATGGGTCCCTGCTGCTATCATACCCACTCAGACTAATCCTCGCTCGAGTGCCTCATCCTGCATGCATGGTGTCTCTCCTATCCTCTCGCTGACTCTGGCCTCCATTTACAGGTCCCCTGGCCTGGTTTCCCTCTTCCGCTGAGTGGTCTGACCTCACCTCTTCTCTCCTGGCCTTCACCTCCCAGCTTCTCCTCCTCTGAGACTTCAATATTCACCTTGACTCCCATGATGCGGCCTCTAGACTCTTCCGCAACCTCTGTGACTCTTTACCTCTCCATTCTTCTTTCCGGTCTGACACACACAGCGGGACACACCTCGTATGCTCTTATCTCAACAGACATCCCCCATCTCAAACCCTCTCACTACTCCTCTCTCCTGGTCTGATCATGCTCTCCAGGCCTCTCACCTGGACCTCCTGGGTCCGCCCGCTAAGTCCCTGCCCTCTTAGCCAGTGTCCTTCTCCGTCATTCAACCTATGAAGTGAGTGTCAGTTGCTGCTTTTGCCGCCACATTCATTCAACCGCCAACTCCTGCCGCCGTCTCTCACTCTGGCACAGGTCTCACTAACCTTCAACTCTCCATCTTCAACACTCTGGACATCCTTGCTCCTGTCATGAGGATCCACATGAAGCCTGCCTCCAAGCGCAACTCCCGGTATGACTCCAACTTGGCCTTTCTGAACGCAAGTGCAGAGCTGCTGAGCGGAAGTGGCAGTCTTCGAGCACATCCTCTGACAAACTGTCCTGCTGCCTTCTCCAAAGGCAATACAGACTTTCCATCTGCTCGAAGAAGAGGGCCTATATCCAAGCCCACATCTCTGGGGCCACTAACAGCACGGCTGCACTTTTAAAAATCTGCAAGGTACTGGCCAATCCTACTGCAGTCTCCATTTCCCCTCTGCCTTCCCTGGCCCACTGCACTGGCCTCTCACTTCATTACTAGAACTCAGGACATCTTATCCCCACTCTCCTCTACGCCACTTCCTTCTCCCTCACCCACTCTCAGGCCTCCCTTGGCCACCCTCTCCTCTCCCCTTTCCTCCTACTCGACTCTTTCTCTCCCATATCACCTGCTGAGGTCTCTAGACAAGTCCGCTCTGACAGTCTCATCCAAACAGGTGCTCCCCTGCTCCTCTAGAACTATCAAGGATAACATTGCCTCCCTTGCTCCAGCCTTGGCTGATTTCTGCAATCACTCCTTTGCCACTGGATCCTTTCCGTTAATCCTCAAGCCCTCCCTTATGCACCTTCTCCTCAAAAAGCCTTCTGCCGACCCCTCCTGTCCAGCTAACTACTGCTCTATCTCCATTACCCCCTTCCTGGGCAAACTCTTGGAGAAGCTGCCCATCTCCCAACTTATCCACCACTTTGAATCTGTTGTCTGGCTGTCCACCAGTCTAGCTTCATAGCTCCCAGGAGCACGGTAACTGCACTCCTGAACACCTGTGAAGAGTTGTTCTCTAATCTCGATTCCAACTCTACTTCCGTTCTCATCATTCTTGGCCTTTCCTCTGCCTTCGATATGGTCAACCATGCCACCCTTATAAAATAGCTCTGTGATAACCTTTGCATCACAGACCTGGCTCTGGACTGGTTGACCTCCTTCCTCTCTGACCGACCTTCCCAGGTTCAACTGGGCCCCTTTTCTCTCATCCATCTAACTCTCACCTGTGGTGTCCCTTGGGCTCTATCCTCTTGCCTCAGCTTTACGACCGCTACCATGCCCCTCCAGCCCATTTGATCTTTGCCTCCTCTCCTAACTTTCAATTTAATGCAGACGACACATAGCTCTCTGCTATGCTTCCCTCCTCTGCCTCTTCCTCTTTCCTGTCTGTCTGCTATTCATTCATGGTGCACAGCTAACGATCTCTGCTTTAATGCCAGTATGACTGAGATCCTTCTCATTGGGACCCGAGCTCCCTCCTTTCCTCCTACACTCTGGCCACCCTCCATGGCCTCTCCCTCACCCTCCCATGAGGCAAAAAACCTTGGTGTTCTTCGACTCCTCTCTCTCCTCCCACCGCAGATCTTGCCAAGAAGGCCAACTTTCGGCTGGACCTCCTCGGAGGCATTCTCCCTTCCCCAAGAAACTCAATGTCTCCAGAGGGCTCTAGTTCTCTCCAGGCTGGACTACTGCAACCGCCTCTTCCTCAGTCTGCCTTACTCCTCCCTTCGACTAATCTAGAGTAGGATTGAAAGACTTATCATTGGCCTAGAGTCCAAGGACCACATCTATCCAGCCCTAAAATCTCTCCACTGGCTCCCGGTTCCTGCTAGGATCAAGTTCAAGACCCCCTCTGCATTATCCACAAGGCTGTCTTGTGCTTGGGACCCTTATACATCCCACTCTGTCTCCCTAAATACCTCCCTACTAGAGCCCTTCAGAGTTCTAGCTCCAGCTCTCTGCAGCTCAGAGGCTTTTCCAACAAGAGAGTGGGGGTAGAGAGTGGGGGGTAGATGCCTCTTCTCCGCAGGTGCCTCCCTCTGAAATGGCCTCCCTGCCTGTCTCAGACTTGAGCTGGATCTCCTTAAGTTCCAGAAGCTTTTCAATACTCTCCTTTTCTCTTCCTCCTTCCCTCTTCCACTGCTAATTGTCCTCTCTGCCTCTTTGACTGACTGCCTGGTTCCCTCAGATTCTTACAGGGCACCAGGCCCTCCTCGAGCAGACTACCCCTGCACTTGGTCTCCCTGTATCCCCCCTACTTGCACAAGCCCTTCCGGGCTCACCCCCCCCCTTCCACCAGCCTGGCTGGGCCTGTACACCTTGTGGCTTTCCAGCCCTGTCCCTTGCACTTAGCATGTGGACCACCTTTCCACTGCACTCTATGCATTCCCCTTGCTCTGTCTACCTGGCCTCCCCTGGCACTTGCTTAACCAATGGGCCCTTCCACCCTGAAAGGCACTCCCACCCACCCCCACTGCCCTCTCACCCGCACTTCTCGTTACTGCACTTGCACAATCCGAATGTCACAAGGCCTAGTAGGACTGTTTTTTGGTTTTCTTCATCCCTGCCCCCTTACCTTGGTGCGTCCTTGAAACACCTTGTCTACTTGTATATAGGCACATTATAAATACCCAATAAATAAATTATAACACAGCCAATTTAGGCTTTTTATAAAAGATGCCAACAAAAAGAAAAGAAAAAAAATACACAATGTACATTTGGTAGCCAATTTCAAATTGCATAATGCTTCTGAACTGTCTGTACATCACATATTTCAATAGTTAATACATTATCACTAAAATGTACAATCCATTGTACAGACTTATTTGCAAGACGATTTATGGCCCTACCTTAATCTCCCGAGATTCTTAGTCACAATCGGTAGTTGGCTTATTCATTTCTTACTATAATTTAGTGACATGAAGTATGAGAGAAAGTCATCTCCCCCAGATATTGGCTCCAAATTTGCTCAATTAAGTTAGTTCCATTATGTGTAAAGGCTCCCGCTATTAGGGTTCTACTCCTGCTCTTTGAAAGTGTGTTACATGCACACAGTAGGTGTTTTTTCAGACTCAATGACCCCCTCTCCGCATTGCCTGCAAGTACGATCTAGTTTATGTATACTAAATCCAGGACCCAGTGTGTCCAAGGCTTCAACAAGATTGAATTTGAGCCTCCAGTACTCCACTTACTCATGTGTTGGGAAAGGCTTTGAGGTCTGTTCCCCTTTTTAGAGAAGGGGATCCTTTTATGTAGTCTCTGCTAGTAGTCTTTACAGAGAGATCAACTCATGATTGAGCACTATCCAATTTATAAAAGAGACTTCCTCATAGACTTCTTAAAGGTGGCTATGTTCATAATAATTGGTGTAATATTCAACAAGATACCCCAATAGTTACCCTTCCGATTGATTCCAGTACAAGTGAGCCATTTGTAAGGCGTTAACATCTTTCTAGACTCAATCGACAACAAACTGCACATTTTGTCCAGTAGCTCTCTAATTTGCAGTAGTACTTGACTTCCTGCATTGCTACAACCACACTGACAGAGGGAATATTCAATTCACAGAAAGGTAATTCTACCAGAGTTCGCTTAAGAAGGCTCAGCAACTTAATAGTAAAAATCTGCAATCTAATCAAGTTGCAGATTCTCTTCCTCCACCATATCGGGTTCCCATACTTCTCTTTTGGTATGATTTTCATTTTCTATACCGTAGACAAGGCAGACGGAATATCCTGCATGTTGGAGAGCGAATCTCCTTAGGGCTCCCAGCTGTTGGTTGACCTCCTGTTTTAATGTATCTACATGTGCCCTCTGCTCAGTCTATCATCCAGGAAGACTCCCAAGTAATTCTAAACTTAGACCTTCCTTAGTGGAAGAAATTCTGTAGAACAGGTGATTTGAACCATGTTCCTCAACATCTAAAACATGGCCTGGGTTTTCCAACCACAGACGATGGATCCAACCTCAGCGTTTCTGCGCTTTCTAGGTCTTATGGCCTCCTGCAACCTTGTGGTGCCATGAAGCTGGTGCAATAACTTCTGAGCTCAGTGGTCAAAGTTTCAGGGACGAACATCGGACCTTCTACTAGTCTCATAGAGTTAACAGAAACCTGCAATGGTGGTGAGTGAAGGACAACCTTCTGAAACGGTCGCTGTTTCACCAACCTTGGCCACAGGTGACTCGTCACGGATGTGTGTCTGAAGGGCTGGGGCGCTCCACTCCAAGAACTTATGGTGAAGGGCAAGACCGTGTTAGTCATGATGGACAACACTGTAGCCATGCATTACCACAATCGGCAGTGATGTGGGCTCCTCTGTCTCTGTGCAGGGAAGCAATGAAATTTCAGTCTTGAAGAGGAATTACTGATGGGGTCTTTCTAGGTTTCCGTCCCCTCCCCCCCACCTGCCAGTTTATTCCGGCTTGGGATTTAAATTTGGTGTTAACATTTTTTATGGGCACACTGTTTGAGCCCCTTCGTTATTGTTAATTAAAATTGCTGACCCTTAAGGTGATTTTTATGGTCACCATCACTCCGGGTAGACGAGCGAATGAGGTCCAGGCATTGTCAGTTGAACCTCACTATTTGGTTTCTCCAAGGAAAAGGCAACTTTGAGAGTTAGACCCTCCTTCCTTTTGAACGGGGCTCAGACTTCCATCTATCTCAAGATCCATCTGCCTGTCTTCTTTCCTCTGTCTTATCCTTAGAAGTGCTTCCATTAGCTGGATCTGGTGCATGCCCTCAAGTTCTACCTCTCTCACACCAGGGAGGCCAGAATGGATGACCAGCTTTTCAATGGTTATGCTGGTGCCTGAGCTGCCAGGGCTGTGATGAAACAGACCATGTCTATGGATCAATCTCTGCATCTCAGAATGCAATGTTCTGGCTGGCACGGAGGTCCCCCCGATGGCCTCAGGGCCCATTCCACCAAGGGATTGGCTGCGAACCTGGCTCTGCAATGCAGGGAGCCTGTTCTGAATATTTGCCAACTGGCTACATGGGTTTTCTTACACACATTTGCTAAATATTATTGCTTGGATTCCTTGACTGGTCAGGATGCCTGTTTTTGCAGAGCTGGCCTTGAGTGTTTTCTATTTTAGGTGGTCTCCTTTCTACCCTCCCTCCTCCAGGGCATTTGGTGGTCTTATCAAAGATTAGGAGTCTGTGGGAGGAACGTCCATCAGAAAGAACATTACAGAGAAGTAAGTAATTTTATTTCTTTTTCCTACAAGTTAGGTTCAAGATGGTGGCCATTGTCCAGAGTCTACGTGCCCTACAGTGCCAAGAGTGGGTGGAGTCCCTAGATCTTCAGGACGCTTATTTTGTGTACCCATCCACTCAAGGTACAGGAAGTACTTGAGGTTTGTGATTGGCGAGGTGCATTATAAATTCTTAAGGCTCTTTCGGCATAACCTCCACTCTGAGGGTCTTAATCAGCGGAGGTCCGTGGTCATAGCTCAGCTCAGAATTGAAAAGATTCACATATTTCGCTATCTCGACAACTAGCTTGTTTGGGTCTGCTGCCCAGGGCAGACACAATCGTCACTGCACATGCCGCTTTCTTCACAGCATGGGCTTCTCGCTGAACTTCAGGAAGTTTCAGACGACGCTCTCAGGAGCTCAGATTTTCAGCGCAGTCTTTGACTCTTGCTTGGGAAAAGATTTTGCTCTGAGGACGGGGTTCTCAAGATTTCACAGATGGTCAAAAAGTTCCAGAATTCCTGCCAGACTGTATTTTTCTTTCCTTTCTGCATCTTTTGGCATCCTGCATCTCTCTGGTACCAGAGGCCAGCGTGCAAATGAGATTTCTACAATGCCTCCTTTTGATCACAGTGCTCCCAGTTATTTGGCAACATGCCTGAGGGCCTTTGAGTCTCGGCTTGGGTAGCGCAGGATTTGTCGCAGTGGGCTCAAATGGACAACCTGAAGGTAATTGTGATAGTTTATTTGTACAGCGCTTATACACAGGTGAAGTGCTTCAAAGCGTTACAAGGCAGGAAGGGAGCAAGGGAATAAAGTAGCCATTCTTAGGCCTTGAGGTTTCCGAATGATCTAACAAAAAAGTAGCTACTGTACTAGGCCTGACAGCATTTCTCCTAGTGCAAGTGCATAACGTGTTTCAGGCGCAACCAGATTAGGGAGGGGAGACAAAGGGGTGACAAGGCAGAACTCAGGCCTAGAACATTCAGTTCATGCCAGTGTACACACGGAAGTGCAAGGGAGGGGGCATGGGGGAACAAGTGTGCCCAGACCAGCAGGGCCCTGGGTTAAGTGCAGAGAGGTTACCCCTCTCCTGAAACGTATGTATAAAGTGCAGTAGTGCTGAGCATAGTGCAGAGGCCTGGAGACAAGTTCAAAGACTGACGTGGGATCCTGGGACATGTCAGGCTCTGGAGGTGAGCCAGGCACCCAGTCAGCAAAGCTAGGAGAGAGATGGAGGAGTGAGGCGGAGAGAAAGAGGAGGTTAGCAGGGGAGAGGGAGAGAAGGAGGAAGAAAAGAGCAGGGTCTTGAGGAGTTTCTGTAATTTAAGGAGCTCGGGCTCAAGGCGGAGAGAGGCAGGGAGGCTGTTCCAGAGGGAGGCACCTGCAGATGCTAGATGTATCCCCAAATCTCTGCTTGGAAAACAGCTCATCCGCAAGGAGTGGAGGACGGCGAGCGGAGGGCTCTAGAAGGACAGTATTTAGGAAGAGAGCGTTGTAGATAGTCTGGGCTGTGGCCCAAGAGAGCCTTATGGACTATGAAAATGGTCTTGAACTTGATGCTAGCAGCCACAGGGAGCCAGTGGATGGATTCCAGTGTCAGAGAGGATAAGTCTTGCAGTGCTGTTCTGGATGAGTTGTAGCGGACGGTGACTAGAAGTAGGAAGATTGAGAAAGAGGCTGTTGCAGTAGTCCAGCTTAGAGAGAACCAGGGCTCTGGAGACAGTGAGGCTTTGAGGGAAGGTGAGAAAAGGCAGAATACCTCTGAGGAGGTGCAGCCGGTAGTGGGACTTTTTGGAGATGTCAGAAATGTGAGAAGAGTAGGAGAGAATGGATTCGAAAATGATCCCCATATTTTTTGCCTCCCTAGCAGGTGGGGGCGCAGGGCCAAGGGAAGCCGGCAAGTGAGAAATTGGGAAGTCGTGGGGAGGGGGAAGGGGTCCCAATTAGGACAATCTGTTTTACTGGCATTGAGGCAGAGATTGTTAGCAGCACACCAAGACTGAATTGCGGACATTCAGGAATGAGCGAGGAGGAGGAAGAGGCCGAGGGTAGGATGAAGGAGAGCTGGATGTCATCCGCATAGCACTGAAAGTTGGAGGTAAAGGTAGAGATCCTGTGGGCCAACGGGGCCATGTAGACATTGAAGACCCAAGGGCGGTAGGTTCGATCCTTGGAGGATGCCACAAGTAGAGGGAGTGATAGAGGAGAGAAAGGACCCAAGTTCCACCTGGGAAGGACGGCTGGAGAGAAAGGAGGCAAACCATGCCAGGGCCCGATCTGTATCACGGAGACGGGATATCAGGATATTGTGGTTTACCATGTTGAAGGAAGAAGAGAGATCGAAGAATGAAGACAGAAGGCAAGTTGAAGACCAGATTTGAGAGCAGGTCTTCACAGGTGTTTAGAAGAGCAGTTTCCGTTACTCTGGATGCTCTAAAGCCATGCGGATGGTAATGGAGACAACCAACAGATTCAGTGTAGAGGGTAAGCTGAGAGACAGCTAATTTCTCCAGGGGTTTGCCCAGTAAAGGAGTGATAGAGATGGGCGATAGTTTGCCGGGATGGAAGGGGCCAGCAGAGGGTTTATTGAGCAGAGGATGCACAAGAGAGTGCTTGAGAGAAGTGGGGGAAACTGCAATGGCAAAAGAGAGGTTGCAGAGGTCGGCCAAGGCTGGAGCAAGAGAATCAATACTGTCCTTGATGGTTTTAGGTGGTCATGGGTCAAACTGTTTGGAGGAGGCTTTCATAGTCCCGGACTTGTCTCGAGACCTCCTCAGGTGTGACAGGACAGGTGGAGTAGAGAAGAGGGGGGGATAAGGGGTGGGCAAAGATGTGGGTGCATGCGAAGGAGTGGGAGAGAGGGAGGACAGGATGTCCTGTGTTTTGGCAGTGAAATTAGCAGCCAGGGCCAAGCAAAGGGCCTGGGTGGGTGCAGTAGAGGAAGAGGCTACAGTAGGATTGGCCAGTTCCTTGCAGACTTTGAAGAGTACATCCATGCTGTTAGATACCACTAAGATGCAGGCTTGAATAAAGACACCTTTCTTGGAGCGGATGCAGAGTTTATATTGCCTTTGAAGAAGGAGTAGGCCGGTTTGTCAGATGGTGCACCTGAAGATCCCAATTTCTGTTCCTCTGCTCTGCACTTACATTTAAGGACAGCCAGCTCAGAGTTGTACCAAGAGTTGCACTTTTTGGAAGTCATCAGAAGGACCCTCATGACAGGGGCAAGAATGTCAAGAGTGTTGGAGATGCAGAGGTGAAAGTTGGAGAGGGCTTTGTCGGAGTGGGCGTCAGCCCGAGGAGGAGGAGGAGGAGGAGCAGCCACTGGCACTCTTTTCATGGGTCTGATGACCTTGAAGGAGGCAGGCAGTGAAGGGTGTGCCAGTGCTAGAGGAGAAGAGAGCTTCATGCGCGAAGAGAATGATCAGTCCAGAAGAGTGAGGGGGATAGAGAGAGATGTCAGTAGAGATGAAAGCATCGAATGTGTGGCCAGCAGTGTGCGTCGGGCCGGAAGGTAGAATGGAGAGAGTCGCATAGGTTGCTGAAAGGTCCTGAGGAGTCAAGAGAATCCAGATGGATGTTAAGATCCCCCAGCAGGAATTGTTGGAGGAGGAGAGAAGAGGCCAGGTCGGCCCATTCAGAGAGGAAGGAAAAGGGTGGGCTGGCTCGGCTGCCGATAGGTGGCCAGAGTAAGAGAAGAGACGGGAGAGAGAGA
The DNA here is from genome assembly GCF_040938575.1 of Ambystoma mexicanum. Classification (NCBI taxonomy): domain Eukaryota; kingdom Metazoa; phylum Chordata; class Amphibia; order Caudata; family Ambystomatidae; genus Ambystoma; species Ambystoma mexicanum. The sequence continues at coordinate 770,503,386 of NC_090936.1, forward strand.
GCGCCTGCAGACCAGACATTCAAACGAAGAGTAGGCCTGAGTGGGAATTATGGAAACAGGGATCCATTCACGAAAGATCAGGGCTACTTCCCCTCCTGGCACGTTGGCACAGAGATGATCTTGTAGCCTTCAGGGAGAAGTGTGTCAAAACTTGTGATAGAGCTGTCCTTGAACCATGTCTCAGTAAGGGCTTGGACATAGAGATCCAGGAGTTCAAGGAGGTGGCAGATATCAGAGGAGTGTTTGACAGCAGAGCGAGAGTTAGGCGTGGCAATGTGGAGCAGATTGCTGTTTTAAAAAGACTGACAAGGGAGGGGGGTACAGGTGATAGTGGTCCCCCCAGTGAGCAGCAAGAGTGCCTGAGAGATGGAGCTAGGAAGGGGCAGAGGGGCCGATACGGATGTCGGTGAGGGGAGTGTAGGCAACGGAGCAGCACAGCAACTGAGCCAGTGTAGAAGGAGCCACAGGGGCAAGGGCGTCCCAGATGCAGTGGCAGTGGGTGGCAAGGGCACCGCAGAGGTGGAGGATGATGTTGTCAGAGCAGTGCATGTAGGCAGGAGAGCCTGTATAGTTGCTAGCAACAAGGGAGCATTTGGGAGAGGCAGTGAGGTTGTTAGGAGGCAAAGTAGGGGAACCATTCTGGCAACATTGGCCAGAGGAGAACATCGTGATGCATGGTTCGCTGAAAGGTTGGGTCGCTCACCTGGGGGATCTCTGTGTGAGCATATAATTGGTCCTTGCTGACACCAGGTTACACAACCTGTTGGATCTGCGTGCAATCTGCCTTGCCCTGATAGCTTTCCTTTACTCCATCAGGGGGAGACAAGTTGTTGATCTTGATGCATAACATGGTGGCAATGCACTACCTCAACAAAAGAGGGGTTGTAGGGCCACTGCCCCTGTGCATGGAAACAATGCAGCTGTGTTTTTGGGCTTTGTAGGACATTTTCCTGTCAGCAGCCCATCTTCCCAAAAAGGAGAATGCAATGACGGATGCCCTGAGCAGCCAGGGCTCGGTCTCCCATGAGTGGGGTTTGGCCAGGAGTTCATCCGGAAATGTTTGACCTTGCATAACCCTTGAGGTGGACCTGTGTGCCTACAGTATCAACAGGGTGTGTGCAGTTCGCCTCCACTGAATTTTTGTCATGGTGCATGCTCCCAAAACCCTGAAACTGGCGAGCCCATCCCTGCCTCAGGCTTCCTTGGGGGCTTCTCAGGCTCCAGCTAGGCTTACCTGGACTCGGTCCTGGCGCCAGGCTCATGGTAGGTGTTAAACATATGGTCCATATACTTGGCTCTGAGATGCTAAGCCATTCAGTACAGGGTGTGGCTTGGGACTATTTACCGGAGAGGCAGGATACAGTTAAGGGGACTATTTTCCTGGAACTACTTGCAAGGCTATTTAAACCGCACCCTGCAAACTGAACACGCTTTGCGTTATTGTGCACTGCTGCAGCGTAACGCTCACCGTGTCAGTTCAGCTTTTGCTTCCCTTCTGCCACACCCGTCCAGAGTCTTCTATCCATCGGCTCCTGTGAAAAGTAAAGAACAGGAGTTATTCACGCATTGAAGGCCTTACCTGCAGAACATCCTGACCTCGCCACCTTCGTACCCACGGACCGCCGCATCTGTAGAAGAACCGAACAGAAGGTACCCTCTCGGGTAACTACTCACCTGAATTGGCCACCTCCAGGAACTCTATCGAGCAGTTCTCCATCATTCTGCATCGCGCCGCCACTCGACACCGTCAAACGGTTCTTCCATCTTCTTCCTGGAATTGCGCCACACCTGCCGAACAGAAAAGACAAAGCAGGTTAGTCGCACACAGCAAAGGAAAGCTAAATATAGCAAACAATTAGCACGTGTCGCACAGCGCTATACTTACCGGCAGGAATCCTGCTCATCATTGTCAGAAGAGTCATCCCATCATCCGAAAGCCGCTTAATGCCGCACCTGAAAGACAAGAACGAACATTAGATACCTTGAGCAGAAAGACTTAAAGCAGCTTTTCCAAGGAGTTATTGGAATAGAGACTTACCTGCTTACTTTGGTCCTTCCACTTCAGCAACCTCCATCGGATCAGTGAAGTAACTTGATCCTGGAACGACAGTGTAACCGCGCCCCTGCCACAGTGTGCAGGGCGGAGAGCTCACCCATTAAAAAACCAAGGTGAGCCAGAGGAAGAGAAGGAGAATCGGAAGGAGGTGAAAACCAAAACCAGCTAAATTCAGTTGGCTAATATCTTGTTTCGACTTGCAGGCAAACTTCTCCTGAGGGAAGACGCAAGCTAGCACCCTCATTTAAGCAGAACAACACCAGTGCAGACATCCTGCGGACACGAGCACGCCCCCGTGGAGACCAGGTGAGCGTGACAATTTTCCATGAAAGGGGCACTGGGTCATGTGTTCCTAGTGGACTCGAATTTCAATCTCCTCTATGCATTCCACCGATTCCCGTCATCCCCAGTTACCCTGGAGGCTGAATAGACTCTGGACCAAGAGGATCAGGAGATTGAGGAGATGGCCCTAGATTGGGCTTGGAGAATGCGGTATCCATATTACTGTCCTCAGTGCCTCCCAAAGAGCGGATCTCCTCTCCTAAGCGAGAGGGCAGATTCTTCATCCAAACCACACCTCATAGAACCTTCATGCTTGATTGCTGGATGATGTGTCGCAATTGGGACTTGTCAGAAAAATTTGCCGAGGTTCTCCCCTCTGCCTGATCACCGGCTATCAGTTATTTACAACTGATTTTGGATTAATTTGTTTGCATTGTGCAGATAGAGGGATCTGAATCCTCTTCTTTGTATTACTTTTTCAGTGCTGCAATTTCTTTTGCTGTTTTCCAGTAGCAGACTCCAAATCGGCACAGATCAAGGCTACCTGGCAGCAATTTTAGTGTTCTAAGGGACGCCTGAAACGGGCTCTTATTTTCAAACTCCTACCATGATCCAATTTCTCAGAGAACTGGCAGATATGTTTCCTCCAAAACAATGTCGTACCCCCCAGGACTTAGATTTGGTACTTTGAACCGTTGCATTCATACCCTCTGCACTGGTTAATGGTTAAGGTAGTGGGTCTTGCGGCAGTTACATCAGCCACGAGGGTTAATGAGCTTCAAGCTCTTTCAGACGAACCTCCCTAAGTGTTCTTCTCTAGTGAGTCACTTTACGAGTGAGACCATCCTTCTTTCAGAAGTGGTTTTGGAATTTCATCTCAGTCAAAAGATTGACATGCTTTTGTTCCATCATTTTCAACACTCTTCGAAGGAAGAGGAAAGTAGTCCAACCTGATCCTGGTAGGGCCTTGAGGGTTTATGTGGCTGAGTCTAAGGATTTTAGGAAGGATGAGCAGTCGTTTGTGGGGGCTAGACTAGGCGGCGTTGTATAAAACGAACAATTTTCGGGTGGAACCTTTTTTGCATGTCGGCATTTTACAAATTGTCAGGAACAGACATTTTTTTTCGGCGCTCATTCTACCAGAGGTATTGCATATATGTCTGCTCTGCAAAGGGTGTCCTTGTTTTATAAAATTGTTCCAGCAATGACGTGGCCTTCCTTACACCCCACACGTCTTTATTCCATGGCCTTGATGATTGATTCGGACGAACAGTCATTAAGGTTTTTTTTTATTCAAATGGTCTGCTTCCTCACTCTCTTCCCACCTTCATCTTTTTTGGTATGGCTATGGGCGTCCATGTAAGATGAATAATCTGCGGGAGTACACTATCCATTAGAAGAGCAAATAACTTACCTAGGGTAATGTTCTTTCTGACACATGGCTCCTCCCACAGTCCATCGCCCTCCCAACTTACCCCACATACAGAGACCTTTTTGATGATACAGGAGGAGAGGCTTTCACCTTGGTTTAATTTGTGGTGCCCTCAGCTGCTGAGCACCGGGAAAAAAGGGTGAAACTGGTCACAGGGCGTGGTATACCCTATATGTACTCTGGGTGCTGTAACGTCCAGAGTTGAGGAGTGCTATGTCTGAGAGAGTGGGCTCCAGAGCACACCCCGCCTCTGCTGGTGAAAATGCTTCTGTTGACACAGCCAGGATATATGTAAGATGATGCATCTGTGGAAGGAGTCCTGCATCAGAAAGAACATTATCCAGGGAAGTAATTTTTTCGGTAGAAAGTGTCTACATATGCTTCAATATTTCAGTGTATTGTCTTTGTGTATGCAGTCTGTTGGGCCTAATTGTACCTAACCACCAGCTCAACGCCTAAGGGTAGTGGTGGTAGTTGGGGGGGGGGGGGGGGGTTGGCTGTGCACCCCACACATTATTTTGTTAGACTTGCATATTTCACCTAGTGCAACACTGTGACAAACATTGCCTGACTCCGCCAGGTTGGGCTTTATGGTGGTGAGTGACTGGTACTAACTGTTCAGGAGCGTGTCCCACATTATCCTTTTTTTCATTTACTTTCAACAAGCTGGCCAAATGTCGCCACACACGTCATTCCTTTCATTGGGAGGTGGTGGTGCGGCAAAAGTCTCGCCTTGCTGCCTCTCCATTTGTGTGAACTGTATTGGTGGCCCTTATTGACGGCTGCAAATTTGGTGAGGCATGGGGTCGACCAGCAAATTAAGTGTGTTGTGTTTTGGCAGAGCTGTGGCAGTGCAATCATGTAAGAAAGCACACGCTTCATGTGTATGTGTGCATGCATGTAAGGGGTCTGAGAGTGCCCTCATGACTGTGTGAATGTTTCCATGTGTGTGCATGTAAATTGAATGCGTACAACAGTATATATGTGGGTGCAGGTGTGAGCGATGGTTGCCTGGGGTGGTGGAGGGCTGATGAATGAAGGAGGAATTGGAACGGTGAGAGTTGAGGGAGAGCAGTATTAGTTGTCTGCAGTGATAGTTGAAGCTTGGAAGCCAGCAATGTATTATTATATCACTCAGTCATATTAGTGTGTTAAGGGCAAAACCAACATGACATGGCATTTTTACTGGCATTTTGGGCAAAGTCAGCAAGGGTGCTTTTACTATTAGATACTGCCCTTTACTGGACCAGCCAGAATGGACAAGCCCACAGGTGAAGGGTGCAGGCTTTCTGTGGCTGTGTTGGCTGTTGCTGGGTCTCTGGAGCTCTCGGCCCGTTAGGCCACGCCCCCTTTTTGCAGCAAATTCGAGTGAGGGGGAAGAAGAGGGTACAAAGCCCACCAGTACTCACCCTTGCGGCGGAGGCCCACAGGTGAAGGGTGCAGGCTGTCCGTGGGTGTTGTGGAAGCATTGGACGTATCTTGGTGGGGCAGAGTCTTCTGAAGTCTGCGTGGAAATCAAAACGGTCCACCTCCTAGAGTTTGAACCCATGGTTACTGCCCTCTGAGCCTCCCGTCACATTTAATACTCTTCTGGATCTACATGACTGGCTTTACCTCTGATGCCCCCCCTCCCCTTCCCCCCCTCTCCAAGTTCTCTGCAAACACACGCTGCTAATACATTTGGACTGGATTGGTGAATAATTGAGAAACCAATTTTCGGGGAGACTCCCTGCATAGCATTGAGGCAGCGTTGTTGCTGAAGACAAACCAAGTAGGTGGAGTGCGTGGCTTGGCTCTTCCCTTTTGAATTGACTAATTCTTTCACTAATTCTTCCACCTGTGTGCCTCCCAATTTGTACGGCTTTTCCCGTGATGGCTCGCCTACACAGGCTGACCTTCTTGTTCACGCAGTTTTGAGCTGGCCGTGGTCACTTTCTGGCAAAAGGGGGGGGTTGTGGTTTCCATTGTGCGCAGCCGATGAGTGGAGACTTTCCCGGGACACTTCCCGCCTGGGCTGGATTGGCTACTATGGGTTCACTTTGGTCCTTTCAGTTGAACTTGCTTATTCCTGCATTGGAGAGGAGGTGGAGATGGACTATGGATGCCTCCTTAGCCTGTTGGGCGTTCCTCCACCTTACACCGTATGCCGGACACATGGTAGGATAACGTGCCTGGCTGAGCCCCTGCAGTCTGCGAGGAGGGAGTCTGCAAGGTTTTTCTCCCCTCCTCTGCTGTTGCAGGGGACTCACTGCATTAAGTTTCAGCGGCCACATTTGCACCTATTGGAATTCTCCATTGCTTACTTCTTGCCTCATTCCTTGCCCCCTTCCTTCCCTAAAACACAGCCTAATACAGTCTGTTTGAACATCATTGATTGTTGTTTGTCCAGGCTGTTTATTGCTGAGTGCTATTGTACCCTCCAAAACTAAAACCCTTTGAAAATCTGAGGGACAGGGGGGGAGAGACGGACTCTGGCAGCTCCTCAAGGTGTCTGGTGTTCCCTGTCCTCAGAGGCTCTTCTCATTCTGACATCTGTGTTCTCATTTTGATTGGTTTGGACATCCTCAACTTTTAATGCCACTGGCACTTGGATAGAATCTGTACAATATCTTGTTTTTTAATTGTCATCTTGACACCCGCTTCGGGAGCCTTTTGTTGGAGTGTTCTGTAAACCAGTCTGGGGGGCTGCATGATTTTTTTATTTTCCTCTCCCCCCCCCCATCACCTGGTTTCTCCCTGCTTAAATATTACGTTCCTGTTACAGCTGTGTTTTTAATCTGCCTATTCTTTTTAATTTACATGTGTTATTTTATTCCCATGACATGTGAAGGCCCTTGAACTGTTCTTAAATTGCATGTGTTTTTATTTTTATGCCTTGTGAAGGTCTTTGAGCTAACTGAAGTGAAAGCCTACTCTGTGTATTAAGTTGGTACCCTTTTGTTCTTGCACTTTACGAGCATTATTTTACACTGCAGTATACGTGCACCTTATTGTGTAGTCTGGTTGACTGTTACAACGACCCATGTCTAGGCATAAAGCTGAAGCCCTGCCTTTGGTGGCAAACAAAACGAAAAAAAAGCAAGTGTAGCCTAGCAACTGGTTAGCGGCCCCACAGATGCCACCAGCACCATTAAATCAAAATTAAAGAAAGTAAAAAATGGCCAACTGCCTTCCGACCAGCCCACCTTAAATTAATATCTGAAACAAATGGCAGGGAAAATAGAAGAACGGATTGAGCATACTGAAAAGGCAATTGAGGTTGCCATTTTACATTCCAGTGATCAGGAAAACATAATGCCACCCCTCCCTTCCCCAAATACTTCACTTTCGAACCCACCTCCGTGCCTCAGCGGTAGCCCATGCTAGTGCTGTAGCATGGGACCCCACTGATGGGGATGAGCTTTTGAGTCTAGAACCCCATCTAGGGGGATTGCAACCATCCAAAGGCTCTCACACAATCTCCAAGGGTACAGGAGGATTGCCAAGGCCCTGTAGCAATGACCTCTCCCACCCTCGTTTGCAGCCATCACTGGTGGGAGTGATCACAGGACTGCTGTTTGTGTACCAGGGCACCGTAGAGACCACAGTCTCCCTCATAAATAAAACATCCCAGTGGATAAACATACGACTCCCAGGGATGAATATTAACCCGAGAGGTATCCTGATTGCACGTAGGGTACCTTGAGTGGGGAAGGAACCTAAGGGGACGGAAGGGGACTGTGTGGTAGTCTCTGACTGCTCCAGCCATGTTAGACTATCTGGTTACCTCCCTAAACCCAGAGTGGCGGAGTCGCAAAACTACTGGTTCGCCTAGTGCATTTTTTCTCCTGACAGCCTTCTACTCACCCCAATTTGTGTCTAGTTTGCCAATGCATAAGCCCATGTACCCCAATGTATGGGGAGGGTCTAGGGCTCCGGTAGGCAGGGGAGAGGATGAAACACTGATTAGAAGGGGTGATATACCTTTGGCAAACTGCTTTGAGGCCCTTGGGGACATTGAAGAGACGGATTGACTCCCTGTGTCAAATGAGGTCGCCAAAGTGATGGCGGAGTCCCATTCGGGCTCTGTGGAACAGAACATAACCAGCAAATATCCAGCTCTCAACCTGAGTACAGCAATGCCATTTCTGTCCTGGAACATAGCGGGTGCACTCAATAAACTGTCAAAACCTGAGGTTGTCTCAGTTCTTGGGCATTACGATATAATACTCCTCCAGGAGACATGGGCTCTTTCGCCATTCTCCTTGGATGGTTATGTTTCGAAATGCATTGCTGCAAACGAGGGTGGGAGAGGTCATTGCTACAGGGCCTTGGCAATCGTGCTTAAGTCCTCTCTCAACCTGGTATTAACTATCAGGGAAACTAATAATGTGACCCTACGGTGCATTAGAACGCACCCTGAATATGGCTGAGAATTTATTCTGGTGAACTTTTATAATCCACATATTCTTAACAAAGGTTGCCCTTGTGCCTTGAAGGATCTCATTGACTCAGATTGCACACCTACAGGGAGTCAAAATCCGCTATTAATACTGGGTGGAGATTTTAACGCAAAAAAACTGGGCAGAGGGATTGACAATGAGATGGTGGACCCGGACGAAGATTTCGTCTATGGGATAGCATTGACCCAACTGACCGACGAAAGAACCTGTACAAGGGGCCTTCAGTTTAGCACTCGGTTCTTGGATTGGGGCATTCACTCCTTAAATGGCCATGTTGGCTTGGACTGTCCATGGAAACCCACATATCATGGCACCCAGGGGACCTCTATAATAGATTAATTATGTATCTATGCAAACGACAGGCCACAATCCTAGAAAATCCGCATAGTGATCATTACACCTTGAGGCAGGTATTAACGGTTGGTCATCCTGTGGTGTCGCACCCAAGGTTACCGTATATGGACCACTGTGAAATTAACCCCCTCTGCAAGCGCAGAGTGAAGTGGGCCAAAATGGACCCAATGGCCACTCAGACCAAGGTGGTCAACGCAAACATGGAATCAATTGCCTCCATACTCTCCCAGAAAGGGGATCCTAGGGTTATCATCCCGGCCTCCCAAAAAATCTGGAATTTATTAACAGACCAATCCTGCCGTGAAGCCCAGCAAAACCTAAAGGAGCTTGAAGGAGGGAGGCCACACTGAATAAACATGAAAGTGTTTATTATCACGGAGCTCGCCAGTCGCCCCTCTTACTTCAGGCCGCCTTTCATCTTTTCTCAACTGCCGTCCCTCGCTGCGGTCACGCGACGCTCATTACAGACAAGCACGAGAGCACGCGCGACCGCCGCGAGGTACTTAACATTCTCTACACATCTTCCCCCTCAAACGGGGCAAAATTACTTTATATAATGCTTATAACTGTAATGTAAAACTTAACTATAATTAAAATAAATCAGAAAATTTGTCTGAACCAGAATATAACAAAAAGTCGACAGAATTGTACATCTTGCACATGACCTAGTACCCTCCATGTCATTTGCATTTTGGATACCTTAAACATGACTAGAGCACCATAATATCAAGTCTCATAATCCCTCATCCACACCGGCTTAGACCTGGACCTATGTAAAGAATCCTCTTCAACTTTTGACCTTTGACTGTCATCTTCTCTGGCCTTCCCATCTGTCTTTTCCATGTTCTCATCCGGCACCCCTCCTCTCACCTTCTCATTAAATCTAGTATTATCCTCCTCCACCTTCCTCAACTGTTCCTCACCTTCACTCCTCACCTCATCACCCGCCTTCGCCAATCTTCCTTTCGACCAAACTTCAGCACCTTCCAGAACTACCACATTACTTTTTACTGCACATATCTTTTTAGGACCCAGAAATCTACTTTCCACACACTTGTTCACTAGTCTAGGATTTTTGACATACACTTTTTCTCCCACCTTCCAATCACGTTCCTTCACCCTCATCCTGTCATCAAACAGTTCCTTATTTCTTTCCTGACTCAATGCAATAAGTTTCATAATCTGATTGCGGTCAACATTAACCACTTTGGCCATTCCTAGCCATCCTGGACAAAGCCTTGTCCCAGGCTCCCTTCCCTTCATCGAAACAAATGGGGATACTCCCGTCACCGAATGAGGCGTAGTGACATAATTCCATGTCAGCATCCTTAATACTTCTCTCCATGGTTGCCTCGATTTCATGGCCATCTGCAGGCCCCCCTTTATGTACCTGTTAACTCTTTCAACAAGTCCATTTGCTTTAGGATTATACAGAGCGGTCCTTGTGTGTTTTATACTGTATCCTGCAAGAAACTTCTTCATTGCCCCAGACACAAATTGTACCCCATTATCTGACACAATTTCCACCGGGACCCCCTCCTTAAGAAATACTTTTTCTAAGAATCCAATCAACTCCCTTACAGCCTCCCACTCAAACCATTTGGAATGAAAATCCACTACAACAAACACAAACTTTAAACCATCTCCCAGACCTGCCACCGGACCCATTATGTCCACTGCTAACTTACTCCACGGCTGGTCCGGTACCACATTTGGAATTATCAGAGCCTCTCTCACCACTCTGCATTTGTCACTCGTTTGGCAAATTATACAATCCTTGACACACCTTTCCGCACACCTGTCAATTCCCGGCCACCAATAATTCTGCCTCAATTTCCTTTTCATAGCCGCTTCTCCAGGATGCCCCTGATGAGCCAGCTCAACTAGTACCGACCTAAGGGAATGAGGAGGAACAATGCACCTCCCCCTCCTTAACCTATCCTCACATAAGTTTAACTCATTTTTTACTTCCCACCAAGTATTGAACTTACCATCCAAATTTTTCCTTTCTGGCCACCCCGTCACCGTCCAACCTTTGACTAACTTGAGATCATTATCAGAGTTCTCTTCCTTCGCCCATTCCTCCTTACTAACCACACTTTTTACCTCTGCTACCACTAACTCCTCCTCTGTCACTCTGTCCTCCATAGGTTCGCCAGTAAGAGGTAGTCTGGAAAGGCAGTCTGCCACAACATTTCGCTTCCCTGGTAAATAGCTCACTTCAAAGTTAAAGTTTTGGAGTCCCAGACCCCACCTGCTTATTCTTGGAGAACCCATGGCCCACCTGCCACTCTCAAACATCTGAACCAGGGGTTTGTGGTCCGACCTGACCACAAATCCTCTTCCCCACAAGAAGAACTTAAAATGATTTACTGCCCAAAACATGGCCAACGTTTCTCTTTCAATATCAGAATATTTGCTCTCTGCCCCTCTCAGCGTCCTAGACGCAAATGCTATCACTCTCTCAGTATTGTCCTTGTTGTACTGCACTAATGTCGCGCCCAGTCCCAACATGCTCGCATCCACTACCAAAACCGTTTTGTCCTTAGGGTCAAACCTACCTATGGATGGCGCCTCACCCACTGCTTGCTTAACACACTCAAAAGCCACATCACATTCCTTAGACCATTCAAACCTCACTCCTTTTTTGAGCAACATTCTGAGGGGCACTGATACCTTGTCAAAATCCTTTACAAATCTATGATAATATTCGGCCAAACCGAGAAATGATTTCACCTGCTCTTTATCTTTGGGTACAGGTGCATATCTTACTGCTTCCACCAAGTTCTTTTTTGGCCTCACCCCTTGCTCATCTATCTCATGTCCCAGATATTCCACCCTATGTACCGCAATCTTACACTTGCTCCTCTTCACCGTCAATCCTGCCTCACTCAATCTGCTTAACACTTGTCTCAACACTTCATCATGTTCTTCAGTAGAACTAGCATATATCAACACATCGTCCTGGAACACAATAATGTTTTTTACTCCACTCAACACGGTCTCCATGACCCTTTGGAACACGGCTGCCGCGGACGCTAGCCCAAATGGCATCCTACAGTATCTAAATGAACCAAACACCGTGATAAATGCTGTCAGGTGTTGACAATCCTCCTTCAACGGAATCTGATGGTAAGCTTGTGAGAGATCAATAACCGAAAACACTTTGGCATTGTTCAGCACTGATAGCTGATCACCTATTATTGGTAGGGGATGTCTATCCACTAATATATTTCTGTTTAGGTCTCTCAGATCCACACATAACCTAATGTCTCCATTGGCCTTAGCTGCTACTACTACCGGCGATAGCCATTCCGAGCTTTCACTCTTCTCTATTATTCCTCTTTGGAGTAACGACTCCACTTCCTCTTTGAGTTTCTCATTAAGACCATGAGGTACTGGTCTCACCTTGTGCACCCTCGGACTGGCCCCTGCCTTTAATTGAATTTCATGTTCAAAACCCTTCAACAATCCCAGTTCCTCCTGAAACACCCTGGGATACTCTTTTTCCCATTTATCCTTCAGTTCAGCCACATCAACTGGTCTCTCCGCATTCGCCTGTATCCTAATTCCCAATTTCCACTGTTCTTCCCATCCCAGAAGTGAAGAACCTTCTTGGGTAACATATATCTCTGCTTCACAGCTCCTCCCTTTGTACTTGATGGCAGCTTGGAACATCCCTATAATTCCAATCCTAACATTTCCATATGCGTATGGCTCTATATTATGCTTCTTCAATTTTGTCACATCTCCTTGCATGCAACTTAGGAATGTCGCCTTGTACATTAATGTCCATGGTGAGCAACTGTCCACCTTCATTGTCACCACCCTTCCATTGACCATGAATACATCGGTAGGTGCACCTCCCTTGCTTGATACTTCTGTTACTTCCAATACATGCTTTGTTTGGTTGCTCCTTCCCATCTCTAAATCTTCACTTTGTTCCGACATTCTTCCACCTGCTTCAATGCTCTGCACCGTCCCTGATTCCCGACACACTCTCGTGAAATGCCCTTTCTTTTTGCACTTTAAACACAAGATATTTCTGGCTGGGCAAAACATGCTTGTGGAAATATGACGGTTACTACCGCACTTGTAGCACTTGATTTCTTTGTTGAGGCCAGTCTTGCGAAATCCCTTCACCACAGCCACTTCTCCTTCCAACTTGTCTCCTTTCATAGTGGTCATATATTTATGGGTCTGTTCCATACTCCTTGCCATGTCTATGGCCAACTCCAGTGATGCATCCTTTGATAGTAACCTCTCTTGTATCTGTTATTTGTGCAACAAACTAATTGGTCCCTTATAAGAGAGTCAGTGAGCAGCCCAAATTCACACGTATGACTAAGAGACCTCAACGCTGCAATGAAGTTCTCCACCGGCTCTTGCGGGTCTTGTATTCTTTGGAAGAACTTGTGTCTCTCAAATGTTATATTTTTCTTGGCCTCAAAATGAGCTTCCAACTTCTTTTCTGCTATGGAATACTGGTCCATCTCTCCCTGGCCTTCTTGTGGAGGATCCGGTAATCCATCATAAACACTTCTGCCTTCTGTTCCCAGATTGTGCAGCAGGATTGCCTCTTTTCTTGCTGCTGCAAACTTATCCCCTCCGATGGCAATCAGGTACGTGTCGAACAGCTTCTTCCACCTATCCCACCTTATAGGTGGAGCACCAGGTTCTGACAGGAACGGTGGCGGAGGTGACATACTTGCCGCAGCCATTTTTTTTTTTTTTTTTTTGTAATTAGTGGCTTATTTTCCAATTGTCACCCTTTGTGTTACTTTGCTTTTATCTCCAATACTTTGAAAGGCACAGGTTCACAGTATTACAGAGTTACTTTGGCACACCTTATAGTTAAGACTATGCCGTTACTTTATTGTCCTCTGGGAGGCCTTCTTCTTGCTAATACTGCAATGACAACATTAACCACTAGGGCGCAAATTTGCCCCGCTTCACTGTACTATACGCACTTCTTTCTTAATAAGGCTCTTGTTGTCTCTGAGTTCCTCTCAGCTTTGCCTCCTCCCTCATGCAGATACTTTACTGTCCTCTGGGAGGCAGTCTTCCTGTGCACACTGTAAGCCACTGGGGTTTCACCTCTGCTGTAGCTTTAATGTCCTGATAATGTCCTGAACACACCCCTCTTATGTTGTCTTCCAGCCTCCTCCCTGGCTATGCCCCCAGCCCCCCCTCTCCCTGCTCCTCACCTTCGTGTCCAATGAGAGGGGGAGTGGGCGACACCCAACAGGACAAACAGCCTTTCCTAGTGTGGCCGTTCGAGTGGGAGTGGGGAGAACGTCCCCCTGCAGCGCCACGCTCCGAAGCACTGCGGAGAAAGCTGCTCTTCAGACCCCCACCTCTCCACAGGCTTCCTCCTGTCTCCGTCTTGTAATCAGCACGTTCCGCTTCAAAGGAAAACGTTGCTGGGCTCCTCAGCAAGCTCCGTGTGCCCCCTCGTCGCCACTTGAAGGAGGGAGGCCACACTGAATAAACATGAAAGTGTTTATTATCACGGAGCTCGCCAGTCGCCCCTCTTACTTCAGGCCGCCTTTCATCTTTTCTCAACTGCCGTCCCTCGCTGCGGTCACGCGACGCTCATTACAAACAAGCACGAGAGCACGCGCGACCGCCGCGAGGTACTTAACATTCTCTACACAGCTTTTATGGGCAAGGACTAGCATCAGAGGAGAGATAATCGGTGCCTGTGCACATTATAAAACTACTCTGGTAAAAAGGAAAACTTATCTAGAAGAAGGTGCATGGGAAGAGCTCCTCCAGGCGGTATCTGCCGGGGACACCGAAATATTGAGTTTGTGGCAGATGGGCCTACCTACAAAAGAGCCAGGACACATGGAATAATGTGTGTGAAAGCCTCGTCTGACCACTTCAGTTCTCTATATAAAGCAGAGGCATTTATGGGGTTCAATGGGGCCCGTGGTACCACCTTACGTCTAACCGTGAAGGAGGTCCAGGTGGCTGTGAATAAACAACATAATCGCGCACCGGGTCCGGATGCAATTCCAGCTGACCTCTTCAGGGGTGAACCAGACATGTGGGCCCCTTTGCTGACCAGATGTTTCACCGCCTTCCTTGAACTTGGTGAATTTCCACCTTCTTGGCGTGAGGCAATAATTAACCCAATTTTTAAAAAAAGGGGACCCAGGAAGCCCACTTTCATACAGGCCGATCTCATTGTTAGACATGTCATTTAAAATGTGTGGCCATGCGGTTCTGGAGCACCTAGAACAGTGGATCTCAGATAGTAAGGTGCTTGCAGATATATAGTATGGTTTCCGCCCAGGACTGGGGACTCGAGACCAGGTCTTAAATCTGTATTTGGTGGGTGCAACATCCATTTTTGTTAGGGGCTAACCACTCTACCTGGCGTTCATGGACCTGAGAACAGCATTCAATGAGGTGGACAGGGTGCTGCTGTGGGGTGTGCTCGGGTCCATGGGATGCCCGGAGGAGTTGGTAAAGGTGTTGCAGATTCTCCATAAAAACACCTCGGCCTGTGGTAGATTTGGGGAACAAGGTCAGTGTCCAGACTTTTTTGGAGTTGCCCTGGGTTTCCGACCAAGGGTGTGTGGTTGCACTGGTGCTATTTGCTCTTTATATCAGTGGAGTCTATCGGGTGCTGGTGGAAAGTCATGCTGACTACATCAAGGTGGATGGGCTACCGCTCCCAGTATTGGGTTATGCGAATGATATGGTTTTAATTGCCCAGACCCCTATAGCCTTACAATTGGTGGACACTTATACTCTGTTAATGTCAAGTGTTAAGCTGTCAGAGAACTCCAAGGAATCTGCAGTAAAGGCTTGCTCGGGTAGACGGGGTAGATTTCTAAAGATGCGTACAATTTGGAGTGGTGGCGAATCAATACCCAGGGTTGCAAGCTTTGATTATCTAGGAGCAACCTTTAGCGAAAATTGGCGGGGGTCCAGCTACATAGAGAAATAGTGCCTGAGAATGAGGCAGGCTCTCGGGGGGGCCTGTCCCGATTCCAGAATGTGTGTTCGGGACAACCAATTTAGATGGTTTTGAAAGTGTACAGAGCCCAAAAAAAGGCATACACCAACTACAGGGCATGGAGAAGGTCACCCAAATTGAATCTGTTAAACACCTTTCTTAAAAAATGGTTAGGCTTACCAAGTTCCGCACCGAATTTTGACACACAATATATTTTATTTGTATCGCGCTCGTACGCAAGTGTTTCAGAGTGCGACAAGGCAGGGGAGGGGAAACAGGGGAGAACAATAACAACGATCTTACTAGGCCCAGTGACATTGAGAATGTGCAAGTGCATAGGAAAGGGAACGGGGAAAAAGTGCATGCAAAGGGGGAGAGTGGAAAGTGCGCAGCAGAGGACAACAGAAAATAATAATAAAATAAAAATAAATAGATAATGGAGGCAATAAACAGTGGTAGTGCAGCCAGCAAGTGGCAAGTGCTGTGTTTACGGCAGCAGACTGGGTAAGTCTGGTAAGTGCAGAAGAAGAAAATGTGGGTGGGGGGACTGTATGGGTACAGATACAGTCCCCCGTGCATGGGGTGGCCAGGAGGCAGTGCAGGTGGGTGGCAGTGTGAGCAGGTACCTGGGCACAGGGAACAGATGGAGGCCAGGTGCATAGTGCCAGGCGAGAGCAGATCAATAGGGGGCAGGGGGAGTGAAGGCAGAAGCAAAGAGGAAGGTATTGAGGTGCTTCTAGAACCGGAGATGGTTCTCCTCAAATTCATGGAACATGGAACTTGGCAGTCATCACATTAGTAATGAGTGGCATATGGCCCACTTGTCTCATTGGTTGGCAGTGTGGTCGAACTCAAAAGCAGCTCAAACACACATAATCATAAAAGCTCTGATGTCCAGTCCCTTTTAATTCAAAATTCAGTGGTTATTGTACATATCCAAATGTATTTCTTTGTTGAATGCCCACCATTAGCTATGTCCTCTTACCTTGTTGTGACCAACCACAGTGAAAAAGTATGAACATTTGTTTAATGGTATCCTTATGTCGATTAGAGAAACCATGGTGCTCAGGGTCGAGGCAAATAGAAAGCACATGATTATCTCAGCCGCAGAAGGTGTTCAGTCATATCTGTGGCAGTCATATAGACCCTCTGACCGCTGGGCATTGACGCAGGCACGCTTTAATTCTTTATAGCTGAGGTCTCGCACGCAGAGCTGGTTAAGTACGGATCAATGCCCTGCCTGCCCGATTTGTCTCTGGCCCGAGGAGGACCTTTTGCACTTTGTAATATTTTGTCCGGCTTAACCATGATATCAGAAAAAGGATTATTGCACCTCTGCTCAGAACCGCAGGCTTCATTCAGGTAACACCTGCCCTGATATACTTGCTCCGAGCTGAGACCAATCCTATGGCTTGGGGCTGTGTAGAGTTTCTAAGAAAAGCCTGGCACCGGCAGAACAAACTGAATGCAATTTGATTTGAACACATGCATTTTTTATCTTGTCTGCTTTTAATGTTCTTTTATTGTATTGTTTGAATTTAGATTTATGAGGAATTGTCTTTTTAGCTTTGAGTGTTATGTTTTTTCTGCAATGTCTGTAATTTGGTTTATGGATTTACTTCCGAATAAACTTTTTTGATGATGACATATTCTCAGTTACATTAGACATTATTGCCAAAGGCAAAAAAGGAGTATTCTTAACTAGGAATACGTTATGTAGGAATACGGTACAGCTGGCATGGACCTATTTTACAGAATCTGTTGGAAAATGTTCCTGTGCACAGTTGCTGGCTTAGTTTTTTTTTTCTATGTGTTACCTTACAAAACTGATTGTATGGCGGCTTACCCAGTTTTTCACAAAACGTGCTCTACCAAATGCACCATTTCACCCATAATTTTAATGCACAACTTGAAATGACTTTCAATATGTCCAATCAGTGTTTTCCCATAGCCTCCCCTTTGCAACATCTTGTGACCTCAAATTCCCAAAATCTAATCCAGTGGTCATCAAAATTATATAAGAAATTTAACCTGAAGCTGTCTACTGTTACAAGGTAGTAGCATAAAGCTCACTACCAGGAATTATAATGAGGTAATTGTGGTCATCATGTCGGACATGAAAAGCTAAATGCACACTAATGATGCAATATAAGAACTGGATGAAGGTCCACAAGATGGCAATGTACAATAGAGATGGCACAACCACGATGAATACTCTTAATTACTAATTTATGTTGTATATTTTATGTTCTAACGCGCCGGGAACCCGCAGGCATCTGAGCACACATGAACACATTTGACATACATATAGAACATGGCTCAGACAATTTTGTTTGTGGGTGATCATAATTACCTAAGATATCAGTAATCCCTGTTTATCTGGACAGGATGGTCTTGAGTGAACTTCGAAAAGTTTTGTTGTTGTTTATCTAGTCGCAAACGAAGAGGTAGGGATTCCATCTCGGAGCGGCCAGTGTTGGAAAGGTCCTTCCTAGACTTTTCGCTCTTTTGAATTTGTGTGAGTTAATGTGTCCCAGATCGGTGGAGCGTAGTGTGCGTCTTGGCATGTATAGTGAGATGCCGGACTTGTCTAGTGCATTTACATAGACATTCATGCCCAATAGAGGCAGTTTTGTACTGAATTCAGCTAATAGCGCCAACAGTTTTTGGTCACTAATTAAGCACATGGACCATGCTCAATTCCTAGCTCTGCTGAATCCAATTGCCAAGCAGATTGGTGCACTTTCTATTGTGCCAAATATATGATATTTGACATTTAAAAAAACTGCTCTATTGGCAGAAATCTTTTTTTGCCTAAAGAGGTTGAATCTATCATTGCAAAGGCAAATAAAGTCCAGAGCTATGTGACCAGATGGCCTATGTAATCTTTCATTAAAAGCTAATCCATCCCTATGGTTCATTATTCTCTGTGATCTCTTCTCTGACTTTAATACTAGTTGCTTACTCCCTAAAACCTGGAGTCAAAGCTATATTTTTCCCATCTACAAGAAAGGCTTGAGGGAAAACCCTGAGCACTATCTACACCCAGCTCAGTAGTAAAATGTTCACCACATTCCTACTTGGGAACCTTGGAAAAATTGTCATTTGTAGTAACATTGTATCAAAATACCAAACGGGGTTCACAAAAGGTATCTGATGTACCCTTAATGGTTTTGTTGTTAGCCTGTTTCAACGAACAGCCCTTTCCCAGGGAGGAAATCTGTTATACATGGCTTGTGTTGACCTCTTGTCAGCATTCAACTGTGTTGACAGGACTCTCCTCTGGAACAACTAGTTTAATTGGGGCATTCCAGGATAATTATTAAACATCTTGATTTAACTACGCACAGATACCTCTGTTCAAGTGCTTTAAACGTGTCTGGAAATATCACAAAGGAAATACACACATCATTCAGGTAGAGACAGGGCTGTGTATTACGGCCTGTCTCTAGAACTTAAAAGTAGCAGTTTTAACTATTTAGATGTCACTGGGTCTTTTTCTCCCAGAATTGGACACTTAATACTAATAACTCTAGCTTTTGCAGACATTAATTGTTGATTAAACATCTATTGGTTTAGTATGCTCTATACTAAGATTAGAGAATTTCAAAAGAGAAAACGGTCCGACGATTAAGCAAAAACATTGTCTGTGATTATCTATAGGGATGACTAGCAATACACAAAGTTTAAGTGGTAATTAAAGTCTTTTGTAAACCACTGATCATATTGTTTACTTGGGGTTTCCGTTATACTCTAAAAGAAGACCCAAACAAAGGTTGGCAATACTAAAATCTAAACTAGTCCATTTAGTTGACAAATGAAAAAATTGTATGTTAAATATTGTGTATTCATGATTAAACCGCTGCTAAAATTTTATTTCTGGAACATTATTACAACCTTTCTGTGCGGATTTAAGGTCCTAAACATCCTATGTAAGTCTTCCCTAGACAAATTGGAAGGCTACTTATAGAAAACGGCGATCTCCCCCTACCAATAACCTTACTTTCAATCTAATTGGGTCTCCAATCTCTTGAGTTCATCAAAATATACAAGAGGTTGATGTTATTTCATAAGATCTTGAGCCCCCCTCGCAACTCCCACCAAAAGTAATTTTTTTTTACAAAGATCTGAAAGTTGCCTGTCTGGTTGGCGCAACATCCCTTATATCAAAGATATGCAGGTATTGCCTGACTGCGCTAAAAAATATAGTTTGCAGGCTTGAAGATCTCATCTCCACTCATACCAAAATTAAATCTAAAGTTACTCTATTGGGCTAGTCCACCCAACATGAAATCTACAGAAATACAAGGTATATAACCATTACAAATCTATAATTGGAGGATTTAACACAATGACCTCATTATTTGACCATCTTGCCAGATCAAAGAAATGGGCCCTGTAGAGGAAGCACAAATTGTCATTGAATTTGTCAGCTTTATAAGAATGAAAACTGGAAACATCTTCTACTTGAAGAAATCATTGGTTGGCTAAATATCCTTCTAGTCTTATCATTAATAATAATGAAACATTGTGCAGCCGTCTCTAAGCCAGTGCTCATAAGTCGATCATTATAGCACTTGTACATCTAATTAAGGAAAGGTTTTGCATGTTAGGCAACACTTTCATACAGGGTTACTGGTTTTTTTTTTCTTATAATTCAGGGTGAAACATTTATAATGTGATATCAAGCAATATTGGATCATAATTGGTATGTAATGTATGAGGATGATGCTTCTTTTCTCTTTTTTCTCTCTTATAAGGAACTATTTTATGTTTATGATGAACATTACTGAGATGAATTACACGTGTTATTAAATGTGTACGTTTTTGTAAATCAAATCACATAATAAAAAAATATAAAGTTGTCACAAATGTCTCTAGTGGGAGATCTTCCCGAGACCCTTCTGGGTTGGGGCATCCTCGCTGTTCACTTGGACATATTTGTGGGAAATACTTATGGACCTCCAGTGAAGGAATTCACCAGCCACCACTGCCTTAGAGTTAACCTTGACTTTGCGCTGTTTTCTCCATTCAAATCTCTACGTTCCTCAGCAGAGGGCTGTGGAAAAATCACCCTTACATTCCAACTCTGGGAAGCTGAATCCTTTGCAACCAACGTTCTCCCTAAACACTCTAATCATTGATTCGCACTGACCAGTAACTCATATAATTACACCTTTGCTTGAGTACGTGTGGCGAGTAGCCAACCATTTTTGACTACTCTTCTTGTGCATTTTCTTTTAAACTATACATTAATTTCATAGATCTTATGGTTTAAAACTGGTACCCTCGGCCAACAATTCCGCTTCCAAGAATTAACGACATATAGGTCAGAAAGAAAGTGTAACTTTACTTAAGTTAAAATTAATGTAACTATGAAACAAAAAGGTTTACTGTTAGAAAATGAAAATCAGTGTTTTGTTTTTGGCCATTGTGAACTTTTTTGATGTGAAAATATGCATGTTTCAGATTATCTGAACAGAATAGTTATCTCTGAACTCACTTAAGGAGCTTCAGTTTGCAAAGAGGAAAATCATAAAGTAATTACTTCAGATAGTATTAAAATGTTTGTCTTTATATGTGAAAAAAGCATATGCTATAGCCTGGACAAGACATTTTTTTTTTTAGTGTTTATTTTTAAACAAGGCAGGATAATAACAGTACCGATATTTATCAATAATTAAAATGCATTATTGTAAAGCCCATCATTTCACTTTTCCCACCCTCCTCAAGTTTATCAAGCCTTTCAAGGGTCCCCTCCTATATTCTTGCTCCTGTGGGGCATCTCTGCTTTTTAGGACTTTCCTGGCCAGTTGGGGTTTGTAAGTCGGGGCCGGAAAGTCTCTATCAAAGTCTAAGAACAGGGTTCCAAATGTTCCGAAAGCGGTGGAGGGGGCCCGCTCTAGCTGCCGTCACTTTTTCTGCTATCAGCACATGCCATAACTTCAACCACCAGAGGGGAAGGAGGGGGCCCTCTGCGGATTTCCATGTGCGGGCCACCACTATTCTACCCGCCAGCAAACATTGGGACAGGAGCTCGGCTTTGGGGCCTGTTCTTGGGTAAGTCCCGGGGATCGGGATGCCCAGGAGGATGGGTTCAGGGTCTAAGGGAAGTATAGTTTGTGTAATGTTAGCGATGGCCCCTAAGCATTATCTCCAGAAGCTTTGGACTTTGGGGCAGGTCCACCACATGTGAAAGAATGATCCTATCTGGCGGCATTGCCTCCAGCAGGCTGGATCCAGAGTTTGGTTCATGTGGTGGAGATGAAGAGGGGGATAGTACCATCGCAGTAACGCAGTAAGATCTTGTAGGCGCATTCTCTGTTTGTAACGCATGCAGACGACGAATGGGCGCGGGTCCAGATGTCCACCCAAGCCTGGTCTTCCACCGGGTGGCCCAGGTCTACTTCCCATTGTGCCATAGACCGAGTCCTGAAGACAAAGTCTCTCTGGAGGCGTTTGTATAGCACGGAAATTCTGCCCCGGGTTGGTAGGTCCTTGAGAGTTAGTTCTATGGCTGTGGGGGGGCGAGTTACTGCCTGGCGTGTTTGCGGGTGGGAGCACCAGTGGCGCAGTTAGAGGTATGTGAACCTGTCTTGTTCCTGCAGTTGAAAGAGTTCCTTGCATTGTTCGAAGGTATGCGGTTGTCCTCCCTCGAAGAGTTGCCCCAAGGTCTCCGGCCCCCACGCAATCCAGTTTTTGAAATTCTGGGGAGCTGTTCTGGGTGAAAAGGCAGGGTTTAGGAACACCAGGGATGAGGGGTTAAGTCCTCTTGGAATCTTTTTTTGCCTCAGAGTTCTGTCCCAGATGGCAATGGTGTGTCTAGTAGCCAACAGTATTCCACGCCATTGCTGCCTTGTCGCTGGGGGAATATGAGGGAGAAAGCGTAGGGGAGAGCCAAGCGTGATTGTTCCAGATCTACCCACCTGGGGCGGTTGGTTAGTGTTTGCCACGCTTGAATGCAGGACAGTTGAGCTGCCATCTGGTAGTTCTGCAGGTCCGGGACCCCCAAGCCTCCAGGTTTTGCATTTCCCAACATCATGGTTTTGGGGATTCTAGCCTTCTGTAACACTCACCTGATTCCCGTAGAGGCGCCGGTCTTGACTGGGCGTATACCGTATCTTCAAAGGTGATGTGTAACACACGGCTGGCTCTTTGGGCTGGACCTCTGTGCACTGCATGTCTGGCTCGAAGGGTAAGATGTCTGCAGATAGAACATGTGGGATTAATGAACTGGGTTATTGAATGTCTCTCTCTTCTTCCCTTTCTCTTCTCCTGTAGAACCCCAAAGGTTAACGCTCTCACCTTAGGTAAGTGAACGCCGTGCTCTCCATCTGCCTCGAGGCAGGGTGCTGTAACCAGTTTCTTCACTGGATAAGGGGAGCAGGTCTCTTGACTTCAGAGGACTGCTGTCCGTCGTTTACTGCACGAACGGTAAGTTTCGAGTAATTCTAATGTCTTTAAAGTCTTTAGTAATGATGTCTCTTGTTTTGCAGGGATCCGGCGATGGCGGATGGCGGGCTGAAGTGAGTTGAAGATGGAGCCCGTGTGATGAATAGAAGCGCCTGGAAGCACGTAAGTAAGCGCTTGTTGCCTGCTTCACGATGCGCTCTAACTGTCTTTTTATTTTGCAGGTACAAGTTCGGGGCTGCTGCAGGGTGCCGGAATACCCACTGGGTTAGATGTGGAAAGGAGTAATGGCACGTGAGTATTAAAGTTCCCCAATGTCTTTAAACGCACCTTGTTTTGTCTTTCAGATGCGGGATGCAGCGCCGAAGGCCTCCGGAGCGTGCAAAGAGTTGGTAAGCTTTTGTCCTTCAGATGCCGGAATGCAGTGTGAAGACTTCCGGAGCGCACGAAGAGTAGGTAAGCCTTTGTCTTTCAGATGCCGGAATGCAGCGCGAGGCGTTGGTGACAGCCGATGGACCAGGTAAGTGAAGAGCTGTCACTGAAGACCGTAATGCTAACCTGTTCTTTCTTGTCTTTATAGGTGTTGCTGAAGACTGGATTCAGAATGGTAAGCCTTTCTGCTGCTGAGGATGCAGAATAACGCAAAGCAAGATTCATCCATCGGGTGTGGTTTAAATAGCCTCCTGTAGTGCTTAGGTGTCTCCTTCCACAGCCACGCCTAGGTAAGAGAAGAGTTCCAGTGTTCTGAATCTAGGGAGTGGCTCCTGCCCCACCCAACAGGAAAAGTAGTTCCAAACAGAAGAGGATCAGAGACTCAACTGGCAGGCAAGTAAGCAGCATGGTCTGCTGCAGGTAAGTCCACTCAAGCATTATGAGCCCGGCGCTTCCAGCGCTGGGACTGGGCATATTTATGAGCCTGGTGCCACTGGCGCCAGGACTGGGTCCAAAAGGTCCCAATTGGGACTGGTTGACACTCGGAACCTGGGTTATGGATCTGCTTCCAAGGGAGTTGGGAAAACCCTGACCTTTTGGAAGCGGAGATCATGACACCTTCTTCCCCTTCGGGGTCAGAATCGCGACAGGGAGGGCAGAGTTTGCGTACAGGAATCTCGGGAGCAGGTTAATTTTACATGCTGTGACCTGGCCCATCAGAGAGATTTCCTGTGTTGCCCAGCATTTCAGTTCCGTTTCGAGCTCTTTAAAGAGTGGGGGGAAGTTTACGTGATAAGTGTCTGTTGGGTTGGCTGGGACCTTGATCCCCAGGTAGGTGATCGCCTTCGTTTTCCATTGGATTAGACACACACAAATCCCTATCCCCAGTGCTGTTGACTTGTTGAAGTTAATAGTGAATCCCATGACCCTACCATAACTATGTATTTCTGCTAGAGCCTTTGTCGGGGAGCTGCGAGGGGTGGTGATGGTTAAGAGGAAATCGTCTGCGTAGAGCGCTAGTTTATGGTGTGAGGAACCAGCTCGGAAGCCCTTGATCAGGTTGTTCCGTCTAATCCATTGGGCAAATGGTTCCATGATCAGGACAAATGGGAGCGGGGACAGCGGGCATCCCTGTCTGGTTCCGCAGGTCAGTGTAATGGGGGCGGAGAGTTTGCCGTTAATTCTAAGCAGGGTTTTGGGCGATTTATAGTTAGCCAAGACCATAGTGCGGAATTCCGTCCCACATCCAAACGCCTCCAGGGTGAGTTCCATGAAGGTCCAATCCACCTTGTCAAACGCTTTGGTCGCCTCTATAGCCATGGACACCATTCCCTGTGAGTCTCGGGAAGCCAGGTCCACCAGGTTCAGGGCCCTGCGGATGTTGTCAGCTGTAGATCGATTCTTCAAAAAGCCACTCTGGTCAGGTTGGATTATGCCTGGTAGGATATGAGATAGGCATGTTGCTAGGATTTTGGAGTAGATATTAGCAACAATATCGAGTAGGCCGATAGGCCTGTATGAGGCTGGGTTTCTTGGGTCTCCTCCTGGTTTAGGTATAAGGACTGTGATTGACTCCTGCATGGAGAGGGTTATGACGCCCGTGTCTCTGAAGGAGTTGAATAATTGCACCAGTGGGGTGAGCAGTTGGGGCCTGAAGACCTTATAGAACCTGGTTGAGTAACCATCAGGCCCCGGGGTGCGGGATTTGAGGGATTTGATGGCCTCGTCTACCCTCTTCACTGGAAATTGGGGCATCCAAAATGTCTCGGGCGGAGCTTGCTAGTTGGGGAAGTGCCGCTGATTTTAGGTATTCCTTTTTTTCTTTGGGGTCCCGTGGCGGGGCGGTCATTACTTGTGTTAGGTGATCTGCTGCTAGGCGTTGTTTGTTCTGCTCGGCATACTGTGTTCTGCCCTGTGGATCCCGCAGTCCAATGATCGTGTTGATCTGGTTTGCTTTAGCAAGCTTGGCAACCAGAAGCTTGTTTGCTTTGTTGTTTTTGGCATAATCAAATAGTTTGGCTTTTGCCAGTTGATGTGCCGTGTGTTTGGCGTAATGGGCTTCGATCTTCTTCTGCGCCGTGCGAATAGCACGTTGTGTTCTTGGGGAACATTCTTTTTTCTTTATGGATCATCTCCGCTTCCTGGAGGTCTTCTTCGAGGGCCAAACGGGTTTGTCGCCTAATTTTGTGAAAGGCTGTGCCTTGAGCTATCAATTTTCCGCGTACGACCGCCTTCATGGCATCTAAGGTGTTAGCGGGAGAGGTGTCTGCTGTGGGGTTTTCTTTGAAGAAATTCCTAATTGTAGTTGCGATTGTGTCCCTGAGCGGCATCTCGTTAAGCATTGGATCATAGTGTCCATCTGCATTGCGCTGAATGAGGTGCCTCATGTACTCGGAACTCCAAGGTCACTGGGCCATGGTCAGATAGGATTCCTGGGCCTATAGTTACATCATTGGTAAATGAGAGAATTTGGGGAGAGACCAGGAGGAGGTCTATTCGGGAGTGGGTTCTATGGACGTGCGAGTAGAAAGAGAAGTCTTTTTCCGAGGGGTGGAGTACCCTCCATGAATCAACCACCTCCAGGGTTCTGAACAACTGCAAAAGGGCTAATGCTGTGGTGAAGTCCCCGGATGAGGGCGGATGGGATTTCTTTCGTGGGGTCAGGGATTCCATTGAATTCACCGCCAATGATGATTTGGCCCTCCATAAAGGGGGAAAGGGATGCTCTCAGAGCTTCGTAGAAAGCAGCTTGACCTGTGTTCGGGGCGTATACTGATACGAAGGTATGTAGTTGACCCAGCAGCAGACACTTCACCGCCGCAAATCGGCCACCCGGACAGAGTTTAGTATCTAATATCTGGGGGTCCAGCCCCTTCTTAAAAGGAATTGCTGTGCCTCCTTTTTTCGTGTTCCACGATGCACAGAACTGCTTCGGAAAGAGCCAGGAGCGAATGTGCCCAAAATCAGCTGGCAATAGGTGTTTCCTGTATCATGGCCACCGCAGCGTTTTCGTTTTGAAGCTTTTGCAAGATTGATTTGCGTTTGGCCGGAGAGTTTAAACCGTTAACAGAGAGATGAACCTCAGAGTGGGGTGATCGGGAACATGAGGTGGGGGTGTCGCCGTGTTCGGAGGGGGGGTGTGAGGTGAAGATGAATCAGCCGGCATCTCGTTGATTTTGCAACTGCACCTTTACCTGCCATTGAAATTTTTGCTCCGGCCTCCAACGGGAGGACAGAGGTTTAATTAAGAGGATGGCCAGTTTTATTAGGCTGGCGCCTCCTCCGGCCAACGTGGCCAAGTAACTGCGAATAGCCAACATGGCTAAAATTGTGGGTTGAGTATTCCAAGGACGTAGGTGGATAGTACCTCGGAGTTGGGCATAGGTCGTGTGGTATGGGCAGCTGCTTCAGTTAATAGCGTTCCGTTCTTGAGGTCGTGGGTGGCGAGTTCGCTTTCAGGTGAGCCGCCGGTAGGTCTGGAAGTGTTAAGGGGGAGGAAGTTCGATTGAGCCAAGTAGAAGATAGGCCCATGGTTCCTGGGGCCAGGGCTCAGACTTCTGTTTCTTGGGGTTTCAAATTTCCAAGAAGTCAGCTGCGTTCCCGCCTTCAGCTATCTCTTCCTTCTGAACCTCTGGACTTTTGACCAAGAGTTCTCTTGAGTTTTGGGAGGCGTTGGGAGGTCCGTGTCAGTGCTGTGTTCGGGAACCAGGGGGGACCGGGACTCGGGCGAGGATGGATTCATGATTTTCTCGGCATCCTCTAGGTGGCTGATTCTCCTCTGGGTGCCCTTGTACGTGAACTGGAGGGCTGTGGGGAAGAGCCATCTATAGAGGATTTGCTGGTCCTGTAGGAAGACCGCCAAGGGTTGGAGAGCTTGTCTTTTCTGGAGGCTGAGGGCCGATAGAGCCTGATAAATTTGATGAGGTGAGCTCTGAAAGGTTATTTCGTCCCGGGTACGACTGATTGCAGAGATGGCTTCTTTTGTGGTGAAAAAGTGCACCCTGTTGATGACATCTGGCGGGGCGTCTGACTCCACTCCGCGTCGAGGGCGCATCCTGTGTATGCGGTGCAGGAGGAGCTGTGACTTTTCCAAGTCTGGAAGGAGAGCTTGAAAGAAGTCGCCCACATATTCCGCCAACTTTCCATCTGGGACCGACGCCGGAACCCCTCGAATGCGTACGCTATTGCGTCGGACCCTATTCTCCAAGTCTTTGTGCTTAAATTCAAGAATTTCAGCTTTATCCTGGAGAAGTCTGATTCCGCGTTGGACCTCCACCAGGGTGGACGCCTGGTCTTGGGTCCGGTCCTCGATCTCCACCAATCTCTGTTCGGCCTCTGCTACTCTTCGGTCAGTGTTTTCCAATTTAGTAGAGAGTTCTGTCATACATGACCTGAATTCGGACTTAATGTCCGCCATAAATGCCCGAATGTCATTCTTGGTTGCCAGGGTTCCCTTGTCCTCTGGGGGCTCCTGAGGGGAGGAAGCTTGAGAGTCTTGTTTCTTGGATCTTTCAGAGGACATCAGCATTGTAGCTATATCTGGGTTCTTTCCGAATTTCAGTTGCTTGGCCATCGTGTTTTCCTGTATCGGGAGAGGGCATATGCCCCTAAAAGGCTAGAGCAGCAGTATTACAGTCTCCTGGGTCTTTCAGGCGGAGTGGAGGGCCAGGCGTAGCTGTAAAGGCTGGAGTCCCTTATTAGAGAAGTTCACCGTGTTCTCGGGCTGTTCTCGGGTCGTAGGTTAGGGTAAATGGTTCTCGGAGTGGGCCGGGCGCCCCAGGAAGAAATTCGGAGAAATCAGGGAGGACAAATATCGTTGGTCCAGACCAGCTGCAGTGAAGAGGAGTAGCCAAAGGCCCAGGCGCTCCGCCAGTGCCAAGGAAAACACAAGGTGGCCCCTGGGTGGGGGGGGGCGAGGGACATTCGCTGCTTGCTGGGGAAAGGTGCCAGGGGGCCCGGGCCCTGGAGCCTGCGAGATCCACGTCCCCCTCGGAGCCTCGATGGTCGCCAGCCCCAGCAGCCGGGAGGCGGGGGGGGTCACTGGGTTCGGGCAGCCTGGTGGGGTTTTTCCTGCTACTTGTGGGGGGGGGGAGGCCCACCAGGGAGTCCGGTGTAGATGGCAGATTCTCCCCCCTCGCTCACCTCCAGCCACTCTCAGGGCTCAAGGATCAAAGTGCTCCCGCGGCAGCCCCACTCTCCCGGTGCCGGTCCAGGTCAATCTGTCTGGGTGCCTCCTCCCTGTGCGAGTCCAGGCCGGTGCGGGTCCCCCACCCGTGCAGCGAGCGGTCCCAGCAAGAGGAGGTGCGGGCTCCCAGGCCGCACCCGGGTAGCTCAGATGGTGCCTGCTGCTGTCAGTGACGGAGGTCAGCGGCGGGGGTCGGCTGGGCTCAGGCAGCAGATGGAGTGCAGCCCAGAGCAGGCAAGCGGGGGGAGAGCAGTTGGAGTCCAGGTCCAGATGTTCACCTCACAGGAGACTCCGGGTGTAGGCAGGCCCCAGGCTTCAGGCAGGGATATCCCGTTTGTGGCTCTCACTGGGCTTTACTGGCCCCCACCAGCTTCACTGTCTTTCACCTGCATGTCTCACTGGGCCTTGAGTGGGGTCCGAGGCCACATGCCCCTCATTGCTGCAGACAGGATCCGTGGGGTGACAGGCTGTGCATCCTTGGAGTCGGGCTCCCAGCCTGCATGCTGCCACCGCTGCCGACTGGAACAAGTCCAAGGAGCTAGGTGGGCTGGCCCCGTAGAGCGGATCCGGCACGCCGTTTGCGTGGATCGGAGAGCGGGAGCTGCGGAATCCCTGCTATGGGGCTCAGAACAACTCAGGCCGGGTGAGTGGGCAGGCAGGCAAGCAGGCGCGGGGGAGTCGTGTGGCACACCTCCAGAGTGCGCTGCCATGGTCCGCTGCGCTCGGCTATTCCCTCGCTCACCATGCAGTGGGTGGGGGGCAGCGCCTCCATGTGTCCCACGCCCGCCGTCCAGGGGCAACAGGTTCCCTCCAGTGTTACGAGGGAGAGGTGATGTTGCTGAGTCCCGGGGATGCTGGGCTTCACTCGCCCTCCATGCTTTCTCCGCTCCTCCCTCTTGGCAAAGTGCCCGTCCGCCATCTTGATGGTAACCAGCGCCGGCAGGCAGTTACTTCTTTTTCCGATTTCAGGGGCTCAGGAGGAAAGGCAGCCGCACATCTTAGCACCGAGTGTGCTTAGGGTGTTCCGGGAGCGGCAGCTATAATTTTGGATCTTATTCGAACATGGAAACCGCCAGGATTCTTGCACAGCAGCGGGCTTCCCACGGAGGCCGTTAGAAGAGCGAACACATCGATGGCGTTCTAGGCCACGCCCCCCCTGGACAAGACATTTTTAAAGCACTGTTTATACTGCATGTTTTTTAAAATGTTATTTAACAGTTCATTCTTGTGTGAAATGCAGATTGCAACAATGGCCCTCATTACAAGCATCGGCGGCCTACCGGTAACCTTGGTCCACCATTTCAGCTGCACGATAGCCCAGAAATACTGGGATATTACGGGCAGTGGAGGAACAGTACGTTTCCATTCGGAATGGGAACACTGAAGCACTGGAACCGTTAGCAATGGTGCTTCAGTGATTTTTCTGCTGGTAACGGCATGAACTACCAGTAGGTCAGGCCTGCCAGTAGTTCACAGCCCCTACCAGCAGACTGAGTGACACGGTCTGGAAAAGGTGCCAGTAACCGTTGTTACCGGCACTTTCTTTCAGACCGGTTCACTCACAATGAGGGCCAATGTATTTTTTACTATAATCTTTGTACTAAAAGAACACCACCATCACAAACTATTTTTGTATTGCAATAAACAATGTAAGAAATAGAATAAATGCCCTACACTTATTTAAAGCAACATTCCCGTCTAACGTAACTCCTTGGATGTGGAAACAAGGACCTTGAAGATCTCTCCTTCTGACTGTTCATGCCCTTAGTTGCAAACTATGAAACAAGTAAAATGTCAAATGCATTCTATCTGTAGCCCTTTAGCGGATCCTGGCAGACTGGTCCCTCCTTGCGCATACCCCTTATCTGCCCTCGCCCTTTCCAAGAATCTCTGTTCTTTGCTGATTTAGGAGTATGTTAACTGACCCTCACCCTCGCAAGGTGACACACAGAGAGGTTTGAACCACCAAATCACAAGAAGCCTTCTTACTTCCTGCACTTTCCTCCCTACTAGTGTTTCAAAACTGTGGTCAAGAAAGAATAGTATCCTCCGATCCTCATACTTGAGCGCTTTTTAGCACTGTCCCCCTCAAAATCCCATCCCGCTGCTGTACATTGTTGTGCATCTCCCTCTTCTTGCCCAAAGCAATCAGATAAGATGAAATTGTTCACAACTTCAAGGTTTGCAGTTGTTGGAAATAGCTGAAAACACCTATAACTGTTAGTCGACCTCTGTTTATTATACATCATTTTGTTTTCCAGCCTACAAACTGCTTCCACCACTGAATGTTGGAACGGGTCGAATCCCTGTTGTCTTTTACTTGGCTGCAGGCTGCATCGCCATTGAAGTATTGGCTTTCGCTTCCCCCTCTCTCAGCTTTTCTTCCATCACTACAATTCTGGTGGACAAACCGTCCACCTTTGCCTCCACCTTGCCACTTTATTGTGCACATCCAGGGAAGCCATTTGTGGTTTTTCTTCCTTAGAAAGCCCCAGCATTGGGTCCATGCTCGGTTCCACAGGCTATGCTGCTGACGCTTTGTTTGGCGAGCATGGTTTGAAATACTCCTTTTTATGCTAGGGTTCCTTTACCTTTGCCACACCATGTTCGCCATCAAGTTTCCTCTTCCTGGGGGGCGAGTCCATCTGCCAGCAGACAATAATGCACAGAGTTGTACCTAAGAGCTCCACACACCATTGATTGCTTCGAGGATGTACAAATACAGCTCCTGATCTCCCTAAATTAACAGTGTATATTACATGTGCAGTAGGCACCCTGAGGGTCTCACTTCTACAGTTTCTCATTTAAACCAGGCAGACCACTGCAGTGAATAACATTACCAAAGTCACTACACAAAGAAGTGCAGATTAGAGGTTCTCTGGTCAAGCCCAGCCACACCACACTTTAGAGTTACTCCTCCCCTATTGTAGCATATTGCAGCTCACTGTATGGGAAGACCACCTCTCAATCTTTGCGCAGATACAGTGCGGCAGAAGAGTGCTTTGGGCAGTTTCGGGCCACCCCTCCTCAACCGATGAGGTGCCAATAGCTACACCTGCAGGTCAGCCACTCTGTGGTCTCCTATGTACTGTGGCTCCAAAACTAGAGGCTTTGGCATCCTCTACAGAACTCTGTTGCGTTCTCCCACTCCATTGCAGTGGAAGAACACAACTTGTAACCATCTCCTCACTGCACCTTCAGCCTGAGCCAAATGTTCATATCAATGTATGGAGATGTCTGCAGCTGCCATCTTTTACTGTCAGTTGTACATGTTTTGAATACCCTGGTGTGACTGCCGTCACCCACCCGCTGTGGCCCCTCTGATATATGAAAACAGACCTGCCAAAGTAATGCGTTTCCCCCACCTTTGCATACCAGTCAGAGCGGGTCCACTTTGCTCGCCCCCAGGAGGGCGAAGTGGATTCCTCTCTCTTCTGGAACACAGTTACGGATTGCAGCAAATGTGATGCACGCCTATCCTGTTTCTTGAGCCGTCACACTGAAAACTTAGAGCAATAATTGCATCATAAGCATGTGCACTGTCACTGTAAATTCAGTGTGTGATAATATTGATTTCCCTGGTACGAATTCCAGGCACTCTACCGTGTTGACTATTGATATTTCTTTTCACAGATATCCTGTTTAGGTATTACAACAAATGAACGAATGAATGCCAGAAGATACAAGCACTTTAAAGTAACGACTACATCAATTGAAAGCCCATTTAAGTAAGTAACACTTTCAGTCTGTGCATTACTTTCACTTAATAAGGTATGTTAAGGCATGTTTGCTTGGCATATCAATGTCTGACCTTTCAGTTCCTGATGATCATTTCATCCCAGCACTAATAGGATGTATTCTATGGAAAACCCAACTAGTTTCTTCATTGCTTTTGGGCAGTATGTAGGAAGCATTTCCCACAAGGCAGGTACTGTTAAAAAGTGTACTATCCAAGTCACATTATTGCTTCTGTGGGTTCCATTTTCATTTTTAATGATATTAGAGCAGTGCATGTTTTTTTCTAGTTAGTCTGAAAGTGGTGGATTCACGCTCTAATTACCAGTAGACGCCTGCATTCCATGCTTCCCCTTAGTAGTTCTTGCTGTTTTCAGCTCTCTAGCCAGTCAAAAAGATTGGAACGGAGGCTCTAACTGACTGTAAGGGTCTGCATTTCAAGTTTCAGTTTGTGATGTGTACACACTGGGCACTGGACAAGGAGACACATGGTCAAGCTCTATCACAGGGAACCCAAGGTGAGACTGCCCGTTCTCTCCCTGCACAATCTCTAGTAGTAGAGTCCTTACCATGGGGCTCTGTTGTGCGCTAGGTTACCTATGCACTTGTTAGATGCCCTATGCCCTAGTTAGACGCCCTCGGTTCAAGACCATCAACTTGGGTGGCTAGGATCCTCCCCATGGCACTCTAAATCCTGCAGCATCGCCTTGTGTTGGCATTGGGTTCCTTTTGCGAACCCATAATGCGCCAGCAAGTTTAGGCAGTGGCCATTGTCACGGTGCTCAGGAGTTTTAAAAGGTAAAACTCCTAGTTATAGCTGTTCTGCTTACCAGAACCACTGCTCACACCCGGCTCCAGTCACAACTCCATTTCCTTTTTGCTTTCCAGATTTTTGCCCTCAGTGCCAACTGTAAAAAGCACCCATGTACTTGGATAAACTACCTTGAACTCAAACGTAGGTCCTCCCAAGTCACATACACTTCTCTAGTGCAGCACTGAGTACTGAAGGGAAGAATGTCTGACCAGAGTACCAACAGCTGGTCAACAGAGTCCAGTGATGTTACTTCTCAACCAGGAAGAAATAAATGAATTCCCTGCTCAGCAGCAGCAACAAATGCAGCTCACAAAGGAAATAACACAGCCAACCAACATTTAACACTAGGCTGGCCAGCTACCAAGCCCAAATGGGGGCATGTAGCTTGATAGGGGTGACATTTAGAGGACTATACATATAACTCGGAGCTATCAGAACTGAAATGAAATTAGGAAATAAATTAACTAGTCCCTAAAATTGGACATGCCTGCAACAGCATTTCAATAAGTAGAATTGTATCTGAGCTGGTGCCTAAAGTAGGAAGAGCTACTGTAGAGACAAAGTTCTGTTTGCCGGGCTTCCCGGTGGGGTTTTGAACGTTAGAATCTCAGGGCATTTAATGAATCTTAATTTTTGGGGTGTTTGTCCTTTTCACCAAACAATTAGCTGTGAAAGTGGTCCATTTTCTCTCTTCTACATATGAGGAGAGGGGCTCAAAATAAGTTGTGAATAAAGCTCTAATGGTGAGAGTGTTTGGAGTCCACAGTTGAAATCGCAAACCTTGGTAACAAATGAAGGAGAGCAACAGCAAAGATCTCTGCTGCTAAGAACGTTCTGCCGAAAAGAAGTACAAGCAGAATCTTATAAAGCAAAACATCATCATACATGACGTAATACATAAGTAAAAATCTGCAAGGCTGTTTGGATGGACCCTATACAGGTACCACCTTTATCCATATGGGATGGCAGTTTATTGGTCCCAGCCTAGGCCGTCGTCTTCCATCAGGTGGGTGTTGCAGGGCTCATCTTCTTCTCATGTTGAAGGTCAGACAACAAATTATACTCCTACTACAGCTTGTTTATCACACGTAGTGTGCACTTGGCAGGCCTCAAGATGGGCATACAGGAGGTTCTGGGGCAATCTAACCTTCACACATACATTTCACTCCCTCCCTCCTCGCCATCCGGCTCCAAGATCTCCACCCTCGTTTTGAACTCTAATGTATCCCTCTGAGCACCTTGCAATACAAACCACATAACTGTCGCTTGAACGATATACCCTGGCCATCCTCTTTGAACATTTCAGGACTCGTTACTTTCGGGTTGCTGGTCAGAGGGCAACTGGTGCCATGGAATTCGGGGATCTTAGGGTTTAGTCAGTTATATGGGCTATTACTCGTGGTCACCCGTGGATGGGCCGGTTCATGCTTTGGTCAGTGTGAGATAACATGCACACCAGGCGCCAGTCTCTGATCGCGGCCTTGTAGGGCACATTCCTCTTGGGTAAAAAAAATACATCTTTGCAACACTTTCAAGAACAATTAATAGACGGTGTAGCGGGTGGGGGTGAAAACTGTCAGCTCAGGCATGACTGGTGATTTCTGTGGCCTCATGGATTTGGGCCTAGTGCATGTAATGCTGCATTTACCGCACATGCCTTCCCTTAATATCTATGCAGAATAGCGATGCCGCCAGTGCCTTGGGCCACACCATGTAGTTACACTATAATTGGTTATATTAACATGGGGTTCTGCTGGACGGAAAGGCATCCCTCTCACTGTCCCCCTGCCCCCTGGCTCATCACAGTGCCTCAAATGCATCTCGTCATACTTTAAAGTGCCTTGGGGTGGGGGGTGGCCCCTTCCCAACATTCCCCCCTTTCGTTACTTCTACGGTAACACATTCTGGAATAGCTCTGCACTCCCGCTCCCCAGTTTCTGCATCCACGTATGGCTTATTCCTCTTTACTGGCACCCACGCCCTGTACAGCGATTGCAAACACCCCCCGCCCATGCGCGTACTCTTCAGGTGAACAAGTCATGTAAATGCATCCTCGCCTCCCCTGCCAGTTCCACCCAAACCTCTATGGAATTTTCAGGATCAGGGGGTGGGAAAATGATAGTGTGGTATAAGAGGAGCCACTTCATCTCCGTACAGGATGGGGAATATTTCCTACTTTGGGCCACCCTGTGGGACATCGGTTTGTACTTCAAAGTTTTTTGTTTCGCGAGGTGCTTTTGAACCCCCAATTGATACCCTCATTCTATCGCTATCAGGTGGCACAGCATCGACTATCTAGCTGACAAGTGCAGAAAATGACCAGGATGAACAGAATGATGATCATCTTCACGATTGCTCCTAGCCACTATGGGGCCCAGTTAAATTTCATATTTAGCCAATCACTGTCTGAATTCTTCCCTACTTCATGCGAATACCCAGGCCATGGATGGCTGGAATGATGTGGGATAATGGTGCATTTTCCACGTCTTCTGACGCGTTGAAGGTACAACAGGAATCACCAAATTGTTTGCAAACCCCAACCTCCATCGCTGTTAACATGTCCAGCACATAGCGATTTTGCATTGTCATAAGTCTCAACGCCTGCATCTCGACCTTGATCACTTTGAACTCATTCTGTGTCGTTCGCGAGCTGGACCAGTTCCCACTTTACTATTTGCAGCCATTTGGCATTAGCTGCAGTCTTCACTCCCGGCAACAGTAAAGAGGCGAAAAATGATTATGCTGAATGCAATGTGGAAGTCTTTAGAAATGTAATTCAATCTTCTGCTGGAAGTGTCCTTTTCCTAGCCGGATGTTGGGCTCTTGCGTGGATAGCAAGCTCTTATCTTCAGTTTGCACTGCGGGGAAACCCGTTGGCCCCTCTGCAGGCAGTACCCCCCCCCCCTTAGATGGTCTTCTGGGATTACTAATGGCACTTAATGCAATGTGGCCAGCGAACAACAGCACCTCCATGATGCTGGGAGGTGCAAGTAAGCTTGTCGGTGACAGATCCGTAGTAACCCATCAGCGCTGCCGTGCCTTTCTTCATGTCTGTGATCAAGAGTTTTATTACAATGTTCGCTCGAGCCGACAAAGACTGTACCTTTGCTGCGGAAACAGTCTATTTTTCTTCCTTGTGCACTTGCACCAGATTTTCCATCATTGCAATCCACAGCAGCTTTGTCCAGATTTGTGCACGGAAGTTCACCACTCGTGCTATCTTTTGCTTGTTATATGTTACCAGTCCTCCTGCCTAGCAATATCTCACACAATCCTCCAGCTGCAAGTACTGACCCACAATAATAGATGTATGTACACAATCTCTAATTCATTTCTCTACGTCTCGGGTCCCTACTTAAACTATGTACATTAGTCACGTCCATCTTCTTTCCTGAAACAGAAGCACAGGCACACAAGACAACAGAAAAGGGGAAAACATAAAAGATGTACACTGTACAAAAAGGAGAAAGAAAGGAGAGGGGGAGGGAGAGAGGGACACTCCCAGAAAAAGAAAAATACAGAGCTAGCAGCTGTGCTTTGGCCTGCAACTCGGACGTGCCACCACACCCATGTCGCCTCTTGACAGGCCAGTGAGGTAATCAGGGTACATGTACTGGTACCCCTTGTCTTTAAGATAACTGAAGCACCACTGTGCTCTCTGGAGGTGCCCTGTGAATGTCGGAGAGAGAA
This sequence comes from Ambystoma mexicanum, assembly GCF_040938575.1. Classification (NCBI taxonomy): domain Eukaryota; kingdom Metazoa; phylum Chordata; class Amphibia; order Caudata; family Ambystomatidae; genus Ambystoma; species Ambystoma mexicanum. Next base: position 770,540,188 of record NC_090936.1, read on the forward strand.
ACCCAGTAGCATAATTCTTTCACTTTTACAGCCAGGGGAGTACAAAACACCACCTTGTAGGGACCTTTAAACACAGGGTTCTTCCACCTGCGCACAAAATTGCAAACATAAATCTAGTACCCAGGCAGCAGTGGTTGAGTTGTTATATGCTCAGGATCGGTCACTGTAGTTTGTGCAGCATCGGGAATCTGCGTAGTCACATTCTTGGGAGGTGCGATCTGTCAGGAGTTAATGGCCCGAGTTAGTGTCGTCAAATATTTTTTAAATTCCTCTCCTAGCACCGCTGCAGCCCTGTGCACATAAAACACCCATCTGACAGGGGATATGGGGGTATGCATACGCCAGCCAGTGACCACCTCGTGAGTTGATGGATGATGATCCTTACTTGGCTGGGTGCGTAAACTGAAAAGGGCTAAGGGCGAACTGTGCACCTAGTTTTTCTTCAACGTGGTACACAATTTGGATTACTTGCTTTTAAGGAGGCCATTTATTCTCTCCACGCCGCCATTGGGCTGTGGGTGATAAATCGAGCACATCTGATGCTTGATGCCAAGTAGTGCTGTAACATGTTGGAATAACTCATTGAAGAAATGTGTGCCATTATATGACCTCAACCTCGCACACACCCCAGCGCAGGTAAACTTCCAGCACTAGAAACCTTGCAGCACACTTGGCATCTGGGTGCGCAGATGGCCCTGCTTCCACCCACCTTCAGAAAGGACAGACCACCATAATGAGGTACCTGGATCCATTACAACGCTCACCCCTATCTGTGTAGTCTGTGTAATTCACGAAACGGCCCAGTAGGGCGGGGCAAGGATAGTGTAATTGTTCAAATGATACTGCTATCAGCTACTGGGGCATTACTGTCTTCCCAGAGCTCTCCTGCCTCCATGACAAATCTGTCAGATTGCTTACACCCTCTTTGTAACCACAACTTCTTCTCCCTCTCAGGCACCCTTCCTTGTAGTTCAATAATCTGGGAGCTGGGCAATGCTTTGTAAGGCACTGGATGCTTGCTTGTGGGTGGTGCAGTCACAGCATACTCGGTGGGCATTTCGTTTGGCAGATACTCTGCCATTTTTGCGGGTGCATTGCCCCTCAATATTTCATCTGTCCCGTGATCATGGGTGGCGCACTTGATGACCACCACAACAGATGGCTGCGATGACGCTCCTATCATCATGTCTAGCAGCACTGGGGATCGACCTCCCCCTCCCCTTCCAGCAGGAGAGACTGTTGTGTACCGTTACTGTAACGTACGCCGAGTCAGAATATATCGTGACATGGCACCCTTGTGACGCTCTGTGCTTCGATGAGTGCACAAGTTCTGCTGCTTGTGCCGAATAGTGTGTAGGCAACCTTTTCATGACCAACGGCTTGTACTCCCCTCCCTCAAGTCATACCACTGCTGCCCCTGTCCATCCTCCTGATCAATTCTGGATGACCCATCAACGAAAAGTATCTCACCCCCTGTCAACGCACAATTCCTTGCTTTGGGGGTATCATCTTCGTCCCCCTAATATGTGGCGCAATTGTGCGCCGTCAGGTCCTCTGTAGTAGGCATATCTGTTAAAAAGGTGGCAGGATTCACTACGCCTAACCACAAAGATATGGGGTATAGAGATGATGATCTCATATGCCGATGACCTTTGCGTAGTCAGGGTAGATTTGGACCTTTCTAGAATAGCAAACAAAGAATGTTCCACATATGTTATTGAGCACCCCATTACGATCGTAGAACCTGTCTCTAAAGCAAAAGCAGCAGCTGCCAATGCTTGTTAGCACGCAAACTGCCCTTGCATCACTGCATCCAGAGTGCCACTATAATAGGGCAATGGGCAATGGCTTGTGGCCCATCATCTTTTTTGCGTCAGCACTGCTGTCATAAGATGATCCTCAGAATGTGAGAACAAATATAATTCCTGTGTGTAATCAGGGGTGGCAGTACAGGTGCCGCACTAATCACTTCCTTTAAATCGTTGAACTGCCTAATCATTTCAGCCGTTCACTGTAACTTGTGGTCCTTTGTTTTTTGTGCTTCCGTAAGGGCCTGTAGGAGTGGTCTTGTGTATGCTGCATAATCTAAAATCCATGCCCTACAGTAATTAAATAGGCCCAAAAACGTCTGCATCTCCTTAACTGAGGCGGATCTGGGGGTGGGGCGAACAGATGCTGCCCTGTCAGATAATATCCTTTTCCTATTTGTCGATATATTACTTCCTGTTGGCAATATTTCAATTTAGCCTTGTCAACCTTGTACCCCTTACAGGCCAGCAATTGCAGGAGTGCAATGGAGTCCCTTCAGCAGTGCTGTTCACTGTCACTGCACACTAGCAGATTGTCCACGTACTGGATAATTGTTTTAGGCACATGAATATTCCCTATAGCCGCATGCAGTATTCTGTTAAATATGCTTGGGTTCTCACAGTACCCCTGAGGTAATCTAGTGTGTTTGAACCTCATCTGACTCTGCATAAATGCTGTGAGGTACCTCGACTCCGGGTGGAGTGGAATCGAGAAGAATGCATTTTTCAAATCCACTACAGTAAAATACATTGCTGCTTTGTGGATGCTATGTAAAATTGTCTTAGGATTTCTGCACCACATCATTTAGGGGGCGCAAGTCCTAAATCATTCTCCAATAGCCCCCGTTGATTTTTTTAACTGGATATATTGCATTATTACACAGGGATGTAGATGGCACGATAATCCCCTTGTCCAATAGGGCCTGTATGGTTTTTCGAATGCCCCCCTCCACCTCTGTTGACAGTGGATATTGCCTTACCCTGGCCAGCACTGCACCTGGCTTCAGGGTTATACGCACAATTGTTACCTCTTTCAATAACCCTATATCATGTGGAGTTGTAGTCCACAGCTGTGAAGGCACGTGCTGTAAATCTTCATTGGGAAATGGGGATAAAGTCACTGTGGCCATTAAAGGACGCTGCACTCTTAGATACTGTATCATCATGTCACATGGAATGCAAATCTCTAGTATTTCCTTTCTTTGTCGTTATTCTCAAACAGTTTGTCATCTGCCATCTCCTTTAGCTGCACGGTTGGGTCTACACAGAGCACTGTGCGCTATTCACACCCGTCCCTATCCATTCCCAATAGGACAATCCTTTTGTCTAAAACCAACAACCCCTGCAGGTACACGACAATATTGTTCCTGCCACCACCTCAGGCGACACAGCTGGTCAACAAAAATAAAAAATCAGTGGGGACTCTCCAGGACTGCTTGGCAATCTGGGGGCACCTCATTCACAAGCACTGTAATACCATAGATGAACATGTCCGGGTCTGCAGGAATCCCGTGGACTACCACCTCCCTTGTCATTGTGTGTATTATCAACATCGCCCTTACTGCATACATCCCAAACGTGGAACATACTACTCCATGTTCTGTAAATGATCAACTTACTGAGCAGGTCCCTACCCAGTAATTTGACAGGAGAACTCTCGGAATATAGTAAGGGCGCCTGTACTACCTTCCCTCCCACCTTTACATCCAACTCCTCAGTGTATGGAACCTTGGAAATAGCCCCAGAGACTCCCTGCACGTCAAGGTATTTTCCTGATAGTGAAAAGTTTCCTTCCATGATATGATTTAGTTGCACCAGAGTCCACCATGAATAGAACTTGATTATTTCCTATCTGCGCCTCCACCAACGGTTCCTCTTCAGGGTGGATAGTCGTCGACAAAACCCGGCATGCGAGTGCTGTCTGTGGGCTGTCCTAATCGGGATACGTGCTTGTTCCCCTTGGGAGAACGTGAAGGGGCTACCTCCTACTACTACTGCTCCCCCAAAGGGAGCGACAGTCCTACCTGGCACCCTAATTACTGTTGCTGTGATGGGTGCCGCGCTTGTGCATCTGGTGCTTGGGGCTTCTGATTATAAGTTTGGTGTTAGCTCAGTGGATACTCCTGATTCTGGTACCCTAGACCTTAGGGTCCCTGGGACCCTTGGCCCTGTTGCTGTGCACCATAATTGTACCCCACTGCAGACCTTCTTCTGCATTCCCTTGCTAAATGCCCCCACCTTAAACAATTCCAACATTGAGACTGTCTGAAACCACCTCCCCTGGGTCCAACCCCCCCCATCCTCCTCCTGCCCCTCGAAATACCCCTCTTCCTTACTGCAGCCCCCCTTGCTGCCACTGTGGGCCAAGGTACAGTTGCCCCGCCCCACTTTCCTTGTCCTCCTTCGCCTCATACAGCGCCGCAATGGTGGCACTCACAACTTGTTTGGTATTCTCAGCTCCTTCTGCCTGTACTGCCGTCGGCACAGGCACCTGAACTGCTACCTTTCCCAACTTTTTCTCCACCAATTTCGCTTCATCCCCCTGATGCCTTTGCATGGTTTCCCTCTCCCCCTCCTGGATCCTTTTACAGTGGTGCACTATTGTACTCTGTATTTCCGGCCACCCCTTCGCCTCAATACCCACAATCTCATTCAGCGCCTTCTGCACTTCCTTCGGCAAGCCCCTCTTTACGATAAAATAAAAGAATCGTACTGATTGATCCCACGCCCCTCCCGTCTCGGTTCTCCATTTCTCTTGCATCTTAATAATAAATCTAGCTGGGTCTTCATCATCCCCCATGGTATACTGCATCAAAGTCTGTAAGTCGGGTGTATCTATGAAGGCTCTCCGTAGTGCGTCTCATACCGTTGCCCGAACTTCATTAAACGATGCAACATCATGCGCATCGTCCCCCAAGGTTACTCCCGGGAATCCGGCCTAAACCCATACATACCCAGCCTGATCCCCAATTACAGAAACCAACAGGCTCTTAAGATCCCCTACTGCCAGGAGCACCCCTGCCGTTTGTTTTTCAAATTAGGATATCCACTTACTCGCCTCTACTGTGAGCTGCGGGAGTGCCTTAATTAAATTATTCTTATCCATTTGGGGCCAGGGCAAATACTGTGTCCTCCCTGACCCCTTATGGATGAGATGCATATGCATCTTTGCCCTACTTCCCACACCCTTCATCGTGATTCCTCTTCTCTTTACAAATGCCATCCAGCCGGCCATACTCCTTAACCTGCCCTGCCCCTAAACCTCTTCCTGAGGGGTATTCTTAGCGTCCTCTTCACCCCTCCCTTCACCTTCGCTCTGCTCCTCCGTAAAAGAGTCTGCATCCTTTTTACTCCACCTCCTCTCCCAACACCATATTCTCCTCTCCAGGATTATCCACTCACCCGGGCCCCTTTCCTACTCGACACCTACGCGTCTTATACCTTCAGTATCCATCTTGAGCAGTGCTTCCCCTGACTTCCGCTCTCTCGACCCTTCTCTTAATGTACTTATTTCCCTCACTGTTCCTAGGGTTGTCTGTATCCTTTTCAGTTCTATTAGTAATTCCGTCATCCTCAAACTCTCTAGACCTGTAACCCGTCTATGCCGGTTCTTTGGTTAGGTGGGGTATACAGAGGTGGAGGAGCGGTAGCCTGTGATACTGGCACTGCGGGAGACCCTACCACAGCACAAGCGGTCCCTATCGCGGCCGGTTCATAACTTGGATTAGTGTACCCTTCTGCGGGGTATGTTGTCAAGGGATATAATGCCCTACTCTCCACTGGCTTCCCGCCTTCTCCTTCTCCCTTTCTGCACTTCCCATCTTGCTGTCTCTGCCCCTCGACTCCATTCTCTTGATCCCCTACATCGCCGAACATACGCGAAAGATTGAGGATCTCTTTTCTCTTCTGTAGCTGCTTCCCCTTATATTTTGGTACTAAAAATGTGGACATGTGTTCCAAAATACTCTTATTGGGAGAGCCCTGCTCTGGCCATGGGCAGGGAACCCCCCCTCCTCCCGTCTCCGCGATCCACTGCTTATGATATTTCTCCACACTGTTACGATACAGTGGCAGGGCCTTGTACAGGTGCTCTAGTGGTGTTCCTCCCCCCATGCTAATGTCTATCTCTTACTGACCCCACAAAGCCCTTCTAACGTGCCATGCATGCTGCTGCTTGCTTGTAACAACAACAAAACAGACACAAAGAAAATCAACCCCCACCCTTCTTTCTCACCCTTGCATGCGCACACACCGCTCCAGAGAATCGGGCAGCACCCCACCTCAATGCAACGCACAACAATACCGCCCCTACTACATAAACGATACCACTACCTTTTATTTCCATAATCCTCCTTTAAATGCTATTCTGCCTTGTAGTACCACCGTCCCTCCCCTTCGTAGGAGGGGATCCCTTCCTTACCTTTGCCTTACCTTAAAATGCCTTACCTTATAATACTTTTACCAAACCACTCAACCAATAATACAAATTTTATCAACGAATAACCTTACCCTCATCCACGTCACATCAATGAGTTGGCTATCCACGTACTCTCACCTTTCACACTTCCCCCATGCATCTATCACCTACTTGTTATCTCTTACAAGAATCTATTTACATGTGCGTGCTCACCCCAACTCTTCTGTCACAGGATTCCAACACCAGCCAGCACTCTCCTCAGAGCCGCGCCTTGCTTCAAAGAGCAGAGAGGACTTTTCTTAAAACGGCTCCTGCTAAACCACACGAAACATGTTTTTTCGAGGCCATTCGCTGTAGGTAGGCACGACTCCTTATGGTGAAGCGGCCAGGAAGTGTCCGCAGGTATGGAGGTGCTGGGATCACGTTGGGGTCACCAATTGAAGGCACGCCCTTGAACGCTCACACCAGAGAGAATACAACCCGCTAGGGAAGAAAGGGCCAAGTTGATCTTGTAAGGATAACCAGTTTAATCTCGCACGCAGAAGAGAGCAACAGCTAAGAACGTTCTGCCAAAAAGTAGTACAAGCAGAATCTTATAAAACAAAACATCGTCCTACGTGATGCAATACATAAAGTAAAAACCTGCCCGGCTGATTGGATGGACCCTGTACAAGTACCACCTTTATCCATATGGGATGGCAGTTTATTGGTCCCAGCCCAGTCCCTCCGTCTTACATCACGTGGGTGCTGCGGGGCTCATCTCACGTCGAAGGTCGGACAACAAATACTATACAGCTTGTTTTATCACTCGTACTGTGCACTTGGCAGTCCCTAAGATGGACACACAGGAGGTTCTGGGGCACTCTAACCTTCACACACACATTTCACTCACTCCCTCCGTGCTATCCGGCTCCAAGGTCTCAACCCTCATTTTGAACTATGATGTATCCCTGCCAGTACCGCGCAATACAAATCACATGACTTTCGCTTAAACGATATACCCTGTCCATCCTCTTTGAACATTTCAGGACTTGTTACTTTGGGGTTGGTGATCCGAGGGTAACTGGTGCCATAGAATTTGTGCATTTTAGGGTTTAGTCAGTTATATGGGCTGTAACTCCTGGTCACCCGGGAATGGGCCGGGTCATGCTTTCGTCAGTTTGAGATAGTATGCACACCAGGCGCCGGTCTCTGATGGCAGCCTTATAGGGCACATTCCTCTTGGGTGAAAAACACATCTTTGCAACACTTTCAAGAACAATTAATAGACTGTGTGGTGGGTGGGGGTGTGAACTGTCCTCGTGGGAGCTCGGGCATAACTGGAGATTTCTGTGGCCTCATGGATTTGGCCCTAGTGCATGTAATGCTGCATTTACCGCACAGGCCTTCCCTTCTGCCGGCTGTGCCTTGGGCCACACCATGTAGTTACACCATAATTGGTTATATTAACATGAGGTCCTGCTGGACGGGAAGACGTTCCTTTCACTGTCCCTCCTCCCCCTGGCACATCACAGTGCCTCAAATGCATCTCGCCTTCTTTTTAAGGGCCTAGAGGGGAGGGGGCTGCCACCTTTCCAACATAACCCGTCAGGAGAGCAAATTGGGGTTACAGGGGCACATACTGTTTTTTACAGGAGTCTCAAAACTGAGCCAGTGAGGATGGATGGTGTACCTTGGAAAATGAATTTGTGTTGGCTTGGTAGAAGTACACAAGTGTTTTTGTACAAAACAAACAGAAGATTTCAATAGAAGATGGCCAGTTCTTTTGTTTTTTGGGGGTTTGGTGAGAGAGTTGAAGTTCTTGGTACATACTTGGGAGATACATTGGACAAAGTCCATGGAAAAAGCTTAAGTAGCAGAATTGAGACAGAGCACAGTAAGAGCACATCTTTTGGGTAACTTGATTGCAGCAGGGCACAAAACATCAAAGAATGCCATTTTAATGCTGTGCATTTAGCGCAGGGAGAATACACCTAAGCTCAATAGGTCTGTTTTTTAGCTCTACAGTATGCAGACGGTAAGTGAAAACTAGAGTCAATATTACTCTTTTGCATAGAATATTATACGTTGTTTCACAAGTAAATGGGAGTAACATGTTGGGGTTGTTCGGCAGTGCTTTCGTATTTGGGTATCTAACAGTGTTGTATGGTTTCATAGAAAAGCTTTGTTTAGAAACAGTGCTAATAATCACTTCTGCTTGTAGGGTGCAAATGTTCTGTTAGTTCGGGAAGTTCACCTTGATAACTGGAAGATTCAAAGAGTGCTAACCTGAATACACCACATGGCATGCTTAATCTCCCGTTTTAGATCTCACAGGAAAAATACTTTATGCACACTATAGTCATATCTCAAATTAATCTCTTCGAATCTCTGGCCAGCTAGTCCTTTTTCTGCAGTTGTGAAGACTTTCACTCATTTGCATGGGAGAATTAAATTCTCCAAACTATTTCATGAAGTGTTTTTTTGTAACAGGCTATTGCAGGTTAAGTTGACTACCCCAATAGAGACTAATGCCACTGGCCTGTGATAGTAACGGAAGATCAACATTTCAGAGAGCAGGGCAGCTGGCCTATGTTTAGAAGCTTTGCTATATGTATTTCAAATCAGCTTTGTTACTGATAAACATCAAAACAAAGTACTCTTCCTATTCGGCATAGTCGGAAGTAATCCTTTGCAATAAACCGTTATTATTTTGGAACTAGTCCTTTTTAAAAGATGATCAACCTCTATCGCCATCTCAGTTGGGTGTGGGATGTTCTTGCTTACCAAATCTTCGAGTTTGGCACGAAATAGTGCCCTTCAACATAATAACAGGTACGTATATTTATCTGGTTTGAAAGCCATTTCGATGGTTGTTTTTCAAAGATGATCAGCATATATAATGTTGTAATGATTGAACACTGCATCACCAGAGCCATGTAAAATCAACAGACCAACTTTGAAAAGCAGGTGTTTGCTCCATCCTATTTATCCAGACACTCAATATGTGGCAAGTCTGTAAACAATCTAGATCACAGCTCTTCTTCCTTGAGCAGCTCTCGAGATGTTTTGGACAACAACTCTCATCAGCCCTCGCCAGCATATTCAATGTGGGATGTGTCATGGGAGTCGTAGTTCAAAACATACGACGAGCTGAAGGTTGCAGACCCCTTGTCTAGATCAAGCCTGGTATGTTAATAAACATGACCTTCCAGATCTCGTGTTAATTGTGTTGTGCATGTACACTTTTTACCTTCAGCAATGTACTACATCTCTGAATGATATAGAATACTGCCAAATTGGTTTCATAATTTAATGTTGAACCGTTTCTGTTTTTTTTAGCCATGGATGTATAAGAAATATTATAGACTTCTTTGAATTCAGATGCTGTGGTCTCTTTCGGCCTGTTATTGTGGACTGGACAAGGCAATATACCATAGATTATGACCAAACTACAGGGTCGGGCTACCAATTGGTGTAGCTTAAAACTCCTCGTGGGATCATATCATATACCCAAGTGGTGCCTGAAAATGTCTCTCAAATCCACGCCCCTTGAACTGTAGCATGCTATTTGTGGGGCTAACTATGAATTTTGCGGTACCTTCTCTTCGTCAGGATTTTACTAACGAAAGAAAACATGGACAGAACAAACTGCCAACGCTGATGAAGGAAGAGGAAGATCACAATACGATTTTAGACATCCTTAATATGCGAGTTACTTGGAGCAAATGGGACTGAAATTGTGTACATTGTTCGTTTTTTTTATTTAACACTTTTCATAAGAAATGTAACTTGCAGTATTGCTATACTAAAGTCACTCTGCAGTACGTGGAAAAGAAGCGACTCCTTTTCTTATTGGAAAAGCTCTACTGGAATGGGTACCTCCTGCCTAAAAGTGAAGTTTGAGCCAGACAAACGGTGGTATCATTTCATTCCTGTAATGTGATCATACACCAGTGTGATTTGGTGTTCTATTTGTGCAAAAAATGTGCATTGGAATACAGTGCTAAATAATCATGTGGTTTTTACGAAAAACCATCTGATCAGGTAAAGCACATGAAAGAACTGTTTGACACAAAATGCGTGGCTTATATTTTATGTCCATCAGCTGTCCGTCATCTGTTTCTGATGCAGTACAAAAACTGTGGTGAATATGCTGCAGTAAAATTAATGTATCGTACAGATTTGATTGAACCTGATGGTGTCAGTGCAGTTTCCCAGGTCACAAAGTCCACCTACAATTCCTAATGGGGCCATTCTCATTTCTCCTATTTTAATTTAGAATACATTTTTATCACTCCGCTGTTTCCAATGGAATTGTCAACCAAAGTGAAAAAGAGGTTCCCTTCCATTGGTCATTGCCTTTTGGATGACATGTGAAAAATAGAAAGGGTTCCTTGTCACTGGCGATTTCAGAAATATAAATGATTTTGCTGCCTATGGTTATCCCTAGTTTAAGTATTTAATTTGACATTTTATGCAAATCTAGTTTTTTTTTTTTTAAATTGATCATTACTCCTGTTAAACCTTTTGATAGCTATGCACCAATCGGCAGTGTAATGTCCTGATTTAGTTCACTTCCGCGAGGCCGCCACAGTTCACCAACGGATATGGGCAAATCCAGCATGGAAACATTCTCTTGACTGTGGAATAAATAGTACGCTACTCTGTCAGCTAGTCCATGCATTGCTTATGCCAGATTGTTCCAAATGGTAAAAAGGTGCTAGTTGAACTCATTACCATACCTTGTCATTCTAGAAATGACAATTGTAATCTGTTTATTTTCCTCAGTATTGTTTATGGCTCAGAGACACACACATGGAAGACAAGTTCCACTTTTCCATAAAGTCTTTTGATTGACATATTTTTTTTTAAAATCGCCTTCATTTTATTATTTTAAGAAAGATTTGCAGTACAATATTTCTATCCATGTCCATATTTTAAGCAAAGATGCATACCTCTTGGGTGTGTAGACTCATTGGTGGTGATTAGTGACTCCTTCAGGCTAGCGTCACTGATCAGCAGGAAGTTTTAATATGTATACATAATATAGCCATTATGCGTTAACGGAAAAGATGTGGGATATAGGAAGTCATGCTTGTTGTCCAGCATCAAAGGGCATGGAAACCCACCATGACAGTTTTTTTCACCAACCACGTGTGTAGAGTTTTTTTGCAGTTCAAGCCAACAGTAGTTGTGGATGCAATAAAGAAAAGCTACTATATGCAAAATTACACTGACCAACTTCAAGAAATTCTCTGGTTGAACCTGTTACTGTAGAGGGATCGTACATTGGAAAATGTTCCAGAGGTGGAGCCAAAGATATGAAGAGAATGCATATTTTTTTTGAAAGAAGAATTAGTCAGTCATGCAATTTCATGCACAACAGAAGTGTGAGCATGTTCCTTGTAAACACATGCCAAAATTAAATCACTGGAATTAAAGTTCTTCACATTAATATAACATGTTACTGGCAAAAAAGACTCTAACTTGGATCAAGTAACACATTTGTATCATTTGTTAAGCTACACGTGCCGGAATAGCAAAGGTTAACAGTTAATGTATTACAGTGGGGTTTTCAGGTTATTTGATGATTGAATGTGATGCACTGATACGATTTCTGTTTTTGATTTCCTAGATAATCTTGGTGAGTTACTCACTGCTCCTACGTATTGTTTACAGAGCCACTGAGAAATGGATTATTGTTCTCTAGAGCTGTACAAAATAAGTGGTTCAAGAAACCCTGTCAGGGGAAATGCCCTGAAAGCAGACCTGGAGACCATTGTAAAGAATGTGTATCTGTATATAAATAATTTATCGAATTGGTTTGTCTATGTGGATGTATGTGTTAGTGAATTCAAAGCTGCTTATTTCATTTTCTCCAGCCTACAATTTAGAAAGACGACCAATGGGCTACAAGTGATGTTCAGTATGCTGTCCGTAGGCATTACACCCAGTAAGATCACTGCATGTTTTATGCTTGGCAAAATAGCATTCCCTGCAATGTTCTGAATTGTAGGTATTTAAATATTCTAGTGTTATTGCCGCCCCTTGCCTTAGGAAGAGGAGCCGTGAAACTGTAAATATTTGATGTTCATTATTTGCAAGTAGAGATTAATTTCACTGATAGCACAGTACATATATAGTTTGCAAGTATCATCTATCAAGAATTACAAGAGTTGTACACAAATGTTTATCACCATGTTGTATCGACTTTATTTTCCAGAGATTTCCCCCAATTTTATGGAGGGGCGGCAAGAGATACCACTTTGTCACAATCCGGACATTAAGATAACAGATGAAATGCTAACACTGAAGTAATAAGTGTCTCACCTGCCTATATTGTTTTGTTTATCAGTGTTCAAAACAAATGCATGCAACATAGTTTTGAAAGTCCTTTATTTTAACAAAGCGTTTTTTAAAGAGCATTATTCTCAATATTTATAATTTTCCATTGCCTTTTGCAGTCAGGTAATGAAAAATCTGTACAAATCTAATGGGGTAGGTTGTTGTTTCCGACATGTTTTTTGCAAACAATTGTACTTGCTCCGCATAAATTAAAATTGACTGCATCTATCCGAAGCGCTTGTTCATTATGTACATTTACCATTAAAAAGTGATCTTGACAGATTATATTAATGTAATATAAAAATACAAGTGGAAAATATTTTTAAAATATTAGATAAAACCATGCTATTTCTCGTCATGCACTGACGAAGCCCTGCATAATGCATGGAAGTCTGAATAATTTTGAAGGATATAAAGCCCTTAATATGTGAGCACATGTGTTCCTCCTAGATTGTGTGCAACAAAGGGCGTGACTTAAACGTGCGGTCAAAATGTTGGCCAATCCATTGCGCTCTGCTTTACTTGTAAAGATTAAAACATGCTCAATGGCACCAGCCCTTGCAGATTATCCACTTATTTATATGTGCCCTAACACAGACGGGCACTCCAGAAGCCCCTCCATGTTTAGGTTTCATAGATTTTCAGAGGTTGTTTTGTTGCTCTTATATCACAGGTCATGGCATCTTCCTTCCTCTGTATGGCATAGCTGTGCACTCCTTCATACCATTGTACCCGTCGAGTTTTGAGCATTTTCGATTAGAATGCTGTTGGCGCCTCACAAGTATTTATCACGTAACAGTAAATAAGATGCCACATGACCTTTTACAGCATATATTTGGCAAGGAGCCATAACAGTTGTCAATGGTATTTATTTATTTATATTTATATAGCGCGCAAGCAGCCCAAGGGTATTGAGGTGCTGTTACTTGCATGAGCTTAGTTACAGAGGTACAGACGTGGTAGCAGTAAATGGCACATTGCATACAAACACAGACATAGGTATCATTACAGCTTATTTGATTGGTCAATACAGATTAAGCAGTGGATCCTATGGTTGGTATTCATGCCGTTACGAAGGACCTTATGAGAAGAGGATGGTTTTCATTGCTTTACGGAAAGCGAGGAGGGAGGCCTCACTTCAGATGGTGGGAGGTAATGCATTCCAGTGAGTAGGTGCGAGATATGGGAAGCTGGATCCACCCGCTCTAGCTCTTTTTACTAGTGGCACACAGAGCATGTTGGTATAGGGTGATCTGGTTCGTCTTGTAGAGGCGACGGGGTGGATTCTTTGTGAGAGGTAGTCGGGAGCAGTGAGATGGATGCACTTGTGTGTCAGTGTCAGCGCTTTGAACACGATTCTCTCTTTTATTGGGAGCCAGTGGGCTAGTTTTCTGGCCTCCGAGATGTGGTCTCTTTTAGCAATGCCTTGGGCTGCACAGAGAGCACTATTCTGGATGACTTGTGGCCTGTCCAGGTTTTTTTTTTGATGTTCCTAGAAATAGTACATTGCAATAGTCTAGCCTGGAGCCGGTGATGGCTCTGGCTATGTTTGTGCAGTTCTCTTTGGAGAGAAAAGGCCTGACTGCGTTGATAAGTTTAGCGTGATATGCAGCTGAGGAGGCAATTGCGTTGACTTGTCTGTCCATGGATAGGTTGGAGTCCAAATAGACTCCAAGAGTTTTGACTTAGTCTGAGACAGGTATTTTGATGGTGTCGATGGTGAAGTGACTGAATTGGGAGTCAAGATATATTAGCATGTCGGGGGAACCTACCAGTAGGAGTTCAGTCTTGTCAGAGTTGAGGCATAGTCCATTGTCTGCCATCCAGGCTTGGATGGTGTTGTAGAGATTGTTAAGGGTCAAAGAGTCAGTGTCATAGTTGCCGGTGAGGGTGAGGAGGATCTGGGTATCGTCCGCTTAGTTGGTGTAAGAGATACCCATAGCTTCGAGGATGAGGAAGAGGGGTCGTGTGAAGATGTTGTAGAGGGTGGGAGAGAAATGGTAAATGTAGCCGAAATTAGTGATTCTGACATGCAGGCCGTCCACTATGCTTTAATCATGTTTGCAGAAGACCTTGAACAGACCTCGAACACTGAATCATTCTGTTAATTTCTGTTGCTCAAGCATCTAATTTATCACTAGGGTCCCTTCCAGCCGCAGATTTGCATATCACATCACGTTGGGTAATAGTATTTCATGAGGACATTATGGCTTACATGAAGGATTACATTTTAATGTGGTATAATCCTACAGAAACAATCTGCGCTTAATTTGTACAAAATCAGTTTTGGATGGTGCCTCTCGATAAGAAAATGCATTGTGCTTTTTGGAAATTAAATCTCACGGAGACAGGGCCTTTTATTTAAGACTGCATCTGTGTCCCTGTCAGACTAGCATCCACTTGGCTCCCAGACCCTTTTGTTACCAGGATTTTACCCTTGTCGCCAGAATGGACAATTTGGAGCTATATATTGGAGTTTCTATACTTCAATTTTGAATGCGTCTTCCTGTTTTAGCAAATCAGCTGGGACCACCTCAGTCTGAGATTACTTCCTCAGCAAAGTCATTTTCAGCTGGCTGTCTGGAATACAGTTTCCAACATGGCTTACTCTTCACTTCCTCAAAGGACTTTTCTCACCTGTCTAATCTTCATCTCCTACCTTCATCTGGTGAGTCGAAAGTTGGGCTCTTCCCTCTGAGTCCCATGATTGTAAAGGTGGGAGGGAATGTCGCTCCTAAACGTATGAAGAGGGATTTTGTTTAAATAGTGTTTTTTGGATGTGACTGAAGATAATTATATCCTGTAGATTAGAACACACAGTTGAAGATATTGAATGGTCTGTGCGATGTGTAATCATTATTTTTCCTACTTTTTACTATTTGTTTCCATTATGCACCAGGCAACTAGCCACTTTTATATATGTTACAAGATCTCTTTTCCAATAAAATGCAATTTGTTTTAAGTTGGTAGGACCTTCCAGAAGGGAGATATTGTTTTTTTTAATAATTACATTTTGGGGTTGAAATGCAACACATGTAACTTTCTTATTCAAAATGACTGGAAATCAGGTGACCGAATCTTCTTGTATTTGATTAATCTTGCACCAGGTCTCTGGCCTTGTAAGGATGATTTTTTAAATATATTTTTGCCAATTAATCCAATAGTGAGATTGGGCAGTAATTTGTTGACTCGTCTCAATTGCCCTTTCAAAAAATAGCCACAATGATGGCTCCTTGCCAACTGTGAGGGACTTGATTATATGCGTAAATGTCATTAAAACAAATTACAAATAGGGGGCCCAGATTACAGGATCACATTTAAACAAAAACAGGATTGGAGCAATTTTTAGAGTTGAACCTACTTCGCACGTCAAAAAAAGTATGATTTATAGAATGCACATTAAACAGCTGCGGGTCATTATGTAAGCAAGGTGCCCTTGACCCAAAGACCCTAGGTAGCAATTGACACAATAGAAGCACAGTAACACTGTGCTGTAAAGACAAAGACATGAAGCATGTATCTTGATTGTTTTATTCTTAGAACAAAGTCAACACGTGTTTCGACCTCAGTCTTCCTCTAGGCTGTAATGCATTCATTGCTAATATATACAACATAAAATCCATAAGTAAATCATAAACCACCCAAAACAATGTTTACGGAAACACTCAGATTGTATATATAGTCCCGTTGCACAGATAAAGCGCACAGTTGGTTGGAAAAATACCACATGACCATAATATACATCAGCGCGTTGTACCATATTGAAAAAAGGACCAAGAAAATGAATACATATTTGTTGGAATCAAATCCAGAATCACAAACATAATAACACAATACAAAAACAAAGCAAATAAACAAAAGAAAATCCATTTGAAACAAAGGAGAGAAGGAAACATAAAAAAGAACAATACATTAGATTTCAAACTAACACCTTTTGGTCAAAATATGCTCACTATCTATTTACCTATTGTAACCCCATTCTGATGTGTCGCCTGTGACACCTGAGTCACATACATTGAATCCTGCATGCCAAGTGATGCACCAATTTGAGCTACCCCATAATCTATGGAACAATCACTGTTAAAGTGTGATTGCACAACAACAACCCCAATAGTATACAGTGTAACACTTGGAGTTTGCACGGTTGCAGGGTGCTTAAGAATAAAAGCCCATACCCTTGGATTAGCACTGTTTAACTCTATGACCCATGTAAATAGGACTGTGCCCGTAGGCGCCCATTTGCATGCATCACCTACCTGATCTAGAACACTCCTTGACACCCCTATTGGGGATGAACAAATCTAACTGAAATAAAGCAAGAACCATAATAAGCATGAAATATAAAGCCAATGGCCAAATAGGCTAATGCGCTATGGGCTACCACCTGTGATAGGTCAGCATAACATGCCTGAATTTGCTGCACAAGTCACACGACAGTGCGGTCTACTGATTCACGTATTGCTACCAATGAAATAAACCAAAAACAATGCTGATGAGTTGGGTGAAACCTTATAGAGACAGTCGGCTGGCTCACAATAACGATTGACACGTGTGGTTAAGGCTTACCTCTGTTGAGCGGTAGCTGACTGAGTCCATCCACTTGGTGCATGCGTCATAAGGAACCTATAACGGGCAAACGCCATACGGACCGGAAGTACCTTGCCGAAGTACCCTTTCCGCCATCTTGCAGTGGGTGAATACCCATATCCATATAGTCAAATACACTAATGCATCCCCTTAATATAGAATATACGGTTTTAACCGTGCAAACATAAGCAGAACATTAACCCTTAATAAACCAGTATCTTGAGTTTCAGTTTCTTATCCAGATCAGTATGCTTGTGACTGCAAATAAACTTGTCACTTCACGGCAGGATCAGCGTGGTCTACCGGCTTCTCTATTTAATACTGTGCGAGGCGTGAGGGAGGTGAACCTACCTCTCTACAAGCAACCCCTCTGTTAGGTTTCTGAACCTTTAAATAGCAACACAAGTGCTTGTGGGTGGAGCAATGTTTCAGGGGGATGACGGTCCCTATCACGAGAAAAACCACTCCTGGTGAGTGGTTGTTTAATGTGAACACGTATTAAGAAAAGCTTATCCAAAGTCTGAAGTTTTTACCAAAAATACATATTTTATTTTTATACCAATGGATTAAAAGCTTTTTTGATTAGTGCGGTACTTAGAACAGTACACAAACCACCACTACCAAACAATGTTGGATGAATAACATTTGCTTGTAGCTTATGAGACCTCTTGGCCATTAGTACAGTCACGAATGATATGAGCCCAAATGTGCATGCTGAGTTAGAAATAAATTATGGCAATTATTCGGCAGAATTTAGAATTCCATATGCTTGTAAGCATCTAATAAAGATTCAAAACCGGTTTCATGCTGATACCCAGTTCAACGGACTATCCATAACACAGCCATTTTGGACTGGTGCATTAAACTAGCTATTCAGCAATACACATTTTGTAGATTTTGTAGATGGACCCCACTTAGTTTTGGGTCTAAAAATCACTGATAAGGTTATTACAATTGGGTCAAGGTGCAACAACTTAACACGGAAGGAGTATCAACGCATGTGGCTCAGATGTTCTCCATAGATTAAACTACACATCCATAGTACTGTAAAAAGACCATTTAAATTTAATAGCTTTTAATGACATAACCGAGCAGAGACAGCCATTGCAGGACATTATAAAAACACAACAAACTCATCCGTGTTCAACCCATGGTGCACCGTCCTATATTTGCAGATGAGCCGAGATTCTAATTGCCTCAAAAGCAATTCGTGGTTGCCACCTCTTCATGGGAATGTCAATTGGGTTAAGCCTGCAAACAGTATAACCTTTTTGTTGTCTAATTGATGAACATGCTGCCAATGAACAGCAAGTGGAAATTTGGAACCTTGACTTGAAATGGTGCTGACATGTTCTCTGATGCGAACTTTAAGCGGCCGTATAGTACTGCCAATATAGTAGGCGTTACAAACACATTTGATGCAATAAATTACATATTTAGTGTTACAATTAATAAACCTAACATTCGAGGGGATTGGGTCCTCCGACGTATTCCATATCTATGACAGTAATCACCAGAGCTGTGCTGCTTCAAAAAATCTTCCTGCGTCGATGCCGTCGATATTCTGTCCTCGAGGGCCTCTGTCGAGCCGACGTCACCGGATGTTATAAGTAGGACGCACGACGCCCGTAGCCTCAGTTCCGTTTTTTTCGCGAACGTGTTCGCTTCGGAGATCTCGGTGCGCCTCGATTCTACTGAATCCTGTTCTTTAGGTTCTTTGAACCTGTTTCTTCATTGAGTTTGTATGATGTCTTCAGCTTCTTCCACCCCACAGTCCGGGTTTAAGAATTGTCGGGTGTGCGGGTCCAAGATGTCGCTGACGGATATGCACAACGCTTGCCTCTGGGAGGACCATGATAAGGACGACTGTGTCGACTGCCAATCGCTCACATCGAAGGCCTTGCGGGAGCGTAAGAAGAAGCTGTCGGTTGGTAAGGCGGCCAAACCCCGGAAGTCGCGTTCTACTGGTCTTTCGACGGACGATTCGAGGGGTGACTCGCTGCATAGTCATCGTGAGTCCGGGGGTTCTCGGTCTGGGAGTCGGTCCCGCCATTCCTCTGCCTCTTTGAGGCACTCCAGGAAGGGCCGTCACAAGTTGCCTTCCCCGTCCTTTTCCAAGGACTCCGCCCGTCGGCGGGTTGCTTGTCCCAGCAAGCATTCCACTCCTGAGGAATCCGATTCCTTCCGAAGGGAGATGTTGGCGATTTTTCAATCGCAGGGCTCTGGTCCGTCCGCGCCATCTGAGGACTCCGGTCGTGGCTGTGCCAGAGATGCTGCTAGTCTGCCTTCGGGCTCGAGAAGTCGTCGCAACCACTGGCGCCTTCGAGGTCCCGGTCGGACAAGGATGGTCGCTCTAGACATGCCCGTTCCAGGTCCCAGTCCTCAACGCCATTGAGACTGCGAGAACCTGTGAAGTCTTCGAGGAAGACATCAGCGGCGCCAAGGTCGTCGACGGACTCTCTCGAGGCCCCGCCTCCGAGGAAGCCGTCGGCGCCCAGGCTGTCGAGACACGCTCGGGGCTCCGCCCTTGAGGCCTGTGACGACGCCATCGAAGCTGTCGACGCCGATTCCCTCGATGCCTTTCGAGGTGGCTTTGTCGGAGGTGCCCATGGCACGGTGGCACCCCCCAGGAAGGCGCTGGCCAAGGCTAAACATGTCTTTGTGCCTTTTTCTGTACCCTCCTTCCAGCCTCTGGATTATATTTCTAAGGTGGATGAGGGATCTGAGGAAGGTGAGGTTCCTGCAGAGGTTCCTGATGACATTGTTTCTGGTCATAGTCAACTTGAGGACCTGTGTCAGTCGCTGCACGACGCCAGTGGTCTAGACACCTCTCCGGAGGTGGAGTTTGCTAGGCCGGAGCCTGGCACGCATGCCGACTCCTCATACCGGCGCCTCATGTCGAGGGTCACAGATTACCTGGGGTGGTCTGCCCCCCCTGGGGATTTTCAGCAGGATGACCTGACTGATATCCTGGACCAAGGTCCTGCACTGACCCGGTGCTGCCATTCCATTGGCCTTGCAGAGAAGGGTGGCTGAGGCTTGGACTTCTCTGGAGAGTCTCCCAGCAGTGAGCAAGTCCTTGCCGAAGAAATATTGCCCAGCCAGTTGCGACCCCTGCTACTTGACCATGCACCCTACTCCGGAGAGTTTGGTGGTGCAGGCGGCTACGGTCCCAGCAAAGCAGGCGTTGCACCCTACCATACCTCCTGATAGGGACGACAAACCTTTTGACGGCTGGGCAAAGAAGGTATTTTCTTCTGGGGGTGTGGTGCTTCAGGATACCAACTCTGTTTGTGCCTTGTCTCGTTTCATGCACACTCTGTGTAACTGTATTTCCTTAGCGGCTGATCATATTCCCGAAGGGGAGGAATGGGATGGTTTCCTTGCTATTGTGCAGGATGACAAGGATGCCATGTGTGAATCCGTTCAGTCGGGTCTGGACATGGTTGATTGTGTCAGCCGTTCCATGGTGGCGAGCACCATAATACGCAGGTTTGCGTGGTTGCGGAAGTCGGGTTTTGCTCCTGATGTGCAAGCTCGGCTCCTCAAAATGCCCTTTGATGGTGAAGATCTTTTTGGCAGCAAGGCTGCTGAGAGTCTTGAGAGGTTGCAGACCTCCAAAGCAGCAGCGAAGTCGTTGGGCGCTGCAGTTCGCCAACTTCCGCCTTTTCGTCCTAGGGGACAGCAATGGAGGGGAGGTTCCTTTCGATATTACTCGTCCTTTAGTAAATCGAGAGGAGCTGCAAGTCAAAGGGGCAACCGTAGGAGTGCCGGAGGTGGAAAAAAAGGTACTCTAGGTGCCAAGGCCGCGTGAGCAGTTGCCTCTTTGCCTTCAGGCACTGCCGCAGCCGCTTCAGCTCAGTCATGAGGCCCACGCTTCTCAAGTTGGGGGAAGGCTGGCGCAGCATCTTGTAGAATGGTGTGCCATTACTTCAGATGAGTGGGTTCTGGAGATCATAGCCCACGGCTACTGTCTTCCTTTCCGGCAGAGGCCTCACGACAATCCACCAGGGAATCTCTCTTTGAAGAGTCCGGATCCGCTCCTTGCGCAGGAAATTCAATCCCTGCTGGAGAAAGGCGCAATAGAACTGGTGCCTGTAGCGGAGAGGAACAAGGCATGGTATTCCCCTTATTTTTTTATTTCGAAGAAAGACGAGGGATTGAGGCCCATCATGGACTTGCGCGGTTTGAACAAGCTCCTCAGGAAGGACAAGTTCAAGATGGTTACTCTTTCTCAAGTCCTCCAGGCCCTTCAACTTCAGGACTGGTTTGTGTCTCTCAACCTCAAGGACGCTTATATTTATGTGCTTGGGATGGATTGGCAGGTCCGCGGTTGGTGACTCGCACTTTCAGTTTTGGGTCCTGCCGTTCAGATTGACCTCACCCCCAAGGGTTTTCACCAAGCTCATGGTGGTGGTGGCAGCGTATCTCAGGAAAGGGGAGATTCACGTCTACCCCTACCTGGACGATTGGTTGGTCAGAGCGCGCTCTCCCAAGCAAGTCCTGGATCATCTGTCCGTCACCTGCCACTCCCTTCACATGCTGGGCTTCTCCCTCAATTTAAAGAAGTCCCACTTGACGCCAACACAGTGGCTCCAGTACATCGGAGCAGTGCTCAACACGTCCCTGGGGCAGTGTTTTCCTCCCCAGGTGAGGGCTTACCACATTCAGCAGATGGTGCACAAGTTTCAGCATGCCCAGAGTCTCCCAGCGTTCGAGTTCTTGAGGTTGCTCGGCCTCATGGCATCCTGCATTCTTCTGGTGCCAGAGGGCAGGTTGCAGATGAGGTTTTTGCAATGGGCTCACAAGCTGTAACGCTCACCTGACTCCCACGGAGGTGCTGGTATAGTCTGGGTTGCTGTGGCCTCTTCGAGTGTGATGCGCACAACTCGGAACACCGACTGAACAGGACCCTCAAATCTTGCTTGTCTGGCCCGTAGGAATATCCTTCTGCAGATGAGAAAGGGGATTAACAGTCTGCAGAATAGTGTGCTTGCTCCCACCTTCCCCCTCTTCGTTCTTCTCTAACTTCCTCCGAAATCCCCGGTTGAAGCTCACCTTATGGTTTGAAAGGATGAACTCTCCATCCTGCTTCTGGTGCAGGGGCGCGTGTTTGTCCAGTTACTTCACTGGTTTTCAGAATGGCGGTGGCAAAATCCACTTGACTTTTCCGAGCGGAACGCCGTAAGTATGCAGATTACAAAAGTTCAAGTGTAGAGCCTCCTTTTCTGTTGCCTTCCTAACCTGTGATGTGTCCTTTATTTCAGGTGCAGAATGAAGGCGATGCGTTGAGGGATTGAATTGCCGATGGTAAACTCAGGTGAGTTAGCGATGGGGGCGATCCCTCTCAAAGTCTTTATATTTCTCTAGTAATGTCTTTTGTCCTTTCCCCTTAGGGGCCGGGGTGCGGTACCTGCCAACGAAGCGGCGCCGACCCGAAATGAGGAATGGTCCACCAACAGAAGACCGGTAAGTGTTATGGCGGAAAATTATGCTTTCCTCATATGTTCCTTCTGCTCACCTTTTGTCTCTTCTTCTCTCCCCTAGGCGCAGAGATGTGGCGACCGGTGCAGACAGTCTCGGTGGAGCCAGAAGAACTCCCGAGGACAGGTGAGTGAAGCGCAGCGCTGCAGCGAGCAACGCAGTGCTTTTAAATGAGTCTTTTCTCAGGAACGCTGGCGTGAAGGTTCCGGATGCAGGTAAGAAGTTTGATAAAATTCTTGGTTTTCACCTTTCTCTTCTTTCCTTACAGGTGTTCTAGGATCGAGGCGGGCGTGGCTGGAGACCAGATGCAGGAGCAGACACGGTGAGCGTTCAGCTGCTTGGATGCAGAACAACGCGAAGCGTGAGCTACTCTCTGGGTGTGGCTTAAATAGCCCCCAAAGTAGTTCCAGGTAAGTATCCTTCCCTGGCCACGCCCGAGTGGCAAAATAGTCCCAATGAAAAAATAGTCCCTTTCAGGTCTCAGGGAGGCCTGAATCTTGCAGCATGGTCTGCATCAGGTAAGTGCACAAAACACCTTCCTTTATGAGCTTGGCGCCTATGGCGCCAGGACTGATGTCCAACATGAGCCTGGCACCAACGGCGCCAGGACAGAGTCCAAAGAGCCCCTGTAAGGGGCCGCTGGGCTTTTACCCGGGGTCATGATGCCTGCTCCCGGGGGTGCTGGGCCTGGCGCTCCGGGGGTAGGCATCATGACACAAGCTCCAGTGGTCACAGTCCTCCGGCAGGATATCGGACCCTGTTCAGGTGCTGCCCTCGGTCGCCCAGGACCTTCTGTGGTGGGCCGTCTAAGGCAATCTGATGAGGGGGGCTCCGTTTTGGCTACCCTGGTCGGAGGTGACAATTGTGACGGACGCGTCCCTCACGGGATGGGGAGCTCATGCCAATGAGCTGACAGTGGTCATTGGTCTCTGTCAGAGTCCAGACTCCATATCAATCTGTTGGAGCTTAGGGCTGTCAGGCTTGCCCTGAAGGCTTTTCTGCCGACTGTGCGAGGAAAGAATGTCCTGTTCTGACCGACAACACAGTGGCCATGCACTACCTGAACAAAAATGGGGGGGGGCAGGGTCACTTCCTCTGTGCAGGGAGGCGATGCAGCTCTGGTTCTGGGCCATCCAGCAGGAAATTTCGATCTCGGCAGCTCATCTGGCTGGAGACGAAAACAAGACGGCAGATGCTCTGAGCAGGCAGAGCGCAATCTCTCACGAGTGGGAGTTGGCTCAGGAGATTCTCCTGGAGATCTTTGCCCTTTGGGGGACCCCTCAAGTTGATCTCTTCGCCTCCAGTGTCAACCGGAAGTGCGAAAGGTTCTGCTCGTGGGAATTTCCTCCAAGAGGAGCCTTAGGAGACGCGTTCGTAGTGGAGTGGTCCTTCCCACTGCTGTACGCGTTTCCTCCAGTCCCCGTCATCCTGCAAGTGTTGCAGAGGTTACGGAGGTTCGGTTGCCGGATGATCCTCATTGCTCCGGCATGGGCCCGGAGGACGTGGTACCCGGACCTTCTCGACTTGGCCATCTGCCCTCCATGTCGTCTTCCCTACTGAGACGATCTGCTCTCACGGGAGGGGGGGGTCAGGTTCTCCATCCAGAGGTCAGATCCCTCAGCCTTCACGCTTGGCTTCTGAAAGTTTGAGGTATAAGGATTGGGACCTATCTGAAGACGTGATGGAGGTGTTGCTTTCGGCCAGATGGCCGGCAACAAAGTCCCTGTACCGTTGCCATTGCCGTAAATTCTGCGACTGGTGCAGGGTAAAGAATGTGGATCCTTTTTCATGTGACATTCCTGTGGTTCTGTCTTTTTTTGCTTTCTTTAGCCCACAGGGGCTTGCAAGTGGGTACCGTTAAAGGTTACCTGGTGGCGCTGTCCATATTTAAGTGCTCGTCTGAGGAGTGTTCTTATTTTAAAATTCCTTTAATTTCTCAGTTTCTGAAAGGGCTCACTAATGTGTTCCCTCCGTCACCTTTCCAGGTGCCTGGTTGGGATTTGAACCTTGTTCTCAAGTTTCTAATAGGTGCTCCATTTGAGCCTTTACATTCTTGTCCTTTGAGACTGTTAATCCTTAAAACTGTATTCTTAGTTGCGGTCACTTCCGCTTGCAGAGTGAGAGAGTTACATGCACTTTCTGTTAAGCCACCCTTCACTGTGTTTCATAAGGACAGGGTTGTCCTTCGAGTTCGTCCTTCCTTCCGAAGGTGGTGTCGGAATTTCATTTACGCCAGAAGGCTATTCTTCCGGCATTTTATCCTCCTCCACATCCTGGTAAGGAAGAGGAGAGGCTCCATAGGCTGGATCCTAGGAGAGCTTTAAGTTTCTACATTTCACGCATGTCCCGGGTCAGAGTGGACAATCAACTCTTTATTGGTTACGCTGGAAGGCGTTTGGGACAAGCTGTGACTAAGCAGACTTTGTCTAGGTGGATTATCTTGGCAATTTCTGAATGTTACTGCCTGGCAGGTAAAGACCCTCCGGTAGGCTTACGGGCCCATTCGACTAGGGGTATGGCTGCCTCTACTGCTCTGCAGAGGGGTGTTCCTATTCGTAACATCTGTGAAGCAGCCACTTGGGCTTCGGTCCATACTTTTGTACATCACTACTCCCTAGATTCTTCCCATGGGCAGGATCTGGCCTTTGGCAAGGCAGTCCTTTACTCTGCGATTTGATAGGACATTCTAAATTTGTATATTCTAAATTCTTTTCCCTCCTCCTTACATTGGTACTGCTTTGGGAGTCTGTCATAGATATGGAATACGTCGGAGGACCCAATCCCTTCGAAGAAGAAGTTACTCTCTTACCTGGTAACGTTCTTTCGATGGGATGGTCTGACAACTTATTCCATATTGCTCCCTCCCTGCCTACCCCGCTACAGAATTTCTTATGTGATTGCAGTTTGTTTCTGCAAGGCTTTCTGTGGTCATACTGGCAGTATTTTGGTGCCACACGTTCTGGGGAAAAAACTACAACTGAGGCTACGGGCGTTGTGCGTCCTACTTATGATATGGCATTTGTAACGCGCCTATACACAAGTGTTTCAAGGCGCGATGAGGCGGGGGGGGGGGACAAAGGGAGACAGACAACGATCCTACTAGGCCAGGTGTCATTCAGACCGCGCAAGGGGAGAGGGGACTGGGAAAAGTGCAAGGGGAAGGGGAAGGGGAGAGGGGGAAAGTGCTGTAGATGGTTAGTAGAATACAAGATAATTAATAGGGCCAGCTGGTGGCAAGTGCAAGGTAAGTGCCGGGAGAAGGGGCTGTGGGATACAGAGACAGTCCCGTAGTGCAGGTAGGCAGTGTAGGGAAGAGAGGCTTGGCCAAGGACCGAGATTGGTGAGTGGCTCAGTAGCAGATTCGGTGCCGGTTCAGTGATTTTAGCAGGGGAGAGAGGGAGAGAAAGCAGAGGCAAAGAGGAAGGTTTTGAGGTGCTTCCGGAACCGGAGATGGTTCTCAAGTTTCAGGGAGGCAGGAAGGCTGTTCCAGAGGGAGGCCCCTGCTGCGGAGAGAGATCTACCCCCAGCTCGTTGCTTGGAGAAGCGGCTGACCCTGAGGTAGTTGGAGGTGGATGAGCGAAGAGCTCGAGAAGGAAGATATTTAGGAAGAGAGAGTTGAAGGTATTTTGGCCCAAGGCCCCAGAAGGCCTTGTGGACAATGCAGAGGGTTTTGAACTTAATCCTCGCAGCCACTGAAAGCCAGTGTAGAGATTTCAGTCCTGGAGAGATACGGTCCTTGGGCTTGAGGCCAAGGACAAGTCTCGCAGTCCTGTTCTGGATGAGTTGCAAAGGGTGGAGAATAGAGGCAGGAAGATTTAGATAGAGGCTGTTACAGTAGTCCAGCTTCGAGAGAACCAGGGCTCTGGAGACAGTGAGCTTCTGGGGGAAGGAGAGGAAGGGAAGGATCCCTCTGAGGAGGTGTAGCTGGCAGTGAGACTTCTTAGAGACGTCAGATATGTGAGGAGAGAAAGAGTGTGGAGTTGAAGATGACCCCAAGGTTTTTTGCCTTGCAGGTAGGCGCAGGAAGAGGGCCAAGGGAGGCCGGCCAGAGAGCTCCAGGGAAGGAGGGAGTGGGTGTGCCGATAAGTAGAATCTCAGTCTTACTGGCATTAAGGCAGAGGTCGTTGGCGGCACACCATTCCTGGATAGCAGAGAGAAAGTCAGAGATGAGGGAAGGGGAAGAGGAGGCCGAGGGTAGCCTGAAAATGAGCTGGGTATCATCTGCGTAGCACTGAAAGTTGGGACAGAGAGCGGCGATGCGGTGAGCAAGAAGTGCCAGATACTGGTTGAACAGCCAGGGGGAGAGGTTAGAACCCTGGGGGACACCACAGGTAGATAAAAAGATGTCAGAGAGGAAGGAACCCAGTTGGACCTGGGAGGGTCGATTGGAGAGGAAGAAGGTCAGCCATGCCAGAGCCTAACCAGTAATACCCAGGTTATCACGGAGGCGGTTGAGCAGGATGGTGTGGTTGACAGTGTCAAAGGCCGAAGAGAGGTCGAGCAAAATGAGAACACGGGGTGTTAGAGTCAAGGTTAGAGAGCAGGTCCTCACGGATGTTCAGGAGAGCAGTTTCCGAGCTTCTGGCAGCTCTGAAGCCAGACTGATGGTCATGAAGACTACCAACAGATTCAGCATGGAGATTAAGCTGGGAGATGGCCAGTTTCTCCAGGAGCTTGCCCAGGAAGGGAGTGATGGAGATTGGGCGATAGTTAGCTGGACAGGAGGAGTCGGAAGAGGGTTTCTTAAGAAGGGGGTGCACAAGGGAGTGCTTGAGGGGGGAAGGGAAGACTCCCGAGGCAAAGGAATGATTGCAGAAGTCAGCCAGGGCAGGAGCCAGGGAGTCGATGCGGTCCTTGATAGTTTTGGAGGAACAGGGGTGGACCTGTTTTGACAAGACTTTCATAGATCGGACTTGTCTCGAAACCTCGTCAGCAGAAAAAAAGGGGAAAGGCAGAGAATGAGGGAGGAGGGGTGGCTGCAGAAGGGCCAGAGGGAGAGCAGGGAATAGAGGGGGGAGGTAATAGGAGGAGAGTGAGGACAGGATGTCCTGAGTTTTTGAAATGAAGTGAGAGGCCAGAGCCGTGCAGAGGGCCTGAGAGGGGACAGGAGAGGTGGCGACTGCAGCAGGGTTGGCCAGCTCCTTGCAGATTTTAAAGAGTTCGGCCGAATTGTTAGATGCAACAGAGATGCAAGCTTGGATAAGGGCTCTCTTCTTAGGGAGAACGGAGAGCCGGTATTGCCTTTGGTGCACGCGGCAGGCCAGATTGTCAGAGGATGAACATGAAGCATGCCATTTCCTCTCTGCCACCCTGCACTTGCGTTTAAGGGTGACGAGATCTGAGTCATACCAGGAGTTACATTTGGCTTTGGGCTTCAGGTGGATCCTCATGACAGGGGCAAGGATATCAAGGGTATCCGATATAGCAGAGTGGAGAGGGCTGTGTCAGGGTGGGAGTCAGCCGAAGGGGGAGGAGGGGGCGAGAAGGTGGTAGCGAAAGCCTCAACTGACACGCGCTTCATGGGTCGGATGACCGCGAAGATGGGTGGCAGTGATGAGGGTGGCTTTGCCTGTGGGGAAGGGAGAGTGAGGTGGGAGGATAGGAGAAAGTGATCACTCCAGGAGAGAGGAATGGAGAGAGGGACAGAGAGGGGAAGGTCAGAAGAGATCAGAGCATCGAGAGTGTGCCCTGCAGAATGGGTCGGCCCAGACGGGAGAATAGAGAGTGAGCGAGAGTCGCAGAGTTCGCGAATATCCGGTGACGTCGGCTTGATGGAGGCCCTCAAGGATAGCGTATAGACGCAGAAAGATTTGCCGAAGCAGCACAGCTGTGGTGATTACTGTCATAGATATGGAATACGTCGTCGGACCATCCCATCGAAAGAACGTTATCAGGTAAGAGAGTACCTTGCTCATCTTGTGATTAGCAAAATTACCAAATTGAACATTGTCAGTTTCCCATGTGTATATATACACATTGCACAGTTGCCACACTTATGGAAACCACCTGTCTGCATTTGAGTCAACCAGTCCCGTCTCTTAATTTCATCTAGCATGTCTGAAGGACACAGAAGATTCCTCCAAGTCGGTGCTTTACTATATGTAACATTAGGCTGCAACAGTTTCTCCAAGTCACTGTCTTACTGCAGTAAGTGCCAGTGTTGGTCCAAAATATGAAACACTTTGTGACTGTATTGAATCTAGTAATCTGTCTCAATGGATGGGACACTTTTGCTGATCCTGAGATTTAGGAGTTAAGACTTGCTCTATCCATTTTGCTGACCTGTCTTTCAGCCTGCTTGAAAAGAATCAATGGGTAAACTCTAGCCAAAAATCTCGCCTGAATATTCTTATATTCGGAAACAAAATCATGACTGTGACTAAATCATTTTGCTCCGATAAATTCCCCTTTCGGGATATTGGAGACCACCGTTACAACTCTGCATGTAACAAGCATGAGCTAGCTATAGCATGTGTCAGCTACATCTTTAGACAAAAATCAGCATCCTATAATGACCACATTGTGATGATACAAGAACTTACATTTTGCTTTGGATAAGAAAACTTTTTTGTGTAATGGAATGTATTACAAACAAGTGGTCAGTATAGCTATGGGGGTAAGTTTTTCCCTGGTGCTAGCCAATATATGTATGCCTCAATTTGAAGAATCCTATGTTTTTGCAAATCCAGTTTTTGAAAAATCCATATATCTATGGCGCTGTTACATTGACAGGGTAATTATGGTTTGGCAAGGTACAGAAACGGATTTGTTAGTTTGTAGATTACCTAAATGCTATTGATTGGGGTCTTTCATTTATGCATATGTGCAGCAGATCCAATATAGACTTTACGGTCCTTCAAATGTATTTTTCACCCACAGGTTACATTACCGAAGCTTTCACAAAAACAACAGCAGTCAAGTCAGTGTTACATGCAAAGAGGTGTCACAGGAAAACAGTGGTCCCCAATTTGCCGAAAGGGGAATTTATCAGCGCAAAAAGAAATTGTAGTTATAGTCCTGATTTTGATTCAGAATGTAAGAATATAAAGGCGAGATTTCTGGCTAGAGGTTACCCATTGCTTCTTTTCCAGCCGGCTGAAAGACAGGTTAGCAAAATGGATAGAGCAACTCTGTTAACTCCTAAATCTCAGGATCACCCACAGGGTCGCAATCCATTGAGACTGATTACTAGTTTCAATACAGACAGTCACAAATTATGTCATATTTTGGACCGACACTGGCCCTTAATGCAGTTAGACTGTGCCCTGTTGAAATATTTGGCCCCTAACTTGAGTATTACATATAGTAAAGCACCAACATTGAGGAATCTTCTGTGTCCTTCATACATGCCAGATGAAATAAAGATTCAGTACTGGTTGACTCAAATGCAGACAGGTGGTTTCCAGAAGTGTGGCCACTGTGCAAAGTATATATAGGCGTCGGAAACTGACAGTGTTCAATTTGGTAATTTTGTTTATCACAAGATTGTCAGGTTTATTATTTGTAACACTAAATATGTAATGTATTGCATCAAATGTGTTTGTAATGTAACGCCTACTATATTGGCAGTACTATACAGCCGGTAAAAGTTTGCCTGGGAGAGCATCTCGGCACCATTTCAAGTCAAGATTCAAAATGTCCACTTGCTAATCATTGGCAGCATGTTCATCAATTGGACGACAAAAAGGATAAACAGTTTGCAGGCTTAACGCAAGTGACGTTGCCACGAAGAGGTGGCTATCTCGAATTGCTATTGAGGCAATTAGAATCCTGGCACATCTGCAAATATAGGTTGAACACGGATGATGAGTTTGCTGCGTTTTCATGATATCCTGCAATGGCTGTCTCTGCTCTGTTATGTCATAAAAAGCTATTAAATGTAACTTTTTTGTACAGTACTATGGTTGTGTAGTTTAATCTATGGGCAACATCTGAGCCATATGCGTTAATATCACCTTTCTGTGTTAAGTTGTTGCACCGTTGACCTTGTTATAACCTTATCAGTGATTTTTAGACCCAATACTAAGTGGGGTCTATCTAGAAAATGTGTATTGCTAAATAGCTAGTTTAATGCACCAGTCCAAAATGTCTGGGTCATGGATAGTCCTTTCACCCGGTTATCAGCCTGCAACCTGTTTTGAATCTATATTAGATGCTTACAAGCATATGTAATTCTACATTCTGCCGAATAGTTGCCAATAATTACTTCTAACTCGGCATGCAAATTTGGGCTCATATCATTTGGGTTCTGTACCTATGGCCAAGTGGTCTCATAAGCCAGAAGCAACTGTCATCCAACATTGTTTGGTAGCAGTGGTGTGTGGAGAAGCCGCTAGACCACGCCGATCCTGCCGTGAAGTGACAAGTTGATTTGCGGTCACGAGCACACTGATCTAAGTAAGATACTGACAATCGAGACACAGGGATTATTAAGGGTTAATGTTCTGCTTATGTTTACACAGTTAAAAAACGTATATTCTATATTATGGGGATGCATTAGTCCATTTGAAAATATGGATATGGGTATTCACCCACTCCAAGATGGTCGAAAGGGTAGTTCGGCAAGGTACTTTCGGTCCGGATGGTGTTTGCCTTTTATTGGTTCCTTACGATGCATGCATCGAGTGGATGCACCCCATCAGTAACAGTCAGCTCAACAGAGGTAAGCCCAAACCACACGTTTCAGGCATTATTGTGAGCCAACCGACTGTCTCTATAAGGTTTCAACCAGCTAATCAGCATTGTTTTCTGTTTCTTTGATTGGAAGCATTACGAGAATCAATAGACTGCACTGTTGGGTGACTTGTGCAGCGGATTCAGGTATGTTATGCTGATATATCACTAGTAGTAGCCCATAGAGCAATAGCCGATCTGGCAATTGGCTTTAGATTTCATAGCGTTATGGTTCTAGATCAGGTAGGTGATGCATGCAAATGAGTGCCTACAGGCAGTCATATTTACATGGGTGGTAGAGTTAAACAGTGCTAATGCAAGGGCATTGGCTTTTATTCTTAAGCCCCCTGCAACCTTGCAAACTCAACCATTGCACTCTATACTATTGGGGTGTTGGTGGGCAATCACACTTTAACAGTGATTGTTCCATAAATTATGGGGTAACTCACATTGCTGTGTGACTTGGCATACAGGATTCAATGCATGTGGCTCACGTGTCACAGACTACACATCAGAATGGTGTTTATAATATGTAATTAGATATTGAGCATATTTTGACCAAAAGGTTAGTTTGGAATCTAATGTATTGTACTTATTTCTGTTTCCTTCTCGCCTTTGTTCCAATTGGTTTTTCTTGACTTTATTTTTGTATTGTTTTATTATGTTTGTGATTCTGGATTTGATTCCATCAAATATATATTCGTTTTCTTGGTCCTTTTTTTCAAAATGGTACAACTCGCTGATGCATGTTGTGGTCCTGTGGTATTTTTCCAACCAATTGTTTGCTTTATTTGTGCAATGGGGCTTAATATATGATCTGTGTGTTTCCGTAAAAATAGTTTTTGGTTGTTTATGATTTAATAATGGACTTTTATGTTGTATATATTATCGATGAATGTCCTACAGCCTAGAGGAAGACTGTGAGGTTGAAACGCGTGTCTGCTTTATTCTAAGAAGACTCAATCAAGATGCACGCTTCTTATATTTACAGCGCAGTGTGATTGTGCTTCTATTGTGTCACATTTAAACAAGCCCCCTGGGAAGTGATAGTTCCCAGGGGCTTGGTTGCAACACTCGGCCAAAATTGCCTCACATACTTCAGTCAGATTAAATGTCATTATATTCTCGTCAGGTGGGAAGGTTGTCAAAATTCAAGATAAAGATTTTGAACAATCATCCACTTTATTGCCAATATACAGGTTTTAATAATGCTCATACCCTGTGAATTTGTCTATGTTGTTGAACTTGGGGGTTACATGTAGATGCAACCCATTAGTCACAATGTACCAAAGTTATTTCTGCTTTTCATTTTGTATTACATGGTTTAAGGCTTCCCACAAGTTTAGTGAATAGAGTTCCTTTTTATGATAAAGCCCCCTCTTTTCAGCAATTTGTGGGCCTTTAGTTATTAGCATCGTTAGTCCCAAAATGAGTTACTGCAAGTAAATGAAGAACACACCAGTCACAAAACATATATATCACAATATTTTATTCTCGCTTTAAGCGGGTATCAGGTTCAGCTATGTCCGCGAACCACCATAGACAAACTGAGCATTAATTTGGGGGACAGACAACCTGAAGTACACTTCAAATCAGCTTTGGTTGCCGAAATAATACTTAGTTTACGACCCATGTAATGCAGGCATTTACCATGGGAACATCTGGTTCCTCGCTTTGCGTCACCTCTGTACAATTTACTGTCTTAGAACACTCACTCTCTGTTTACCCTTCTTCCAAGAAGGACACTTCGCATTCTGCTTGGTACTTCAATTAGCCCTACCAAGGATGTGCATGGTACACTATGTTTCCTAAACATTGGTCGCACAGTTAATTTCGGCAAGCCGGAGACAGGGACACACATAAACTATTCTTTATCTCTCGCTCCGTCCGTGTCTGCATGCTCAAGGCACAAAGCTGGTAAATTCCATATCTAAGCATTCTTTACAGCAATGCATTCACCAGCCTTTCGGGCTGCGATCATTTTTCTGCAGGCGACATGAAAACCGCATAAGTGAGCAAAACAACCAAAATGGATTCTGAGGAGCACACTTAATGTGTGCGCATAGGCTAACTCAAAATGACACACAATGGATGCATTTTCACAAACCCTACTTTTCACCTAAGCTAACCCATTGAAGTCATACATCATCATTATCACATATATCAATAGCCATAAATTGTCTAATCTCTACATCCTGCATGATCAAGGCATTCATCCTATTAATAGAGGAATAACGTACAGGTTTCAATTTCCCCAGAGCTCTAGAGCAGCAGTTACCCAATATAGAACCTAAAACTAGCAAACACTGTATGCAGCAGCAGCACAGTAATACTATTCCAATGAAAATGGCAAGTGCAGACAATATCTTCCAACCCCAGGTTCTGAATAGATTCCAAGCCCATGTCCCAATCACCTTCATTAACATGGATTTCAGAACTCGGTGTATGCAATCTCTTGATAGCCAGAAACACATAGGGGAGGAGTCGGGTATATGAGCGCAACATGCTTATCCGACCATTTTGCAAATTCCTCCATGATCATCTAACATGACATCTAAGACCATTCTATTTTGAAGAGCAACTAGTCTAATAGTTATTTGTTCTAATGTCATATTAAACATTATATCAGTTGTTTCATTAATAGTTTTCTCAAATAATCTGGCCAATTTCCTAATATCTCGGGAGTTTTTGTCCCCAAAATGGAATCCTGGATTTTGCTACATCCCATAATATCTGGAGTGCTGTGTCATCATTGATCCTTCTCCAAGGGCAATGTTTCAGTATTTCTGCTGTTGATGTTTTGTAGGCCCCTGGCAGTTGTTTCCCCAAGTAACATGTTCCCTGCCAATCCTTGGGTAACCATGATATGATATGATAAGGCATTTATAACGTGCCTATACACAAGTGTTGAAAGGCACGATGATGCAAGGGAAGGGAGACAGAGGGAGGACAGAGACAATGATCCTACTAGGCCAGGTGACATTGAGATCGCGCATGGATATGCTGGTTTCCCACAAAGTAAATGGGTCCCTCGATGTATAAGGGCTTTGTCTCGTTTATCAAAGTTGCAGTGTGCATACATTTGTCATATGTACCAATATACCGAAAACCTTCTTTCTTTAAACAGAATGGTACTGTATCAGGATCATGATTGATGGTGTAGGATGGTGGAGTTGCTTCCCTATTTCCTACTGGTGACATTCTAAATGATATCATTGATTGATCGGGTCGAGATCTTTTATCTGTATATTTGGTCGAGACAACATTAGTTGTGCTTTTATTAGCAAATACGGAACATCCTAGAGGCAGCAATACTTGTCGATCAAATTCTTTGATGTTTGTCCCATCAAAGTTACCAGTGGTCCTATCATTCCATTTACCAAAGAACATAGCTCTAAAAGAAGCATAACAAGCAGTTGACAATGGGAGTGGATATATGAATCATCCTAAACCTTTCTCGCTGTGCTGTTGGAGGTGAGAACATACCCAGCAATATGTTCTGTTTAGGATAAGCATGCATATCATTCATAATACGTATGACAACGTTGTGATACCCCTCCCTGTGTTTGAGATCAAGGGGACGAAGAGTATGTGAGTGTATATAGAGAGGAGACAAGGTAGTGGAGCTGACCGTAGGTAACAGTATGCTGAGAGGATGTGAATTTTCCAAAAAACATAATACAGGTATCGGTATGAGCATGAATGATGCTACAATAATTATGATTATGCATTTGTCCCTAGTGGACCATAGTCCTTTAGATGTGTATTCTCCAGTGGCAATACTTTCCAAGTCCTTGTTTACACGTGCCCCAAACAGTGGCATAGTCTTTCAGTGTCCTTTAAGAAGCCTCACTGAAACAGGCTTTATAAGTTCATCCATGGGTGGCTCCTGACCACGTGGCCAATCTTGCTTGTAGTCTTTCTTTCCCAGCCCCCCTCGTCCTCCAAATAAACGTTTTTGCGTCTTTGAGGGGAATAGAGGGAATACGTTGGTTTCTCGTGGGTGCAGTATTCTTACCACACTTTCCTAACTATGAAATGTCATCCTCTAGCTAATTACTTGGTCGAAGGTTATACCTGGTCACTCCAGGCACAGAGTGATCTGTGAACAATGGATCAATATCTGAAGAAAGTGGTGAACAATCAGGCTGCTTTGGCTCAGGATCAGGACATGTGACGTTACTGAAAGGCACACTCTTGGTTTCAAGATCTTTGCCTTCTACCTTGTCCCACTTGTCATATGGCAAAGCAAAGGCACTCGTTTCAGGTGCGCTGCATGAATCCTGTGCTTTTTCCCGTCCACTCGAACAGCTGTCTGACTAGCCAGTAGCATCAGATTGGGTCCTTTCCAGCGAGCGGCAAGACTGGACTTCCGCTCAAAATCTAGGTCTAATGCAGTGACCATGTCCCTCATATTTATTGGGCAATGCTGCATGAACCTGTTGGTGAATCAAGTGCAATTTTTGAATCAACTGGTCCCAGTAATCCGACAATAGTGGATACTCGATATCTAACTACTTTTTAGGTTTAGGAGTGTTCCATACATTAGCAGGTCTTCCCATTGCTATTTCATAGGGAGAAAGTCTGTTTCTTTCCTGGCTAGTGGTTCTCATAGATAAGCGCTAATGATAGGACATTGGGCCATTTCAGTTTTCTATGTGCGCACACCTTCGCTGGCTTGTTCTTAAGAATGCTGTTATGGCGTTCAATTAAACCGGCACTCTGATGAGGTCTTGCAGAATGGATTCCCTTCTTAATCTGTAGCCCCTCACATAACTGTAGCATGATGGCGGCAATAAAATGAGGTCCATTATCGGACCATACTACTCTAGGTAAGTATTTTTTTAGCATGATTTTTGCAGTGAACATGGCAGTATTGCCCTTCAAAGGGAAAGCCTCAACCAATTTGCTAAATGCACATATCACTACTAACACACTTGTAATTTTGGCATTGCTCCATCTAAATGAAATCAAAATGAATCACTTCGAATGGCATGGAAAGAGGTCCAAAACTGCCCTTATGTGCTGGGGTTCCCTTCCCAATGTTGTGTTGTAGACAGATCATACAGTTCTGAA
This sequence comes from Ambystoma mexicanum, assembly GCF_040938575.1. Taxonomy (NCBI): domain Eukaryota; kingdom Metazoa; phylum Chordata; class Amphibia; order Caudata; family Ambystomatidae; genus Ambystoma; species Ambystoma mexicanum. The sequence goes on from NC_090936.1 coordinate 770,576,560, forward strand.
CCAGTCGCTCTGCAACTTTTGGAATATTGTCATTATTCCATACTGGATCTAGATGTTTACAAATACCTTTGGCACTGATGTGAGCTGGCCCATGTGCCATAGTAACTACAGCTGTTACATAAGCATTGGGCAGCATCCATCTCTGCTTCTCGTGATCAACCCCACAACCCTCATATCTAAACCTGCTGGGCCAGAACCCCATAGTTCAATTTCTTCGGGCATCGATTCGGTCGGAATTTATTTCACGCTACTAATGCCCTCTTCCATTATCTGTCACGGAAACCCACCTAGCAGAGTCCAACACACATTCTTGATTGAGTGTCTGTGGCAGTTTGTTTGGCTATCTTGTCTGCAAATGTGTTCCCCCTCCCAATATCGTCAGTCACTATGTGGTGTGCTGCGTCTTTCATTATGCCTAGTTGTTTAGGGAGAGTCGACGCTGATACCATGTTGGACCATGTTGAATTTTAGTATCATGAGATGTTAAAAATCTTGGCCCATAGTTTCCCAAAGTTTTGAGCTACTCCAAAGGTGTACTGACTGTCACTATAAACACTTACTCCGAGCCCCTGGGATATCTCACACGCTCTAGTCAAAGCAATTATTTCTGCAGCCTGGGCAGAGTTGAGGGATTCTCCTCCTTTTGATAACTGTGTCTAAGGTGGTAATTGCATAAGCAGTGTTAGAAGTGCTGTTTGGGAGTTTGAAACATGAACCATCACAAAATATTTTCCAGTCAGGAGATGGCAAGGGTGTGTCACGCATGTCATTTCTTCCATTGGTGTCTTCAGTAACATAAAGACAATCATGGGTCGTGTCATTAGTACTCTCCTCGTTTAGAAGCGGTAAAAGGTCGGCCGGATACAAAGAACAACATCTCTTAATTTTGATATGGGGTGCAAATAATATAAGCTTGTGTCTCGTGAGCCGAGCAGATGTGAAATGCTGAGTCTGCGTTGTATTCAGTAGTACATCTACCAAGTGAGGCACCATCACAGTTAAAGAGTGACCCAAAACCATGCCTTCACTTTGTGTTACTGAGGCGGCGGCAGCGGCTGCAGCTTTGAGACATTTTGGTAAAGCGCATGCAACAGGGTCTAACGTGGAGGAAAAAATCTGCATGGCATGTACCTTCCGCCATGTTCCTTTGTCAAAACAGCCAAAGCACATCTGTGTCTCTCATGCACAAACCAGACAAATTCCGTGCTATAATTTGGTGTGCCCAATACTGGTGCGGAACACAGAGCAGTTTTGAGTAAATCAAAAGCATTTTGACAATCTGTATCCCAAGGTAGAGGTAACTGTACGTCTTTCCTTGTCAAGGTCAACAAAGGTTTAAACAAAAGTGAAACATTTGGAATCCATTGCCTGCAATAGGAAGCAATTCGATAAAAGCCCTAACTTCTTTCTGTGTATTTGGTATCGCCATATCGGAGATGCTCTGTATCCTTTCAGGTGCAAGGCACAGTCCCTCCTTCGACTGGAGATAGCCTAGATGTCCTGTTCTTCAAAGAGGCTTTGACAATTATCGGCTAAATGCTTCAATAACAAAATAGTACCATCCTTACAAGCACTTTCTGAATTCGCAGCAATAAGTAAGTCATCAATGTATTGTACGAGTGTACAATTGGAAAGTAATTCTAGCATGTCTAGTTGTTCCTTGTGGGCCCTGCTGTAATGCTAGGACTCTCAGTGTACCCTTGTGGTATTCGTGTGAAAGTAAAGGAACGTCCTCCAAGGGAGAAAGCAAACAAGTATCTGCTATCTGGGTGAATGGGGATGCTAAAAAATGCATTTTTCAGGTCAATGACTGAAAAATGCATTTCCATTGCAGGAATCATAGTCAGAATTGTGGTGATGTCGGGAACAATGGGAAACTTTGGTGCAACTACCTTGCTAATTGCTCGAAGATCAATAGCAAAACAGTAGGGTAAAGCATTGTCACCTTTCTTATAAACAAGCAAAACAAAGCTATTGCATGTGCTACCAGAGATTTCTTCTATCATACCTTGATGTATTAAATCAGAGACAATACTTTTAAGTGTCTGCTCACCATCGATTGAAACCTTATACTGTGGAATGTGAGGCAATGTAATACCGTTTTTTTAAACCATGCGCACAGGCTCAACATCTAGAATTCCTACATCATTATCATTTATCGGCCATAAATGTGTAGGTACCTGATGCAACTCACTGTGTAAAGATAAAGCCAGGACTTGTGAAGTGGAATTCTGCTGGGGAGAGATAGTCAAGTGTACTCCATCTGGAGCGCAGTAAATCGCTGCATGCAATTTCTTCAATAAATTCAATCCCAGCAGATTTTCACTCCAATTGGTTGTCCATAAGAATGGACATGAGTCAGTGAATGGTCCTAAAGAAATCTGCACTGGTTTAGAGACCGGGCTTACCACTGTGGTAACAGAGAACCCTACTGATAGTTTTGTTGCCCTCACAGGGGAATATCTGGAGCCTTCAAGTGGTCAATAGAGCATTTTTGCACTCCCGTATCCACCAAAAATGTGTGTGCCATATCCCCAACTTTCATTTCTATGTAGGGTCCTTTCTGGTCTACGGGGATAGGAGTAGGTTTCATACCCTGCTTCGGGCTGACCTAGCGAAACAAAACATTGAGGTAAAGTCTTCAGAAAAATACGTGTGTGTAGCGTTGTCAAAAACATTTGTGCTTCTAGTATTTTGTTGCCCATCTTGATTCCCGCATTATCATATTGCTAGTTTTGGGAAAACTGATTTCTATTCGGTCCTTGCATGCCATTGCTATGTGCTCTTGACCTTCTACCTGGAATTCCATTTGCTTTTTACTAGAGGATCGGACACTGTGCCCCCGAGTGGCCCACCTGCTTACAATATGCACATTGGTTTACGTTTACAGTCCCTGTTTGTGGGGTAAACTGTCCTCTCTGTTGAGCATTTCCTCTGCGTGGTCCTCTTGCACTTTGCTGCAAGAGCACCCAAGTTTTAGTCAACCTTTTTCTTTTCAATCTTCTCTTTCTCATTGTTTACTCTATTCTCGTGATACTGAGCCATATGTAAATATTTGGATTGCGACTTGTCTGCCATGCATATTCAGAGGCCTTGATTTGAGACTGAATGTTGGGCAATAGCCTTAGTACAAATTTATCAACAATCTCTTTCCTGGGTCTGTACTCCAATCCTGACCACTGAAATCCAAAAATACTTGCCCAAATCTGTTAAAATACTCTGTAGGTCCCTCGGTCTTCCCTTGCATGCATGCGGTCAATTTACCCCAAATTATTCTTTTCTCGGGCACCAAAGTCTTGAGTTTGGCTGCAATGTGATTTGATAATATCTATGTTCTGTGGAGGTTTGTCATCAGCCTTTCTTGACCTATCATCTAGTTCGAGGGCAGCCCATGTATCGCCCATACAGGTACATCGTCTACAGACCTAACCTGTTTCCATAAATCTGCCGGCAAGATGACAGGAAACAGATCCGTGTCCCCTAAAGTAAAAACTGACGAGTTCAATACGGACTCTTATTTCTTTATAGAAACCTCTAGGGTTCTTCCTAATGTCAGGGATAAACTGTTTAAGAGTGTTTACTTCCTGCCTCGAAAAAGGGACATGCACAAATTGTGAGATATAGTGTGCAGGGGTAACTGTTGCAGCAGCACCGTTAACGCCTGCTTCCTCTTTCTGTGGCACAAGAGTAGGCGGTACTTCTCTCATTGGTAGCTGCATAGTGGGAATCTCAGATCGTTTATTAAGGATCAAAGCTAGGTCGAGGGACAATGACGTTAGCAGAGTGTCATTCGAAAATGTGTGTTTGTATATGACCATAATATCTGCGGACAGAATTTCTTTTTAAGACATTAGTCTTGCAAATATTCAACCATAACCTGTAAAACCTTTCTTTAAATGGAGGGAGAATATTGGCTAAAAGTGTCATGAATGTCGATAAGGGAGATAGAGGCATCTGTAATCCATCAGTGCATCTCTTGTGCAAATGCGCATTTAAGTTTTTGGTGTGGTTAAACATCTTTCCTGGACATAGGATGGTTGTTGTATATGTACTTGCATAAAGGAAAATAATGTTGACGTGTGTTCCCGTATTTTCAATGGTTTCTCTCTAGTACATGACAAGAAATTCAAATCCTGCAACTCCTGTGGGACAGCGGAATCAGTAAGATAGCCTCAAATCTGTCTGATTTGTTCTAGTAATACCTTTTGTTCAGGGATACCTCCATGATCTGTCAAGGAGCTTGAAGCGGCTGTGTCGTTGCCTTCCTGTATATATAATTCTGCCCATTGCTGTAAAGCCTTTCTCCGTCGAAGGGGCACTGCACTACGGATTGCAATTCTCCGATCGCTAGGCGATAAGAGGAGTGTCGGAAGTGGCTGAGGTTGCTGGTGGAAAAACCTGGAGTAATTCCTGTGCTGCAGGGTCTGGTGGCCAACCGTCAGATCGTGTATTTGGTGTTGGTAATGGTGGCTGTGCTGGTGTAGCAGGTGGGGGGACATACAGAGGAGGTGCGATAGGTGTTCGCCTTTCATTCAGTAGTTTGTTGCATGCTATTCTTTTGACGGGTATATTTTCTGTACTTCTAATTGGAACCCCCTATCCATTCCCCTCATAGCCTCACCTTGCTTCTGTTCAACGTGCTCTAAAGCCTTTTCAGCTTGGGTAATATGCCAACGTGCAAATTTCTCCCTACTCTTCAGGCGTTGGGTGGCTTCTTTTCGCCAATCCCTAACCGTGTCAAAGACAGCAGTTCTTGCTTTCTTCCTCAATAGTACTGACTCTAAGTACTGTATTCTAGTCAGTTGGGGTGTGGTTTTGGGGCTCGGGCCACTTGTGAGGCCACTCCATTATACGCCTGATCCACACCACTCCCTGATTCTTCTCTCAGATTTGGATTGGTTTTTAATGTGCCCCTGTGCTGCTGTTGCCATGTGTCTCCTACTACTTGTTCACTGTTGCTTGTTGTATAACTCAATTCACCAATATGTGTACCAGCTGTGATCTGACAACGTGAGACTCTTGCAATCTCTATTTTGTATTACAATGATGACTGCTTCTGATGCAAACCATGTTAAACGACTAGAGCTTTTTGATTCACGATGTTTGTATTTTAAGAGAGTGGACTTTCCACTATATTGCTGTTTTGCTTGTACATACTCAGCCCTCTCACACATTCTACACACTGGGCACACACCAGCTCCATGCACCCAGCTTAGTGCACATCTCCTTCCTGTCCTCGGCGATCCCCCGTGGCTTCACACTGTAGCCACCTCATGTTCTTCTGGCTAACTCGTGCTAGCTCTTATAGTTTCCCCCTCCCCTCCCCTTCTTCCCCCCCACCCCCTTTTTTTCGGGCTCGACTCGCATGACATTGTGGGCGTTGCCTCCTGGGACCCATGCGCTGGACAAGGACACTACGTTCCTATGCCATGCGCATGCGCCCGATTACTCGTTACAGGAGCCCCCTTTGTGCTCGCGCCCTCTCAGGATCAGCGTTTCTGCTTCCGCGCATGCGCGGTGCCTGCTCTCACAGGACCAGTGTCTCCACACCCGCGCATGCGCGATCTTCTCTCGTATTCGAGCGCATCACGCCCGCTCCAGCATTTTAGCAGTGTCTCTCACTGTGCACAGCTCAGTTGCGTCTTGGGATGCGGACCGGCATGCATCTTAGACATCTCTTCACAGCGACGGCCTCATTCTACACGCCGTTTGGAGACGGGTAGGTACCTTACCCCTGGGGCTCCAGCACTCTCTTTTAATGGGGTTTCTCTGCTTTTACCAACAGTCACAATGTCCTTCCACACCTGACTCAACAAGTGCCTATGGGACCACAGCCCTCTTCTTCTCTGGGGCACGCAGACTTGATCGCTACCCTATTTCTCCTCACTGCATACCCCCAGCCATATTTTCCATGCTATTTGGCTTCTGCATGATACACTTTGTGTGCTTCACCTGGTTGGGCCCCGTTCCTTCCATGTTTTTTAATTCATGCAATCTGGGGAGTCCACTCTTTGGAGTTGCCCTGCATGTTAATTTTTTAATCACCCCCTTGGGCACGGCATCCTTCAATCGCCCACTCGGGCAGTGCATTTACTCCCATTTCTTGTGATGGGCACCTCATTCTGCCCTCTGAACTCTTCGGTCCACGCACCATTCGAGTCACTATTTGCTCCAGTTTTCAGCCCATTCATGTCGGCATTCGTATATTAACTATTAGCAGCCCCATATTCACATCAATATTTTTCTCCTCTCCTGTTGTAGGATCTCCAGCCACAATCTGATACTGGCTCTTTAATGATCCACTTACCTACAGGCTCCACATTAATTGCATACCCACCTCTGGGTTTGACTGATTGACGCGCACGCCGGCTTCTGACATGACTCGCAGCTTGTCTGTAGTAAGTGTTACCTTTCTGCTACCTTTCTGTGCTGCATGTTCTTTGGCCTGCACTGATGCAGCATAGAGATGTTCCTGCTTTTTTCTGATCTCTTATGCCGCCTCCCCTTCTCTCCTGTTTCTTGTATCCCCTTGACAGGCCTTTCAGTTTTGATACATCGGGTTTCAACTCACCCTCTGCTCTACTGGTTTCGGGCCCCTACGGAGGAACCTGCTTCTCGCAACTACAGTTCCACACAGTACCTGTGCACATTCTGCACGGGCCCTCTCCTTGGTCACACTGATCATTGGAGCTTCTTTTCTACACCCCCCCTTCTTCTCTGTTCAGGTGGGTAGTGCCAGCCTATAGGTGCCAAATGTTCCCCCCTTTTGGCAACCTCTTCAGCTTCATGTCTTTCTTTTATGAACCCTCCCCTTTTACTACTAGTGCTTCACGTGTTCTACCACAGTTAGGCATGTACAGATTGGTGGGATGCTGGGGGTGATTTGTTCTTACCCTCTTCTCTCCCCTCTTCTGATTTCTTTTCTTTGCTCTGTTTCCCCACATAGAGCGACATCCGCAGGTCCAGGCCGAAACGTCTTATTGGACACGTAATCGCTATACGGCCCATTTTCCAAAATCAGCAGGAATATAACCACCGACGTTGGCCTAGAATTGATCCCTTGATAAACTCCCATCAGCTGATCCTCCAAGTTACCAGGAGGACCTGAACTCTGGCATTGGTTTGGAACCACGTATGCCCTGGGCTCCAAAAATTAGGACTTGACATTTGGTTCTTTGGCCGTGGCCACAAATACACCAGACTCTGGTGGGGGTCGCATTTGGTTGCTTTGCCCTATCACACACAACCAGGACGTGTTGGGGTTTAGCTTTTGTTTTTCCTTATCTTCACTTTGCCTTTTTAACTCATTATATAGACTGTTTTCAGCTACACATCTTGTGGATGGTTTTTGTTTGAAAATGTTTATTTCTTGCCAACACCATAGTGTATGTTCCATACTATTTGATGCAATTCACTGTGCACTTTAATGATCATTGTTTCTTTTTGAAAGTATCATTTTTTGTAAATACTCCTTTGGGAGATCATGTTTATTTGTTAGACAACAACTGTACAATTAATAAATAGCCACTAAGCTATTACAGTAATTTTCTTTATATATTGTCTTTTGCTCCAAGGCAGCAACACTAGATGCTTCGGGGTAGCCTGAGATATCAAATTAATCAGATATCCAGAGTATTTGGGTTCAACATTAATTGTTTTATAGGCAAATTAGTCTTAAGCCTTCTGTTCGTAGAGTACCACACGGGAAGAAACAGTGTGTGTAATAAGATAAATATTTTTGATGGGATGAGGTCAGTTCCTTGTTTGTATAACAGCATTTTCGATGCCCTTAACCTGACCTTCCCAATACATAGGGTTTTCCCTCCAGTTTACTTCTTCTAGTCAGTTCAAAACATCCCAATGAAGGCCAGAAGCTTCGCCTCGTGTCTTGTCTGGCGATGCCAAATACTGTTAAAGACTATAGATGCTAATCCGTACTTTACGTACATCTTGTAGGCAGGTGACCCTTCAGGCGATGCTAGCTGACTGTGTTCTAAGTCATTCTGCTGTCTTCTCTTGCAACAAAGCATTGCCCAACAAGTTGACAATGTACTAAAACCAGGCATTTTATCAAAACACAATGATTATTACCTGGCAAATATTTTGCGCAAAATATTTTATCCAAACAGTTCCAGTTTGAAGCAAACTCACCTGATCAAAACGAAATCAATCGATTCCCCCATCAATTCAACCAAACCTCTTTGTGTCTGGTGGTCTCCCAAAAAGCAAAACAGTCACTGCATACGGTCCGGAAATCTCACTGTGATGACCTCTGGGCGAAGCGGTGAACGGAAATCATGAGTAGCAGACTGTGGGAAACAGTCTCCTGTGCAATGGCCCCCAGTACTCGCTGGTTCCAGTCCATCCACTTTTTCCTCAGAAAGCGATGGGTCGTCATCGGAAGATGCCCCACGTTCGGCACCGTTTGTTAGTGCCACAATGAGTTACTGCAAGTAAATGAAGAACACACCAGTCACGAAACAAATATATAACAGTATTTTATTCTCGCTTCAAGCAGGTCTCAGGTTCAGCTATGTCTGCAAATAGCTATAGACAAAATGAGCATGCATATGGGGGACAGACAGCCTCAAGTACACTTGAAATCGGCTTTGGTTCCTGAAATAATACATCGTTTATGACCCACGTAACATGGGCATTTACCATGGTAACATGTGGTACCTCGGTCTGCGTCACCTCTGTACAATTTACTGTCTCATAACACTAAGGTTCACCCTGTTTCCAATGCACAAACATTCCTGGCCACTCTTATCGGTTTACCCTTCTTCCTAGAAGGACACTTAGTATTCGGCTCGGTACTTCAATTAGCCATACCAAGGATGTGCATGGTACGCCATGTTTCCTAAAGATTGGTCGCACAATTAACTTTGGCAAGGTGGAGACAGGGAGAGACATAAACTGTTCTTTATCTCTGTCCGTGTCTGTGTTCAATGCTCGGAGCTGATAAATTCCATTAGCTAAGCATTCTTTACAGAGATGCATTCACCAGCCTTTCGGGATGTGATCATCATTCTGCAGGTGACATGACCACATTTCAATGTGTGCGCCTAGATTAACTCAAGATGACGCAGAATGGATGCATTTTCACAGCATAACCATGTTTTTGTGCGTTTACAATCTTTATAGTACCCTTTACAAGGCTGGCTAGAAGTAGCAGTTGTATCCCTTGTATTTTTGGTAAAATAAAATAAGCCTGCCAATACTGCATTTTCATAGTTACAGGATGTTAAGGCAGCACGTTTCCAGCAAATAATCCTAAAGGATGGGAACTAAATCGTTCTAGAAATTTGGGAGGATAGAATTCCTAATTATAGACCATCTTATAAAAAAAAAAATGTTTGCTGGCATGCGCAATTCGGATTGTCAGCCCAAGCAAATTATGGAATTTATCAGCTTTAGTGGCCTCAATGTATAATACTACGAATCGAGGACCATGATCACACTGTTTGTTCAATTACTTTAAACAGGGAGATGGTATTACATGCTTCTACATGTTTCCCAATATGTAATCAATATGGCTTTGGGTTAGCGTGGACCTGAATAGTATGAGTCAGATATTAGTCTTTAAATTGACTATTAGAGGCTCTAAAGCCATAAGAATAAATAACCTTTGTTATGGTACCAGCATGGATATATTGTCTCGCGGGCGGATGTGTGCAAGTCTGCTATACCCCATATTTCACCCTCAAAGGTGGAGTCTAGAGGTAAGGTTGTACTGCTTTGGAAATTACAATTTAAGTTGCCTGCAGTGACAACTAGGCCTTGTTTCCTACACCTGCAGTGGTATGATATAGACATAAGGGTATGATCAAAATGTGTTACTGCTCTTTGCAGTTGGTCTAAGGTAAATGTTCAATAAGGAAAACATCACGGCAGCCTCCCCTCTGTACTATCAGACTAATGCCCAAGACGACAGGGCAATAGTTATCACAAATATCTGCCAATTTGTGCTGAATGCATATTGATAGGCCGATGTAGGGACAACCTTTTGAGGATCAACTGGCTGGAAGAAGAAATGTAAAATAGCCCAGTTTACAGATGGGTTCCAAAAGCCAAGTCTCTTGCAGACTGAGGATATCTGCTGTTTCGATGAATTCCTGCTCGTTGCTATTGCAGATTTTGTTTGCCCTGTGAATTTTCCACAACAGGATTACAGTTTGAGTGGGGGAAGCATATGGGCTCAGGAAGCTAGTCAAAGCAGTTGGTGCTGAATCATCAGAAGGGTCAGCTGCTCATTCACTCATCACTGGTGGTTCATTTACTTGAGGTCACACTGAGGGGTTTACCTTTTTAAAAAAGACTGCGGCAGGCGCTGTATCAGATAGAGCGCTTTCACCGTGGCAACTCAATGCTCGAGCATCCATTACCATCCTTGCTAACCTGGGAAATAAGGCGACTTTCACCTGTGGTTGGCTCTTCTGCTATTTGCTAATTCAATTTTTCAATATTAATTTAGAAGTATTTCCTGCGAAGCTCACATCTCCAGGCACCAGTTCCAGTGGTTAATTGTGTAGGCATGTCGATGCACAAGTTGGTTTGTAGGCTACAATGGCCACATCGAAGTTCCTCTTGACCAGGATTGAGGATTGAGGGCGATTTCAACCATGCCTCTGGCAAATCTCTGCAGTGATGTGAACTAGGGGTAGGTATGCCTCTAGCAAGCTTGTGGCTATTTACAAATAAAGATGGATTCAATTTCTTAATTCCAGTGGTACTGAACTATGTGCTCTGGATAACATCCAGGAAGTGGAGGTTATTATGTACTGCAGGGTTCCACTTCATTCTTGCTTTTCCCTGGACTATTGATGCATTGGGCACCATGATAGCTTTGAGGAGACACCATTTCATGAATGAGCACATTAGCCTCATTGATTGGTCATACAATGTGTGCTGTTTTCCCCTTTGATGGAGTTGGAGACAAGCCATACATGGCCTTCTGCTTTACAGTATCAAGATAGTCGGAACATCCTACAGGTCCCCTTTCCTCTATAGCCATGCTCTAGGGTGGACTGGGTAGGCGAGCTGTACCAATGATGTACTGCATCGAAGTTAAATTATCAAGGCCTCACCTGTAGTCATAAATCACCAGGTTGTGGAAGGATGCTTTCTGGGTACCACTGTTTCCACCTGCTCGGGCAGCCTCAGATTGCCCTGGCCTTCCATGCTGCAACCTTTCTTGCTTTGTGGTGGGACAATATCACCACGCTTTTGGATCTCAGAGAACAAAACCATAGGATTGTCTAGCTGCTTTGTTCCCCTGGGATACCACAAAATGATGAGTCTTGAAAGGCCTCCAGGGATGGTCAGGAATTGCCACACTGTTGCCACAACCAGCCTGTGGGTAGCCAGCGAGACTTTAGAGGGAAGGACCCTCACATCTGTGCCATCAATCCTCCCTGTGGGACGCGGCTGCTTGTGACTGAACTGAACCAACCCTCCATCACACAATGCTTTTATACATGTCTCATTTCAAGTTAACTATAAGTGTTATTCAAAGTGAAGTGAACTTCATGACAATGGAAATTAGAATTGTTTTGTTATGATCCACACGTATGTCGTATGGCAGCAATATTAAAACTGTTGTGAAATTCTGAAATTATTCCTTTATTAGTTTGGGTTCTTAGGTGGCGCGTGCACCACCTATAAGCTGAAATTATTGCATTAGTTGCAAGATAGGTAGAAATGGCATGTGGAAAGTTTTGGTTATTTCCCACCTATTATCTGCCCATGGCTATGCTAATCCCTATGGCCATTACCACCCAGTTCTGCCTCTACCCTCCCTAAACCCCTCCTCATGGGAAGTCTTTGAGCTTGCTATTTCAAGCCTTACCATCAAACTTTGCACTTAAAATGCACTTAAGTGTTTTTTCATAGCCGTTTTCTCAACTAATTACTAAATTGGAATTGTGAACATGCCGCTGGTGTGATAGAAATGTCTTGACCAGATCTGCCTCCAGCCACTCGATTTACAACCACTATGTGGGTCCTTCACGGACGTCCTGTTAAAAACGAGCATTGGGAAAGCCAGCAGTTTTGGCTTGTGTATAAGTATTGGGGATTTGCCAGGTGCTGCTATTAGAAACCCTGATACTCGCACTGTTTGGCACCTGCTACCTTCACTGGCCAGTTAATACCACTGATGCAGTGCCTGGCAAGTGCTTTACCATGCCTATACAAAAGCTCAAACTGTTGGCCTTGACAGTTTTTATAATGCTTCAACATGTTTTGGGGTGTGTTAAATTGTTTTGGCTGTGGCAAACCCACTGTTCAAATGTGCACAGTTCAGACTTCCCTGGACACTGTTGTGTGTCCTTACATACTGATCGGACAATAGTTGAAGAAATTCACAATTTACTTGTGTCTTTAAAGCGTGAAATAGGGCCATTTTGCACTTTTATATGTATAAAGGTTGAAAAAAATGTCTTGGCTACGTTCAGTTATTTGCATTTCACGTTTTACAGTGGCACCCTTTTCATCATGGCAGCAAGCAAGATTTGCAATACAGCAGGACACATAATTTTGTGAATGGTGACTGTCTCTCTTTCAGAAAGTTTGTTGGTTAACTTTAAGAAAAGTTTGCTGTATCTTCTTTCCAGCATAGGGTCTGGCATGGATTTGCATGCTCATGAATATTCCCCGTCTTCAGGCTTGGAATCCTCTAAAAGAAAAACAGTTTTGCTATAGCCTGAAAGCTGTATGTTACTCTATAACCAATCACTGTCCTTTTGGTCATACTGCCCCCATCCAATGACAATCATCTCCCTAAGCTCACCCCTGATGGCCTTTTTTTACAACATTGTGCCCAACAATTCCAATTCAATATCAATTTTATAAATAAATGTAGAACCTGTTAGTTCCAACATAGACATGTGGCATACGAGGGAGCTGGTCCTTACCCTGTCTGGTCTTGGCGTTGCACAGGATTGTCTGGCGCCTATGGTCAGGATGTGTATTTTTTTTATGTTCAGCTCCTTGTTTTTTATCGATTTAGTAGGGAGTCATACATACATTCTCAATGGGATTCTCTGTGACTGAACTATCAGCGGCAGGAACTAGGTCTATTAAACCTTATATAGTGGCACTGTGTTCCCCTATGTCGGACAAGTGGTGCAGCAAGGAGAAATGTATCAATTTAGGCCATTTTTAGTTCACTCTTGTTCACGAACGGGTCTATAGCAACAGTTTTTTTCTTTTTCTTATTCCTCCTTGCTCCCAATCTGTGTAATACACTGCTCTAATGGCCACTCTATTCAATCACTGTATGGTTAAAGATCCTACAGAAGAATGGTATACATTCGGGTGAGTATGTTGCTCTAGCTATAAATGTCTTGTAGTTTTTGACCCCACTGTCTACTGGCCTTAATTCGAAAAGTATTCCCTTTTGCACGCTGCTTCTGGCGTTCACTCTTGATTGCACCAAAGGTGTTTTTTCTCGCTTCCCTCTTGATGTTGGAAAGCTTTCACTTCTCTGGTTCAGCGTGGGCCTCTCTACTTCTATTATCTGTGAACCCATAATGATTCCACATGTGACGCTATTTAAACTCTCTTCTGTCTCTATGATCTATATGCAGTTTTACAAGCGTACATCCAAAAACCTGCTTCAGCATCTTATTTGTAATGTGTGCGTGAGTGTCGCTTGGGCTACGGTTGCTAGGAAGCTCGATGTGCGTTGGGATGTACTTTTACCTAGGCGTGCCCTCTGGGTTGCTATGCAACTTCCACTTACATGTTTCTAGACTGCTGGGCGGGCCTGTGCCGTAACTAACTTACTGGAATGTTTCACTGCTTTTCTTAAAGCACTATTTCCCAGCAGGGCAACACATTTGTCTTACGTTGTTGAAAACATGGGGGGGGGATTTTCACAAGCATGTTTTAAGTAAATGTTCTTCATTCATCGTTTGTCATTTTATGTACTGGATTCTGTGTTTAGGGTGGAATTTTCCACTATCTGTTTTGTCTCCTCAGCAATATTATATCAAAGTCTTAGCTTCTACATTGCTTGCTCATTTTGCAGCCCAATTTGTGCCCCAGCATCTCATATTATACTGCTGCGAGTCCCATTTTCAATATTTATATATTGTCTACTCTTGGTTATTGAATACTTTTTCAAACTGAAGCATTCAGAAATGTGCACTTTTTCCTAGGAAACTGTACTTTTCCTAATTTCTCCTTGCCATTCAGTGTAGTTTTGTTTTGTTCTGGGTCACTCCAATTTCTCCAGTATTTGGGTTACCAGAGAAACACTAGTTCTTCATTGAGGCCCATAATATGTGTCCTCAATTCATGGATCCACCACGATTCTTTCACCAATAGTGCCCTTTTATTGTTTGAAGAATTCTTCACTGTATCCAAGATCCACCATATCAGGTTGCCTGTTGGTGCTAAATGAAATGATCCACCAGTGGGGCTGTTTGAGTCTTGCACCTTACATGCAATCGCTGCTCACAAATCCTTTTGTGTACTGGTCTGCTTGTTTGTCCACATATTTTTTCCCACAAGGGCATTCTATGCAGTAAATTGCATTAGGTGTTTTGCAATTTGTGAATTGTTTTATTTCCCTGGGACGGCCTTGTACTAAGGATATTGTTTTCTGTGTAAATTTGCGCATCGTACAGCTCCTACACGTGTGATTCTCTTTGATTTATCCCAAATTCCAAAGGGTGGCTTTAACTAGTTTCTTTAGAAACTGCATGTATTAAATATTCCCTGAGATTTCTGGATCTCTTTAAAGCCATCCTTGGCAAAGGCTCCTCGGGTTGTGCTAGTTCAACCAACGGCCAGTATTCTTTTATCAAATGTTTCAGAGTATTCTGTCCATAGGTTGACACATGTCATTTTGGGATGTTGTTCTACATGTGATCTGTTTTTGAAGGTTAAAAGTCTTTCCCTAGGTGTGAATCTTGCTGCTGACCATCTTCAGATTTTTGCAGCACGTTTCAGTGTTGGGAGTCAATGACTATCGTTACTTTGGCAATGGGCGGGGCCATTACGACTGTGATATCCACGGTGAAGACCGCTATGCCATGAGCGTCTTTACCTCCACGCCCACCAAACTGCACCCGTGGCTCCTGGGGCTGTGCCTGTGTGAGAACAGGCTCCCATCATTGCCCCTTTCCCTAAGGATTCAGGGAGATTGAGGGAGCTGCTTCCTCCTACGGAATTCTTCCCCAGGGTGGGGAAGGTGACCCAGGCAAGCCTGCAGGCATCTCTGAGGGGGATCCCCATGAATATACACCAGCTCCAGCAAAGACCACCTGCCCGAAGGTTACTATTCGGATCATAAGGGAGGAATCACAGAGAGGGGAACCGGGTCTACCTTTTGGTCCACGTTTCAACACAGAGCCAGCACGTGCAATCCCAGTCACACCTCAGCCAGCTCCAAGGGACATGCCTTTGGACATCTTGACAACCCCCTCTAGACTTTGGTGTTGGAAGTACAGCAGAAGCTACCAGCTGCCCTGGTTCCTGAGCCGGTCAGTAGCCCTCCAAGACCTCCAGTGAGCAATCCTCCTAGGACAAGCCCGATAAGATCAAGGAGCTAGTCAGGCCCTGCCAAGCCAGCAACTTGGCCCCCCAGAGCCGAAACGCCAGTCGGCGATGCCGTCGGAACCGCCCTGGAGACCATGGGGAAGGTGCATACGCATACTGACACAGGCATGGACACAGCATCGACTCATACGGATGATTGCAATGATTGTACCGGTTGATGGTGAGCCTCTGTGCATGGATGAGCCCACCAGGGCTTCACCCTCTGACGAGGTGTGTTCCATTCATAGCATGCTGTCAATTGCCTCTGCCATGTTCAACTTTGTCCTGGAAGAAATGGAGGGAGGGAGGGGTTCCTTTTTTTTAATGGAAAAATGTCATGTCGATCCTGCTGGTGCACGATGTTTGGGAGGAAGGGTTGGAGTTGTCTTAGACGCTGAATACTGCTGCTCCAAAAAGAGAGACACTGGATAAGAAATATAGGGTGCCGGACTCGTTCCCTAGGTACTTGAGATCACAGCCTTCTCCTGACTCTGTGGCTCAGCAAATCCATTATACTCATCCATGGTGTCCCCGGACCAGGAAGGAAAGAAGTTGGATGCAGTGTGGAAGCGCAATATTTACACTGCAGCTTCCACCGTCAAAGCTGCCAATGCCCTGGCCATCCTGTCCCGTTATGGCCAGGAACTCTGGTACAAGTTTGGGCGATCCTGGATTTCCTGCCAGAGGACAAGAAGGCTGATGCCATGGCGCTATTCTGAAAGGGCGGGGTGGCCTCGGACAATGCATCACGGTGGCACTGGATATTGCAGACTCTGGTTTCCGCCAGATGGGCAATGACATAACCCTTCGATGCAAGGTTGGCTGAAGGCTATGGACTTCAGAGCGGACGTGCAGTCCAAGGTGGTGGGCATGCCTTTTGACAGGAACAATTTGTTTGGAGACGTAGTGGACGAGACGCTCCAATTGATTAAGACCGACACAGAGACTGCATGGTCCCCGTGGACGCTGATGCAAAATAAGATCATCATCTTTTCGTTCCTCAAGAGGAAAATCAGGCCGATCCTTCAAGGTATACTTTGCACCCTATCACCAGCCCTCCCGTTCTACCTCCCAGGAGACCTACAGAGGGCACTCCCAAGCCTTCAGCAGCACCAAAGGCCAGTACACAGAGGCCGAAGCAGGCCTGAACCGGCCAGTGATCCAGGCCCCCGCTTTCGCACTCCAGTGGGTGGCTGGCTTTCAAACTTTGTCGACAAATGGAAGACCATCAGCACAGAAAAATGGATGCTGGACATTCTTCATTAGGTGCATACCTTGGAATTCCAACACAGGTGTCCTCGCATTCCTCCTGTGGAGCGTCGAGAACTACACCAGGCCCACCTGCTGCAGGAGGTTCAGGCCATGTAAAGAAAAGGGGCGATGGAGCCTGTCCCTCAGTGCCTCCGGGGCTCTAGAGTGTACTCAAGATACTTTCTGGTTTGGAAGAAGTCAGGCGGGTGGCAGCCAATCCTAGACTTAGGGTGCCTCTACAAGTGCTTGAAATCCCAGAAGTACAGGATGGTCATGCTGCAGCACGTGCTCGGCCAGCTGGAGGCAGGGGATTTCCTGGCAACCTTGGACCTGGAGGACACCTACTTTCATGTCCCCATTCACACAAAACATTGGAAGTTCCTACAGTTTGTGGTCTAGGGGCGGCACTATCAGTTCAAGGCCCTGCCCTTCAGCGTGAAGTCAGTGCAGAGGGTGTTCACAAAATGTTCGGATCTGGTGGCAGTGCATCTACGCCTCAAGGGGATACAAGTCTACCCTTATCTGGACCGGCTGAGCTACTCCCGCACCCACGCACTGGCAATCCAGCACACCACAGAGACAATTCGCTTTCTGACAGACCTCGGATGCGCCATTAACTATCCGAAGTCCTGCATGGAGCCATTGCAAAATGCTCTGTTCCTTTGTGCCTGTCTCAATATGGTTGCATGCTTGGCGGCCCCCTCAGAGGAGAGGGTAACTGCCATCCTGTGCAGTGCCTGTCTTCAGTGCAGAACACAACAGTGTGAGCCATCAAGTTGTTTTTGGACATGATGTCCTCCTGCATTCACCTCATCCCGCTTTGCAGACTTCAGATGAAACCTCTTCAGGAGTTTCTGAATGCACGGTGGCTACAGATCACAGGCACTTGGATGGACAAGGTTGCTCTCATCCACGAGTTCCGACAAGCTTTTCGATGGAGTGGCAGGGGAACACCCACATCTCACGAAAGGGGTGCCTTTCCAGATACCTCCATTCGAGGCTAAGGTTACCTCGGATGCCTCCCTGGAAGGGTGGTGGGGCCACACCAGGCAGTCCCATGCCAGGCGCCTCTAGCTCCTGGAAGAACAGGATCCCCACATCAACTTCCCAGAACTCTGTGCAGTTTTCTGGGCCCTCAAGTAATTCCTACCTCTGCTGAAGGGGAAGGTGGTGCACATCTTCATGGACAACACCACCTCCATGTGCTACAAGGACAACACCACCACCATGTGCTACATCAGGAAGCAGGTCGGGACATGCTCTCCCAGGAGGCTCATGCCATGTAGTACTGGGCCATTCCTCAGGCATGTTCCATGTACCCTTTCACCTGGCAGGCATCAATAACACCATTAGAGACTCACTCAGTAGGGAGCTGCGATCCTACCACAAATGGGAGCTCAGCAAGTACAAGTATCAATCTCTTCAGCAAGTGGGGTCTGCTCCAGATCAACCTCTTTGTGACGGCGACCAACTCCAAGTGCCAGAAGTTCACCAGCACATTGCCTCAGCTGGGTAGCGTAGGAGATGCCATCTCGTTCCCATGGGAGGGGCTCTCCCTGTATGCCTTCACTCCAATTCCACTTGTGCTACGTGTGATCAACACACTCAGATGTTGTCATGGCAGGATGATACTCATAGCTCCAGCATGGCCCTGGCAGTTCGGGTATCAAGACCTGCTCAGTCTGCTGGTGGCTCCATCCATCCGGCTATCTCCACTTCCCAACCTTCTGAGAGGACGGAACACTACTGCACCATGCCCGATGTCACTGACCCTTACGGCCTGACTCCTGCAGCCCTAGAGTTTGGACATTACACTCTCCCACTAGAATGCAAGAGGATTATGACCAAGACCAGGGCATCCTCTATGCGGTCATGCTATGGTCCCGAGTGGAAGTGCTTCCGTGTGGCATAGGAAGATTACACCTCTGCGAGTCAAAGCAACTTCCATATCTGCTTTCCCTGGCCAAGACTGACTTGGCCCTCGCCTCGATCAAGTTGTATCTGGCTGCCATATCCCATACACCAAGACACATGGTAAGCATCCCTTTGGTTGCACAGGCTCATCAAGGAGTTCCTCTAAGGCCTCTTCAGAACATTTCCACCAGTGAAGTCTCTTGCTGTGGCTTAAGAGCTCAACATCATTTTGGCTAAACTCATGGGGGCCCTTTTTGATGTTTCTCTCATGCAAGACTGCTTTTTGGTGACCAGGCGGGTAAGGGAGATCCAGGCCCTCTTGCAAGCAGCCATACTTACCTTCCATGCTACGAGGGTGGTGCTGCGGACCCACCCCACCGTTATGCTGAAAGTTCTTCAGAATTCCATGTCAACGAGCCTTTGGTTCTGCCAGTTTTGTTCCCGAATCATTCTATGCTGGAGGAAAGGACATTGCATTTGCTGGACATTGCTCGTGCCTTGGTTATATGTGGCACGCACAAAGGACATTCGGAGGACATCTCAACTCTTTGCGCGTTTTGGACCTGTGTATCATGGGAAGGCCATTTCTAAAGCTTCCATATCCAGGTGGCTCTCCGGCTGCATCGTGTACTGTCATTGTCTGGCTAACGGACCTCTTCCAGGCCTGCCGAGAGCTCATTCCACCAGAATCATCGTAGCAACAACAGCGTTTCTATGTGGTGTTTCCCCCTCCTTGACATCTGCAGGGCTGCTGCGTGGAAGTTCACCCACACCTTCACGAGATTGTGTCGACGGGGATTCAAGGGAGGAGTCACAGATCGGCAAACCAGTTTCTTTGAGGTGAGTCTGTTTCAGGGGTACGTTTATTGCTTCTTTTGAGCCTTGCCACGTCCCGTGGTTGTGTATGTACTGCTATGTAATCGTATTCATGAGCAGTCCATGCCAGACACATGCTGGAGAACAGGAGTTACAGGTGGGTAACTTGTTCCACATTCCCCCACCCTGAACCGATGTCTCCAGAAGGACCAATGTTCAGGGATAATTTGTTCTTGAAAAATATATACTTTACTTTCCGACAATAGGTCCACATCACCCCCACAAAAAGGATTTGTTTCGACCGTCTCGGCTAGTCGCATCGAGGCTTGGAATGCATCTTGCTTTCTTCGGATAGGGATACTCTGATCATGCTCCATGTTCCTTTATTGGAGCACGTGATTTAATGCCCTTTCAGCTATCCCCCATTCTCCCTTGTTTGGGTCCAGGAGCCTGGAAGAAATGTTTTGGGCAGTTTGCTATAAAGAGAGAGGTAAAAAGGCTGGTTTAGTGTAAGAGCCTAACATTTTATTTGAGAGATGTTGGTATTCCCCCCACATTATACCACTAAATTATCATTAATATGATTTCAATATATTTCATAAACATTATTAAAACATTCATCCTCCCAAACAAATCATTTGTACTCGCTTTTTAATACAGATTCCTTTCCTAGGACAGAATTGGTCTTATTGGCAGGAGGAACCGATTTCTCAAGCCGATGGAGAGCATTCCAAGGGTAACAGGCTTTCAGCAAGTTCACCTGGACTCAGCATTCCTCAGTCTGCTCCGTTTTTGGAATGTGTATTTTGTAAACAACAGGAGTCTTATTATTAGTGATCTCATGTGTTACCTTCCAACTAGCAAGGCACTTAAGTTCTTTGGACTGGTTCCTTTGGAAATTATAAAGATATAAACTTGCATGCCATCCTCCTGGATGTCATAGGCTTTTGTACCCGCCGCCGATTTCTCCAGGTTCCTCTGCACATAGGCGAAAGCATGGTGGAATTGCTTTCATACATTTTCCATGTATTTGTGAATGGTCGGGGTGCTGATAGTCTGTTCGTGCGTATAACAGATGTTGAGATAAGTCCATTTTCCTACCAGTCATGAGTGCAAAAGGGGATATTTTAGCTGCAGAAGTAGGTGTAGGTCTCCGGGCGATCAAGACTAGGGAGTAATCATAAGTTCCAACTGGGTCCAAAATCCACAATAAACTATAAGATTCCTACTGCAGACTTCCTATATCTATTCTCTCACCCCCTGCTAATTGGAGGCTGGTAGTCGATATGTTATTTATGCATAAATCCAAGAATTTCCCACATTTTGGCCATTACCTCACAGGTGAAATGACTACCTCCGTTGGACTCAAACTTTTGAGGCAGGGCGAAAGGAGAAATATGTTCATTAATGACACAGCTACTTTCTTCGCTCTGCAATTCTGAGCAGGAAGACATTCGACCCACTTGGTAAAGAGACCCGTAAGAGTCAACAAATATTTGTTGCCATAGGCAGAAAAAGTCACTGGACAAATAGTCAATCTGAAGATCAGACCATGGTATGGTCATGCCTCTTTGTAGAGGAGCCTACAGAGTGGGAGAACTTGGTTGGAACTGAGCATACACTAGACTCCTCTTTAAATAAAGAATTTGGTCTTGACCCATGTGTGGCCAATAAGTGACCTCCAATAGGCGCTCTGTCATCTTTTGACAACCCTGATGACTAGCTGTTGCTGAGACATGGGCATCGGAATGAGGTAGCTAT
Source organism: Ambystoma mexicanum (assembly GCF_040938575.1). Taxonomy (NCBI): domain Eukaryota; kingdom Metazoa; phylum Chordata; class Amphibia; order Caudata; family Ambystomatidae; genus Ambystoma; species Ambystoma mexicanum. The sequence continues at coordinate 770,597,848 of NC_090936.1, forward strand.
CAGATCATAACCAGATTGGGATTTCCTAACCAAAAGTCTGTTTTGAATTTCGAACATCTTCTGGAATGTCATTAATGCTGGAAGATCTTTCTTTACCTACCAATCCGGTTTGGATAAGGGAAGGTTTTCTGCATCTTCCTTATATTTATAGAATAGTCCTATAATTGAGTTCTCTTATTGTGTGGCAATTAAACCTTGGTCTGGAGCATCTCTACTCCATTACAGAATAGGAGGCTTGCTTTCAGGTTGAGTTTGTGATAGTCACTGCTGTTACTTGTATTTTTCCCAAGGCGATGTTCCATGTCAATATATTTACCTTGGATTGCTCTAGTTTTGGTTAATTGATCAGTGTTGTATTTACAAATACGAGTAGGAGTGATGATATTCAAGTGGTTTATTGAAGAAGTCTCCGGCAGGCTACCCCAGCCAGCCAGCCATCTCCGAGTCCCTCTACGTTTCGTTTTCTTCAAGTCATCACATTCTCGAACAAAGAAAATGAAACGTTCACAAACTCGGCACGTCACTATGCATTCTAAATATTACACATTGTAACATCTCCCTTCCCATAATCCAACAGAACATAAGAAGTATAACTATGTCCAGCACTGTGCAGGCGGAAAACAGGGAAAGGGGAAAGGGCATTAAGAAAGGAAAAAAAATATAAATAAAAGTACAATGCAGCACAGATACATGAAATGAATTTACCTGAAAAAAAAAATGGTTACATAACTTATAATGGGCATATCATATTAACATGCCTCATCTCCTCTAAATACTGATAAAAAAAATAAAATTATGAAGAAAAGGATACACTCCGAAATTTCCAATGCATCAAGGAATTCATGGTGCATGTCACATAGATGTCCAGGGTATGTGAATTAGTGGTTTAATAATAAATGAAATCTTCTCTGTAATTGGGTATAACCCTTCTAGGTCTTGAAGATTTCCCAACATTTCTGCATGGAATTCTATGACTCTCTCCATCAATTGACTCCTTCACTAATCTCCTTTCCATTTCTCTCTCATCCACAGTTTGTTTAAATTCATCAGGAGTATTGTTAATGTTCTCCAGCTCATTTTTCCTTGCTAAAGTGATGTCATCACAAGACCACTTATCTCCATTTTCCACCACAACTGTTTTCTTGAAACGCTTGATTATTTTCTGAGTGTGGAACCTGGACTCTCCTTTCAAAATTCTTTTGGGCTCTTTTATTCTAATCCAGTCTCCAACTCCAACATTATTCTCCTTCACATGTTTATGTTGATCATAGTACTTCTTGTATTGTTCTTGTCTCCTCTTAACTCTCTCCATGATCTCATCCATGTCAATGTAAGCTCTCTTCTTTGTGGTCATCCAAGCCGGCTTAAGTCTATTGTTGGCAACCCTGCGTCTCATTAAAGTAAACGGTTCCACACCAGTAACAGAATGAGGAGTGACCTTATAAGTGTTCAATCCTTCTTTGAGAGTATCTTTCCATGATAGGTTATTTACTACTGCCAACTGGATTGTCCCCTTTATGAAGCGATTCATCCTTTCCACTAGTCCATTGCTCATTGGATGGTACAAAGCTGTGGTATTGTGCTTGATGGCACGATCTCTTAAGAAACTCTGTACTTCATGCGACACAAACTGGGCTCCATTGTCTGAAATCAATTCCTGTGGATCACCTTCTCTACTAATAATCTCTTCTAAAAATCGGTAACCTTGTATGCAGAAATTGATTCCTCTATGATTCCACACTCCACCCACTTTGACGTGTAATCAACCAACACTATAAAGTATATCTTCATGGGTTCTAATACTTCATAAGGACCAGCAATATTGTCACGCTCACCTGATTCCCACAGAGGCGCAGGTCTGGCTTCGAGTGCTGATGCTTCTTCAATGGTGAAGCGCAGGACTCTGATGATGGACAGGAAGGGCCCCTCTACTCTGGCTTTTCTGGCTCGCAGGAATATTCCCCGGTGCGTGAAAAGGGAGTATTACCTACTGACGGAATAATGCTCAAGCCTCCCACTCCCTTCCAACCCTCCACGATACCCTTCCACGATTCCCCGTGAAGTCTCACCTTAGGGTCTGGAAGGATGAGTTCTCCATCCTGCTTCTGATGCAGGGGCGCGTTGAAACCCAGTTACTTCACTGGATTGAGGTTTGATGGGAGTTCAAAATAAGCTTGACTATTCAGGTGAGGCGCTGTAAGAGTTCTGTTGCAAGTTCAAAAGTTCAAGCTTAATAATAATGTTCATTGTCTTATTGCAGCAGGCGCTAATGCTTATGTCTTTTTCCCCTTAGGGGCCGGGGTTCGGAATGCCGGAGATATGGCGCCGACCCGAAGTGTAAGTTCTGGATGAGCGTTCAGGTAATGTCTTTGCATTCGCTCATTCAATGTCTGCTTTTTTTCCCATTGGGGCCGGGGTCCGGAATGCCAGGAAGCGGCAGGACCCGAAATGAAATGGGAATGACCCAACAGGTAAGTCTTAGAAGGAAACTGAGCTTTTCCTATTTCCCTTCCTTCTCTCACCTTGTTTTCTTGTCTTTTCTCTCTAGGCTCTGGGAAGTGGGTGCGGATCCGGATGATCGCTGCTGAAGATGGAGGCGCCCAGGAAAGGTGAGTGAAATACAGCGCTGCAGCGATCGAAGCGAAATGCTTTTAAAATGATGTCTTCCCTTTCAGGATCGTCGGTGTGATGTCCCCGTGATGCAGCTTTAGCAGGTAAGGTCTTCTTTCTCGCCAATTCTCTCTTATCTCCCTTTGCAGGCAACCCAGGATGCTGACAGGCGTGGCTGAAGTCCAGATGCAGGAGCTGACACAGTGAGTGTCCAGCTGCGAGGAGCAGAACAACGCGAAGCGTGAGTTGCTGATCTGGCATGGTTTAAATAGCTTTGGAAGAAGTTCCAGGCATGTATCCTTCCACCGATCAGGTATGTATCCTTCCCCGACCACACCCAGGTGTAAAGTAGTCCCACAGGTAAAGTAGTTCCATTCAGGCCTCAAGAGGGCCTGGATGTAGCAGCATGGTCTGCATCAGGTAAGTGCACATTAAAACACTTCAACAATTGTCTAGCTTTATGAGCCTGGCGCCTAAGGCGCCAGGACCGTGTCCAAAAGGCCCCAGCTTGGGCCCGCTGGCACTTCCCTGGGGGGAATGATGCCTGCCTCTGGGGTTGCTGGGTCGGACCTGGCTCCTTGGAGGTAGGCATCATGACAGTACCCCCCCCCTCCCAAGGTTGTTCCCTCCGGGGGTTTTGGCTTGTTCGGAAATCTCCGGTGGAACCTTTGTATTAATCGAGGTGCGTGAACATGGTTACTAGGCTCCCACAATCTCTCCTGAGGTCCATATCCCTTCCAGTCAACAAGATAGAAGAGTTTTGACTTTAACACCTTGGAGTCTAAAATGTCTTTAACTTCGAATTCTAATTCCCCTTCAATTTGAACTGGGTCTGGAGGCTTGGACAGTCGGGTCCCTGGTTGTACTGGCTTCAAAGGTGATGCATGTAAAACTGGATGAATACGCATGTTAGACGGTAAATCCAGTTTAAAGGCCACGGGATTGATTATAGCCTTAATGGGATAAGGTCCTATGAATCTGGGATTGAAGGTTCGCGGGCCCTTGAGGGGTAAATGTTTTGTTGCTAGCCATACCTGGTCTCCTAATTGGTAAGGAGGAGTTTTACTTCGGTGCAAATCAGCATTTTCTTTATACTTTTCTTGGCTTGCTGTAAATGAGTTGCAGCTTCTTTGAAGGCTCGGGTTATTGTGGAATGCAGATGATTTACTGCGGGCATTTCCAGGGTCAGAGGTGGATCCAGGTCAGAGGTCCGAGGATGGTAACCATACAAAGTATAAAAAGGAGTTTGTCCGGTTCCAGAATGCACTGAATTGTTGTATGCATATTCTGCGATCCAAAGGATGTCTTTCCAATTTAACTCGGATTGGTGTAACATGCACCGAAGATATTGCTCGAGAGTCTGATTGGTTCTCTCGGTTTGTCCGTCGGTCTGGGGGTGGTGGCTGGTGGATAACCGCACATCTATTTGTGCTAGTTGGCAACATTTCTTCCAAAAATGGGAGATAAATTGACTTCCTCGATCCAAGACTAATATGGAAGGAAAACCATGTATGCAAACTATATTCTCCAGAAATTCCTTGGCCAAGGTGGAAGCTGAAGGCAAACCTTTTAAAGGGATAAAGTGGGCCATTTTGGAGAATAGATCCACAATTACAAGGATAGTGTTGTAACCAGCACAAGGAGGCAGGTCAGTTATAAAGTCCATTGACAAGGTGTGCCATGGTGCCGGTGGAATATCCAGGGTTGAAGTAGGCCGGCTGGCCTTTTCTTTTGACCCTTGTTTTGGGCACAAATTCCGCAAGACAATACAAAAGACTGTGTCTTTTCTCCAAGAAGGCCACCAGAAGTGGCGTTTGATTTTTTTCCTCCTTTTTAGCGATACCAGGGTGTCCTTCCATTAATGATTCATGATGATGGGCAATAACAAGTTCTTGCAATTCTTTACTTGGCAGAAACAACCGCTCCTGGAAGTCGGGTAAATCATCCTTAACGGTGTAATGAGGACCCTTTTGACTCCATTCCAGTAAGGCTGAAGAGTCTAGAAGTTGTTTTACTTGCGTTTGGATGTCCTCAATAGTTTGCAATGAAGTTAGGCCTAAGATTCTTTGTTCAGGTATGATTGGCACAGGTTCTAAACTCGAATTGGGTTCTGCCATGCCAATCCGGGATAAGGCGTCCGCTTTACCATTCTTGCAGCCAGGGCGATAGGTAATTACGAAATCAAATTCCGCAAAGAATAGAGCCCATCAGAGTTATCGTGAAGATTGAGCTTTGGCCGTCTTTAAATATTGTAAATTCCTGTGGTCCGTAATTACGGTGATGGTGTGTCTTGCCCCGAGAAGGTAGTGACGCCAAGCCTTGAAAGCAGATTTAATAGCCAGTAACTCCTTGTCGGTAATTGCGTAGTTGATTTCAGGAGGAGAAAATTTCCTGGACCAAAAGGCCACAGTGTGTAGTTGGTTAGTTTCTGGGTCTCTTTGCGACAGGACAGCTCCCATGGCCGAACTGGATGCGTCGGTTTCCACAGTGTAAGGGAGATCTGGGTGCGGGTGCTTCAATACAGGTGCAGAGGTGAATTTGGTTTTCAGGTCCTGAAAGGCTTGTTCGGCCTCAAGAGCCCATTCAAAGCGTTTGTTTTTCTTTAGGAGAACTTTGATGGGTTGGACTGTTCGGGAAAATTCCGGAATGAATCTTCGATAGAAATTGGCGAAGCCGAGCATGCTCTGAACTCCCTTCACCGAGCTAGGAGATGGCCATTTGAGGATGGCGTCCACCTTTCGCGAGTCCATTAGGACTCCTTGAGGTGTCAGGATGAATCCGAGAAACTCAACTTCTGTGGTATGAAAAACGCATTTTTCGAGCTTTGCAAATAGTCTGTGCTGGCGCAATTTCTCAAGAACTGCCCTAACATGTTTTCTGTGATCGGATTCTGAAGAAGAGTACACCAGGATGTCGTCAATATAAACAATGACACAGACATCGATAAGTTCCCGAAGAACATCATTCATAAAGTACTGAAAGGCGGCAGGTGCATTGCACAAACCGAAGGGCATGACCTGATATTCGAAGAGCCCAAATTTGGTGCGGAATGCAGTCTTCCATTCGTCGCCTTCTTTTATACGCACCAGGTGATAAGCTCCTCGGAGATCTAACTTGGTGTACACACAAGCGTCTTTCACCTGGTCGATAAGCTCAGGGATCAGGGGCAGAGGATAACGATTCTTAATCGTTATTTGATTTAGAGCGCGATAGTCTATACATGTTCTAAGGTCGCCCTCTTTTTTCGGCACGAAGAACAGAGCTGAGGAGACAGGAGACTTGGACGGGCGCTGGTCTAAATACTGACGCAAATGCAGGTTCTCAGGTTCCGTAAGAGCATAAATCCTACTACAAGGTAGTTGAGCATTGGGTACCAGATCGATTTGGCAATCATAAGACTGATGGGGAGGTAACGTGGTAGCCTGTTCCTTCTGAAAAATGTCTTGGAATTCTTGGTATTCTGACGGTAGCTGTACAGGGGTGGAAGTTGCTAAGGCGCCAGGACAGGGGTCCAACATGAGCCTGACGCCAGGACTGTGTCCAAAGGGCCCCAGCTTGGGCCCGCTGGCACTTCCCTGGGGGGAATGATGCCTGCCTCTGGGGTTGCTGGGTCGGACCTGGCTCCTTGGAGGTAGGCATCATGACACATATCAATAGCCAGCTCAGACCATACAGTATCAGGTACACTTACTGGTTGGAGTGGTGTGGCTCTTGTGAGTTTACTTTTATCACTCGCTGCACAAGCAGAACATTCTTTGACTAGTGACTCCAAATCACCCCACATATTGGGCCACCAGTATGTCCCTCTGACTCTTCTCTTCGTCAAATCGCTGCCAGTATGTCCCTCATGGGCAATGTCCATAATCTTTTTCCTCAATGTCACTGGTGGCACAATGCGATCGCCACGATAGACACATAAATCATCACATGACAACTCATTTTTGATCTTTTCCCAAATTCTGATTTCATCCTGAACATTCTTCCAACCATCCACAACAGCTTTCCTCAACATATCTTGTTCCAGGTCTAATTTCGTGGCTGCCACCCATTCTTCTTTTCCAAAACTGGGATGAATCTGTGCAATAATGGAATCCATATCTTGATCTTCCATCCTCCTCTCATCACTTGATAGTTCAATGTTTTCATCAACACACGGTAGACGGGAAAAACAGTCGTCAACTTTATTAGCTCTGCCTGGTGTATATTTTATGACCACGTTATACTGCATAATAATTAATGTCCATCTTCTAATGCAAGGAGATGTTAAGTGAGAATTTTGGGGGTTCAACACATGAACAAGGGGTTTGTGGTCTGTTTTCAATTCGATTGGGACTCCCCAAATCAGTCCTTTTAAGTGTTCTAAAATCCACTTAACAGCTAGTGCCTCCTTCTCAATGGTAGAGTAGTTTCTCTCTGCTCCCTTTAAAGTCCTTGAGGCAAAAGCGATTGGAACACGTAAACCATCATGGATCTGTTCTAGAACACCACCTAAGCCAACATTACTTGCATCGACCGACAACAAAGTCTTGGCACCACAATTGAACATTTTAAGTGTGGGTGCTTTATTGATTAGATTTTTCATTCTGTCCAATTCTTCTTTATATTCTACCGACCATTCAAATTTCGTGCCTTTGGTCATCAAATTTCTCATATGAATGGTTTTGTCTGCATAATGGTCAACAAATTTGGAGTAATATTCTGTGAGACCTAACAGGCTCCTGAGTTGGTCTTTATTTGCAGGATCGGGGATTTTTAGAATGGTGTTTATCAGAGCCTCTTTGGGTCTTATACCTTCCTCACTGATACAGTGGCCCAAGTATGTAACTTCTTTTTTCTTTATCTTGCATTTCTCTATCTTGAGAGTTAGACCTTTCTGTTGTATTACTTGTAAAACACCTAATAGTTTAGCATCATGGTCTTCTTCATTCATAGCAGATACTAGGATGTCATCTTGAAAATAATGTACCCCTTTCAGACCAGAGTAAAGATGTTGCATAAGTCTCTGAAATACGGCAGCCGCTGATGCCAACCCAAATGGCATCTCTTATACCGAAAGGCCCCCAGTGGTGTTATAAAAGATGTAACTAGACTCTTCATCTAATACAACTTGATAGGCAGACGATAGATCTAGCGTGGAGAAAAATGTTGCCGGTTCCATAGTTAGCATTTCCCCAATGTTGGCCAACGGATGGCGGTCAATCCATATGTTATTGTCGAGGTCTCTTAAATCTACACACATTCTGATTGTCCCTTCAGGTTTTCTCACAATCACAATGGGAGAAAGCCACTCAGAACTCTCGATTGGCTCAATAATGTCTTGAGAACATAACTTTTCTAACTCTTTCTGAAGGGCCTCTCTTGTACCAATCTGTATGTTCCTCACTCTGTGCACTATTGGTTTTGCCCCTCTTCTCAATATTATGCGATGCTTGAAACCCTTCAGAGCTCCTATATTGTCATTGAAGACTTTGGGAAAACTTTTCACTAGGTTTTCAGCAGAATCACAAGTGTTACTCGTTACGCTCATTATCGGTACATCCTCACCAGGATGTATTCTGATCTTCAGTGATGCCTGCTCCCACCAACCAACTATTGAGAAGCCATCTTTCGCTACGTATAGTTTACAAAAGGTTTTCCTTCCTTTGAAGTTCAATTGTACCCAAGTATATCCAAGTATATCAATGGGTGTCTTCCCGTAACCTGTCGCCTTGACATTGGATGTCTGGAGATCATTTATGTCCATTTTCAACACATTTATATATGTGTTCATATCAACCATGGTATATGGTGATCCTGTGTCAACCATTACCCGCAACGTAACGCCATTTATTGCCATGGACACCCACGAGTCAAGAGAGCTTCCAGTTGTCGCAACAGTAAGTATGCGCACTTCGTCTTCCAAGCAGCTGGTAATCACAACAAAATCGTTTGATACAGTTGATTCTTCAAGTGCTCCCACAGTTGTCATGGCTCCCCTGCTCAAATGGCTGTTACCCCTCATGTTGTTGTAACATGGATTGTATCTGCCTCTACCCCTT